>NC_060077.1:94942578-95242578 GCF_922984935.1 Meles meles | reverse complement strand
CTCTGCTGGGGGTGGCTGGCCTTCAGACAGGGCACAAAGCTCCCGGTGGTGAAGGCACTGCGGTCAGCCTGCGCCAGGGAAGCTCAGGAGCATCTGCAGGGGCACCCCTCGGGGCAGTGGCCTGTGCAGGCATCGCTGTGTGTGCACGGACAGTGTGTGTGCACGGGACGGTGGCCCCAGGGGAAAGGGTGGACCTGGGGGACTGAGACATGAACCGGGTCTTGGGAGACATGATCTTGGCAAAAGGAGAGGAAAGACAGGAGATGCGTGCATGCCAAGCTGAGCAGAAGCAGGCAGGAGACTCAGGACACTCCAAAGGGTGGTTTGAACATGAACCGAAAGCCGCTTGGTTGGCCAGTAAGGAGCCGTGCCTCACTGAGCTGGTGCTCCGGTCGCTGTGGGCTTCTCCACGACAGTGAAAATGGATCCGGGTGCTCATCTCTTGTTAGGGACTTCCAGGTCTCGGGCCATTCCCGTGAAACAAAGGGCCCTTTCAGCAGAAGAGAAATCAGCCATGGAGGTCAAGTGATAAGAACCTCCTTGCTCATGCCCTCTCTGAGTCACAGGTTCAGACTTGGAGCCACAAAGAGAAAACATCCTCATTCAGACACAAAATAGGAGTTACCTGTCATGGGCGGTGAAGCCTGAGTCTGGAACGGCAAGTCAATGAGACACGTTTGCCGAGCGTCATCTGTGGACACAATGGCTTCCACAGCTGTTCCTTACGTCTAGAAAGCACGTTCTCCTGGGTTACTTCAGTTTGGGGATGATGATCCCCGTTCAGGGAGGAAAAGGCCTCACAAAGTTCTCTGCTTGGATGTTCCTCTGTTATTGAACTTCACAGTGTCCAACGGCCGGAGCCGGGCTCTCCCCTGAAGTTGGTTCTCACGGCCAAGCGGGGCAGAGCCTGCCTGTGACTTGTGGAGGGACAGGGTCTATTGTGGAATGAGACGGAAGAGCGTCGCGAGCGCCTTTACCCCCTACGTTGAAGGTAACATGCTTGGTAATGTTTTCATTATTATTATCCTGAAATCGATTAATCAGATTAATTTTGAATCTCAGCCAATATACTATTTAGATTCCACACTGTTCTCCAAAGTGGCTGCACTAACTTGCATTCCCACCAACAGTGTAAGAGGGTTCCCCTTTCTCCACATCCTCTCCAACACACGTTGTTTCCTGTCTTGTTAATTTTGGCCATTCTAACTGGTGTAAGGTGATATCTCAATGTGGTTTTGATTTGAATCTCCCTGATGGCTAGTGATGATGAGCATTTTTTCATGTGTCTGATAGCCATTTGTATGTCTTCACTGGGGAAGTGTCTGTTCATATCTTCTGCCCATTTTTTGATATGATTATCTGTTTGTGTGTGTTGAGTTTGAGAAGTTCTTTATAGATCCTGGATATCAACCTTTTGTCTGTACTGTCATTTGCAAATATCTTCTCCCATTCCGTGGGTTGCCTCTTTGTTTTGTTGACTGTTTCCTTTGCTGTGCAGAAGCTTTTGATCTTGATGAAGTCCCAAAAGTTCATTTTCGCTTTTGTTTCCTTTGCCTTTGGAGACATATCTTGAAAGAAGTTGCTGTGGCCGATGTGAAGAGGTTACTGCCTATGTTCTCCTCTAGGATTCTGATGGATTCCTGCCTCACATTGAGGTCTTTTATCCATTTCGAGTTTATCTTTGTGTACGGTGTAAGAGAATGGCCGACTTTCATTCTTCTACATATCGCTGTCCAGGTTTCCCAACGGAGATCTTGTTGCAAATGTCATAGAAATGGTCACCAGGAATCTGGCAGAAGCACAGAGAGATGATATTCCCGACATCTGGTAATGTGCCCCTGACTGAGGGAAAGTCTGATTTGACTGAGGCCAGAGGGTGTGTTGAGTGGCCGCGGGCCTGGGATGGTGCTGCTTGTGGGTATCACCTGGACACACTCTGTCTCGGGTGCAAGCCTCGAATGTCAACGTAGGGAAAGGGAACTTTGGTCTTCCAAGCATTTTCCAACACTTGCCAGCCAGGAAGGAGACTGGCAGAGTGCAGAGCAGGTTTTCCTGCTGGGCGCCGGGCGGTCAGCCTCGCCGCCAGAGCTCGCTGGGCTGAGGCACTGGGCCTTCAGCGCTGACTTCTCACTCCAGAGACAACCGCACACGACCGTTTCTGAATGCAAGCTTCCTAATGCAAGAAGCTCTTCTCTCTAGAACTTTACAAATAAGCAGAAAGTGCATGTGGCCAGTTTCCCTATGTGGGACCCCTCATGTGTGTTTCGTGGGTCCACAGGCAGCCAGGGGGCCCTTGAGGCAGAGGACAGGCACAGGGAGCACACCTTTCCGCCGCGTGCTCTCAAGAACGACGGGCTCGCCTCTTCGGAGAAAGCTCTATCAACGCCGGCTGCTCCCGGAGACCGCACTGCAAGCCCATCGACCCCAACCAGCTGGGGAGCCTGACTGCAGCCAACCACAGCCCCGGCTCTGACTCACCTGCGCCTGCTGGGAATTGATTCCAAGGGCTCTAAAACGAGCTCCGCATGTTAGGATTGTTACAGAGTCTCAGCGGCTGTGCGTCCGTCTGCCACGGCAAAGGGCACCCCCCGGCCCCCCCGCGGGCCCTGGAGCTGGGGTTAAGCCTGCCCCCGAGTGTGGCCCACAGAGCTGGCTTCCTGGGGAGGGAGGCTGACTCCTGGGCTACGGACTGGGGATGGTGTGGACAAGGCGTACTGCTGCCGACCCTTGGCCTCACTGAAGCCGCCGGCTGGCACAGAAGTCAGAAAACCTTCCAGCAACAGAAGGTCCCCATTTCCTAGCCAGGCTCTGGAGTGGGAGGCACAGGAACTTCAGCCATCTGGGAAGCCACGACTGGGATGCACCAGTGGTCCTGACAGGGCGGGGCTGCAGATCCCCGACCCGGGCCCCCGCACTTGGGGGTGCGGAGAACTGGCCATGTGCCACGCTCATCCGTGACGCGCTGTTTCAGACAGCCGGAAGCACACCCGCGTTTGTGGGGGCTTCCACTCCCTTAGACAGGAATTACCTGGGAAACAAATGCCAGCAAACGCTGCCTTCCGCTTTCTCCTTGTGGCGGGAGATGGGGTGGCGAGGCGGTTTTCCCTCTGTCTTTCCCTCCAGCCCGTGGGCTGTGGCTCTGCGGGCACCACTCTGGGCAGGCCGTTACAGTGAGTCCGCTGGTGGAGTGAACCGCACAGCCCGCGTGGACACAGCGGCCTCGTTGCTAGAAGAGCCTGGTGTCCCCAGAAATGTCTCGGGTGTCCTTTGTGCGGAGCCAGAAAGAGCGGTCTGAGTTCCATGGAGCTTTGCTCTGCTGGGGGCTCTGTCCTCAGCGCCGTTCCCACTCTCTTCCTCAGAGGCCTGTCTGTGACGTGTGCCAAGCATGGGTGGCCACAGAGCTTTGAGGACCAGCCACTGGGTGGGGGCCCAGCGCACAGAGCCTGCGCAGCCTGCCCAGAGCCCACCTCCAGCCCTGGAGCTGGCTTCCGGCAGCGGGCTCTCCCTGCGGCCGTTGTGGACTTGGCCACGTCCTGCTCGCACAGCCTCTGTCCCCTCCTGCTACTAAGTTTGTCACAAAGTGACCTCAAGGCAGAAGAGAAAACAATTTTCCCAAGGGATTCTGGCCACAGCGAGGAACAGGCCTGGGTCGGGGCTGGGCAGAGACAAGGGGCTTGTCACACGGAGAGTGGGAAGAGAAGGTGTGGGCGTTTCTGCATTTCTAGTCTTCAATTTTCCACGAATATGGTAGCATTTCATGCAATTTTGTGCTTTTGAAACATGTAATTTCTGTCTAAAATATTATGCAAATAGAGAGTTCTGTGGCACTTGACAAGTTTCACGGTCCCCTTCCCCATCAGAGTCCCCTCCTTGTCTTGTCCTGGTTCTTCTGGGCCTCACAGTGGCCTTGCCTGCCTCCCACAGCCCCTGTTCCTCCTCCTCTTGATCAGGCCCCCCTCCCCGACCCCTCCCCTCCTGCTCCCCAGGCCTCCTGTGCCTGCTGTCTGGGGTCTGCCTGCTCCTGAGGCCACTGTGACGAGAGGCTGACGAGCCTCCACGCCGGGCGGTCGGCACTGTGCTTTCTCCTGAACGGCCTGTGCCTCTTCCGGATGAAGTCAGACTTCTAACAGCTGATCGTGAATTCCACGCGTCCAGCACGACATTACCCAGGAACCCGTGCCGCGGGCTCTCCGGTCGTCTCTCCAGAGCACACGGACCGCACGCACGTGTCCATCGGGACATATGGGCTGCACGACCCCGGGCCCCTGGTGGAGTGAGAGCCATGAGGCCTCTTCTGCTCAGTCAGCGCAGGGCGGGGAGCTCTGGGCCAGAGGGCAGGGGTGACGCCTCCATCAGACACCGACGTGCCTTCCCGGCGGCTCCATGGCCATGACACAGAGTGTGTTTGTCGCTGGGCTCTGAGCTCAGGGTCTCGTGTCGTGCACAGGCGCCTGCTCCCCCCCCCTGCTTCTGACCCTGCTCCCCGGCTAGCTGTTCGCCCTCAGAGCCCTCAAGTCCTCATGTCTTCTCCAGACCAAGCCGCTTCCTGACCATCCTCGCAGGAACCCAGGCGCCCTGCAGGTGCCTGCTGGGGGGTCCCTGAAGATCAGGAAGGGACGCCCAGAGCTGCACCCAGAGCAACAACGCACCTGCAGGGCTCTCCTGCGTGGGAGCTTCCTGGGTCTGCTGCAGCCGATCACGTGGTGTCCGGGGCTTACCGCCATGCGGCTTACTGCTTTACACGTCCACAGTTCCGAGGTCTGCGGGGAGTCCCAGGTCACAGGGAGGGTGGCTGCTGGGCTGGTTCCTTCTGGACGCTCCAGGCAGATCCGCTGCTCAGCTCCCGGCTCCGTGGGCGCCGCCGTCCTCACCTCGGGCCGTCCATCCTCACGGCCAGCAACGGCGCGTCCTCTCTCACGCGGCATCTCTCTGACACAGTCCCTCCTTCCTTCCTGTCCTCACCGAGGGACCCTTGCCGTGTGTTGGCCGCACACCCTGACCGATAATCCAGGAGAATCTCCCTATTTTAAGGTCGTCTGATTAGCATGCTTAATTCCAGCTGCAGCCCTAATCCCCCTTGCTGTCCGCAGGTTCGGGGATTACGGACATTTTGGGACGAACATTCTGCAAGTTTGCTCAACGCAGAGAGGCTTTCTGTGGTGTGACAGACAGGACTCTTCCCCGAAGCTCCCCTTCTGGGTGTGGTTAGCAGGAAGTAGAAGAATGGAGCGTTTGTAGAGCACCCAATTAGCGCTTAAATCTTGACACTTTATGCACATTTTTGGTAAGAGACACACTCCACAAGGACATTTTATAAATTTTGCTACAAGAAGAATGGGGTCACGAGATTAAGGAGTCTGTGGGAGTTCTCCCAAGCAGCGGTGGCAAGAATCTGTGTCTGCTTGAGCTGCTTCTGACTCCAACCCGTGGTCTGTGCGGCTCCATAAGCGGACACATGCCCCTGACCGGGACTAACACGGAGACGCTGCGGAGGACCAGGCGGTGAAGGCAGCACGCTGGCGGTGACTTCCCGCAAGGACCAGCTCCTCTCCGCTTTGCCCGGCTGGCTGTCACCTTGTCTTCGGGTTGAGTGGAACACGGAGGACCCACCATCCAGCTCTCACTGAGCATTCCTTTCCAATACCCTAGAAGCCGTGCTCTGAAGTCTAGCTGGAGGTTATTCTAAGGGGGTGACTAGCTAACATAACTGAGCTCCAGGAGCTTTCTTGGTGCCCCACGAGCACGAGCTCATTCGTTGCCTGCTGTAGATGTGCGAGGAGAGGCAGCAGGCCCGCTGCCCATGAGGAGACTGGCTGAAGGGGCGAGAGCCGAGCCAGTCAGCGACGGAGCAGAGTCGACGTCCCCAGAGCCAGGCTCCCGTCGGTGATGCCTGTGGCAGCATAGCACGTCCCCCCCAAGCAGGTGCGTGCCCATCACGGGGCTGCTCACCAGGGGAGTTGAACACATGCACGCGATTTCTCCCTAACACCAGCTAACACCATTTGTTCCGAAAAACTCATGATTTCCAGTTGCCGCTGTAGCTCCTTTTGGAGAACGCCTCATGAAAACAAGGCAGAGATCCCGTCTCTGGTAGGTAAACACCACTGGTTAGTAACCTAGACAGGTTGGTAACCTAGGCTTCGGAAACGGGACAGTGAACATCTCGAGAGTACCCAAACATCGCTTCTGCCCCAAGTACAATCTTTTCCTTCAGCAGTCACCCCCGGCGTGGCCAAGGTGACGGGCTCCTTCTCCATTCCACACTTCGTGCTCACGCAGCGCGCTGTCGACAGGCACAGCCAAAGTGGGCTGCAGGAAGGGGACGGTAGGAGAGAGGACGACAGAGAGGTGAGGGGTTAGGTAGTTAACACATGATATGTGTGGCTCCAAATGACTGATTGAGTTTGATGTACTAATCTTAACTATTACTATAATTACATATAATTAATATTAATAATATTCCCATATTATTGTCATGACGTGTATTACTGTTTACAAAATGCTCGACCGTTTTGACGCAAAAATAGCATTTTAAGTTAATATTGGCTTTTCAACTGGTAAACAGATCTTCTAGTCATTGTTTTTAATGACGGCACAGTTTTTCTTAGCACAGAGCGAGCTGAAGGTCTCGATTTTCCGTGTGCAAACTAGAGAAAAAAATGAGCAGAGGCATTAATTTCAAATTCACAATTTGTGTTAATTGCAAAAACTACCGGTTGGTTGAATTTGTTTTACATAAAAGATCCACCACAAGCTACGTGCTGGGAGGCCACCCATGAGTGATGTAGGCCATGGACATCGGCCAGCACGCTGGCCCTGGTCGGGATGGCTGGCACGGGTATAGGGAGTGGCCTGGCCCACGGTAAACCCATTTCCCTGTCACCGTCCCCTGGAATACAGACGGCCTGCAAGCTGACTTCATCCACTAACTGGCTATTTATTGGGAAAAAAGTCCCCACTGAGGGGCAGAAGCATTTCAGGGAAATCTGTTCATTCTTAACAGAAACTAGTTGTTTTCAATTGTTTAAGTAAAAACTCCCTTTAATCTTCGCTGTGGTTGTCAGACTTTCGCAACTGCTGGCCTTGCTGCTCATCAGACGGGAAGGTGTGAATGCGATAATTTGCAGAGCGTGATTTTTGAGGACTGGGTTGATTTACGGTGCGCAAGGAAGAGGACAATTAATTGCTTCACGGGCTGACACTCAGCTGCTCCTGTTACTCCAAGTGAAGCTTTCATTTTCCCCATGATGCGTTGGTGCAACAGGTGTCCCCAGACCTCCAGCATATGACCTGCTCATTGATAGCCATCCACAACGTGCAGCGGTACTCACGTTCAAGGCCCCCACACTCCATCTCATGGTGGAGAAGCAGGTACGCGCATGTCCAAGGGCGGAGAAGACGTGCGGGAGAGGCTCAGCACCAAGGATCTTGGATTCAGCAGTGGGTTTGGCAAGGGACTATCACCACCATGAGAAGCCATAAGTGGAGAAAAATGATCCCTGAGGGATTTGCATAAGGCATACACATGGTTAATAAAAGCACAGCTCCCATGACTCGAGGGACACAAAGCAAAATACAGCAAAACCCTATTTTGGGAGAGCCTGTTGTCAGCCTGTCCTGTCCTTAGCAGGTGACTTCCTGCAGAGTGATCAGACCTTGCCCTCCAGACGCTTCACCCAAGTCGGGACGCTGGAGCTCGCAGACCCCAGACCTCAGCTCAGTGACCTGCAGGGACTCTTCTTGGCCTCCTTACCAAGGCACCGATGAGGCGCGCCCCTCCAGACAGCAGGGCTGCCTTGCTGCTCCTCAGACATTGTAGCTGGTCCAGCAGATGGGGTTTGAAAAGTCTGAGCCTTCCCCACCCAATACCGAGCTTGGAGTTCCCGGAGTGTTCCTGGGCTGGAGTTAACAACCGAAGCTCTTCCAGGAACTGAAGCTACTGGAGACTTTGAAACTACGTAGCACAATGAAAGCAACACAGGGGAGGCACAAATACCTCACCGGGAGACCTCGGGCTCGGGAGCCCACGGAGTGCTGTCTAGGGAGCCCAGCGGGTTCGCCAATACCCGAGAGGTGAATGCCAAGTGCCAAGGACACTGGGCGGAACCAACCAGTGCTTAATTTTTCTGACGTGAAACATCTCCAAGCCACAGCAAAATATACTTTTGAAATTTGACATCGCTTTATAATAATATTGTGATAGTTTTCATTATAATCAGAACTTTTATAGTCACTTAATAATTGTATCTCAGAACTTAGTCACTCACCTTTGGTTTTTTTAGAGTTACCTTCTTGCCTTGAGACCTCCCTAGTGCTTCCCTGTGTTAGGGCATGACCCGGAGGCTGGTGGTCCTTGTCTCTAAGACCCAACCACAAGCAAGGCAGGGCTGTGCTGGGAACTGGTGAAACTATGAACTTATCTAGCTTTTATTTTCAGCACAAAATAAAAACTGTATGAGGGGCACCTGGGTGGCTCAGTGGGTTAAAGCCTCGGCCTTCGGCTCAGGTCATGATCTCAGGGTCCTGGGATCGAGCCCCGCATCGGGCTCTCTGCTCAGTGGGGAGCCTGCTTCCTCCTCTCTCTCTGCCTGCCTCTCTGCCTAGTTGTGATCTCAGTCTGTCCAATGAATAAATAGAATCTTTAAAAAAATAAAAACTGTATGCAAATCACAATGGTATCAAACATCAAGCAGAAGGTAGGCAGTTCTTAATAGTCAAATATTAAAAAGTATCTATGTAAAATTTGGTTCTGTCTTACAAAAAAGACTTAATCATGTATTTCAACTCTTATCAACTTTAATTTGACATTTCTTTCTTAAAC
The DNA here is from genome assembly GCF_922984935.1 of Meles meles. Classification (NCBI taxonomy): domain Eukaryota; kingdom Metazoa; phylum Chordata; class Mammalia; order Carnivora; family Mustelidae; genus Meles; species Meles meles. The sequence goes on along the minus strand of NC_060077.1, from coordinate 95,233,757 downwards.
TCACTGCAAATTCTAGTCAAATCTCTGCTTTGTGTTTTAGAGAAACACACAGTCGTTAGGTTTCATTACGTTAAAATCTTTATGACTCATCCACCAAATGGAATTTTATAATAAAAGTCTATAACACATAGTTATTTAATCAATTACAGCTTAATGATGGTGGTTTTAATTTGAAAACTACAAAAATGCTCTATTTTGCAAACTTTAAATTCTGAGATAACTGCAGTTGTAAGAAATTCTACAGAGAGATTCCACATACCCTGTGCTCAGTTACCCCCAAAGACACCTCTCGTGCCACTGCAGAGCAGCCCTGCAATCTGGCACGGTCACTGATGCGATCCCCCAGTTCTGGCCAGATCCCACCTGTCTGCACACACACACACACACACAGCTGCGTATGCATGTGTGCGTGTGCCTGTCGCATGCTTGTGCGTGTTCAGTCCCGCACAGTTTTACCAGGTCTGTAGGTGTGTGTCGCCTACAACGGAGAGCAGAATGGACCCATCCAGGGGACCCTTCCCACCGCAGCTCAGCCCCTACCTTCCAGAGCTGCTTGCACATGGTTTGCCTCTAATCTTTTACATGTCTTTACAACCTCCTCATTTCAAGAGGGCGTATATAGGAAATCGTACCGCGGGACTAGCTTTTTTCTAGTAGCACGACTCTCTGGAGATCCGCCCATGCTGTGAGAACCCAGAGCACTCCCGGTTTCTGTGAGGTAAGAATCTGTGGTCTGAACCGGCCACCATGTACTCGACCATTCACCCTCTGAGGGACATTTTGGGTGTTTCCAGTTTTTGGCTTAGAAATGCAGCTGCTGTGAACACTCGGGTACAGATGTTTGCAAGTTGCCACTTCTCCGGGGGTAGAGGCCCATGAAGGCCATGGTTGGGTCATGGGGAAGGCCAGTTTAGACATCCGAGAAACTGCCAAATTTGTCTTCCCGGCAGCCGTCCTTGAGTGATCCAGTTTCTTCACAGGCTTGCTTGTACTGAGGTGGTCACAGGTTTTGTGAGTCTTTGTTGCGTGTGCACTGGGATCTCCCTGCCGGCTGGTGATGCCTCGCATCTTTTCACACGCTCGCTTGCTACCTGTACGTCCTCTTCAGTGAAATGTCTTCTCCTGTGTTTTGCTCATTTTCTAGTTGGTCATTTGTTTTTTTTCACTAATAAGTTTTGAAAACTTCACCATTCATACCTTAACCAACCACACAATTTCTTCTTAAAAGACAAAATGAAACAGTATTTTTTTTTTTTTTTTTTAGTGGTCTTGATGAAGACCCTTCCCATCGACTCTGAGATGAAGGGCAAGCAGTTCCTGCTCCTTTCCCTAGAAACATTGTTGTTAAAAAGTCCTCACAAAATCCTTTCCAAATCTCAGTTGCTAGTCCCTTTTGTAACCTCCATCTGGGTAAGAGACATAAGAGTCATATAACTGAGTCCCAAAAGTTTCCTTTGAAAATTCCTGTCTTGGTCTGGTGTCACTCATACACTGGTGTTTCTGTGGAGTTCTCCAGTTAGGATCTGGGAACACTGATTTCTTTTCAGTACACACTAAAATGTTTTCTAGCCTCTTTTTCCTTTCCTTTCCTTTTCTTTTCTTACTTTATGCAGTAATCTTATCCAGGTCTGGAGTTCTAGTCAAAAGTACATCTTCATTCTCAACTCTGAATTTGCTTAACTGGACATCTTCAACCAGAGTTTATACTCTCCCTCTCAAACTGCCATGAGCTCACACGTGCCCACTTGCCTTCTCACACACACGTGCACACAGTCGGAATTATGTGAACACACACACACACACGCACACACTCACCAACCTGCTTCTCCTCTGGTTTTTCTATCTGCACGAATGTGACCTCCATTCACTGTGGGATCACAGCCAGGAGCCAGTGGTCCTCGGCTCACTTCCTTCTGCTACTCCCCACTTGTAACTGATGTGTATGTTCTGCTACTAACTCTCTTCCAGCCTTCCCCTTCCTCCTCATTCCCTTTTCCTCATCAGTGTTATCTTTTACTTACTCACTAAACCACCATAAGATTATTTACAACTTATTTCTCTGGCTTTAATTCTCTTGCATGTGGCTAAAAGTTCATATTTTGAAAAAGTCAATCTCACAATTTTTTCCCCTCCATACCTTTAAATCAACTGTAATAGTGATAATTATACATATGTTGTACCTCAGGCTTTTCTTCATTTCAGTGCTGGTTATCTCTCCGTCTTGGTCTTCACAGGACACTTCATTCTCCAGAACTTTTGACAATTCTCCAAACTACGTCTTTTCTTATGTCCCTATTCTTTTGTCCTTATTATTTAGTATGCTCTTTATTTCCAGATGAGTAACTGTCACTTCACCCAAACTTCAGTGTCTCAGGATCAGTCGACCACTCCTTCCTTTTGGCCTATGTGGTATCACTCTACTCCAGATAAGGTATCTATCGCATGACATCACTCATTGATTTAAATTGGTGTCTCCACTGCAAAGCTGTGAGCTCCTCCATATTGAGAACAGGATGGTTTCACTACTGAATTCTGGACCGGTCAATGCACGTGGCTTACAGAGTGCTGGAAGGAAAAGGACAATCACATCAAAGGGAAAAGTCCAAAAGGATTGGACTTGAACAAACGTGAAGCCAAATTTTTAGAAAATTTGAATATAAAACCCAACAGCAGCATGCAATTTACTCCATAAATGTTTGTATTTATAGTGGAGACATGCATTTATCACATCTACAAAATATCTAAAATAGGCCAATTACCTGTCTCAGGGCAGTCTAGAGACACCTGACGCTGGAATCCGAAGTAAGAGCGTGTACCTTGGGAAGCTCAGACACAAGCCCAGTCCTTGGGCTGATAGTGGTGCTCACTGCACTGACACGAACACAAGGAACACCTCTGTGGACATCATCTTACCGAGTCCAGGAAACAGTTTCCAATTGATGGACACTATCATTGTGTGCAGCTGCACAAACTGAGGCTTTGAAAGCCAAGAAACCTTGTTAATGCAAGAGTGGGTTTGTAAGTGACATGACTGGATCCAAATCCATATCAATCTGATTCCATCATGATTTTTTTTTTTTTTTTGATGTAGTAGCAGGCCATGGTCATTTGAAGAACCAACCCATGTATCTTTTGTGGAAATACTTTTTCTTCCTTCCATACAGCCCTGCAGCATTGAGACTGAGCAAAGGGGCAGACATCGGTTATTCTGGGGGGGAAGGTGGTCTAAGTCATGAAATCATGGCATAATTTGTATGGAACCAGAAAAGATCCCGAATCACTAAGGAAATGTTGAAAAAGAAAAACAAAGTTGGAGACATCACATTTCCTGATTTCAAGCTATATTATAAAGCTGTGATCACCAAGACAGCATGGTACTGGTATAAAAACAGACATATAGACCGTGGAAGAGAATAGAGAGTCCAGATATGGACCATCAACTCTATAGTGAAATAATCTATGACAAAAAAGGAAAAAAATATCCAATGGAAAAAAGATAGTCTATTCAATAAATGGTGTTGTGAAAATTGGACAGCTATATACAGAAGAATGAAGCTTGACCGCTCCCTGACACCATACACAAAGATAAACTCTAAATGGATGAAAGACTCAATGTGAGGCAGGAATCCATCAAAATCCCCGAGGAAAACATAGGCAGCAACCTCTCTGATATCAGCCACAGCAATTTTTTTCAAGACACTTCTTCAAAGGCAAAGGAAACAAAAGCGAAAATGAACTTTTGGGACTTCATCGAGATAAAAACTTCCACACAGAAAAGGAAACAGTCAACAAAACAAAGAGACAACCTAGAAATTGGAGGTGATATTTGCAAATGACAGTACAGACAAAAGGCTGATACCTAATATCTATAAAGAACTCCTCAAACTCAACACTCAAAAAACAGATAATCACACTAAAAAATGGGCAGAAGACATGAACAGACACTTTTCCAAAGAAGACTTACAAAAGAAGACTAACAGACACATGAAAAAATGTTCATCATCCTTAGCCATCAGAGAAATTCAAATCAAAACCACTTTGAGATACCACCTTTCACAAGTCAGAATGGCAAAAATTAACAAGGGAAAATCAACAAACAAAAAAACAAGTGTTGGAGAGGGTGTGGAGAAAGGGGAACCCTCTTACACTGTTGGTGGGAATGCAAGTTGGTGCAGCCACTTTGCAAAACAGCGCGGAGATTCCTTAAGAAATTAAAAATAGAGCTTCCCTATGACCCTGCAATTGCACTACTGGGTATTTACCCCAAAGATACAGATGCAGTGAAAAGAAGGGCCACATGCACCCCAATGATCATTTGTCAACAAAAGCCAAACTGTGGAGAGTGCCGAGATACCCTTCGACAGACGAATGAATGAAGAAGATGTGGTCCATATGAACAATGGAGTACTACGCAGCCATCAGAAAGGATAAACACCCAACTTTTGCATCAACATGGATGGGACAGGAGGAGATGATGCTGAGTGAAATAAGTCAAGCAGAGAGAGTCAAGTACCATATGGTTTCACTTACTTGTGGAGCATAAGGAATAGCATGGACTATATGAGGAGAAATGAGAAAATGAAGGAGAGGGATCAGAAGAGGGAACTGAACCATGAGAGACTATGGACTCCAGGAAACAGTGTTTCAGAGGGGAGCAGGGGTGGGATAGGCAAGCCTGGTGATGGGCACTGAGGAGGGCACCGGCTGCATGGAGCACTGGGTGTTCTAGCAAACAGTGGGTCAAGGAACAGGACATCAGAAACCCGTGAAGCACTGTATGGTGACTAACGTAACGCAATACTAAAAAGTAGCTTTGGATTTCAAAGTAGACTTTAAAAGTCCATGACAAGGTCGAAGATTTGGAAGTTGGGCTTTTAAGCGATAAACATGAGTTTTGTCAAGACTCAGAGCAGCCCGTTTGCAAGCCTTGAGGGCACACTTGGGAGCAGGCGGGCGGAACGGCGCGGAGCAGAGATGCTGGGGAGGACGGGGAGGAGAAGAGGCCGTCCTTGCGTGTGCTTCGGCGGGACACACTCTGGTGACCCCATGGATGTGTGGACACTTCCGAGCACCCGCACCAGCGCTCCGCTTCCCAGGGCGAGCCCCAGGAGACCGCCTCGGAGGGAAGCTGCTCATGGCGGCTGCAGGAGCCCCGCTGCGGGCCCCCAGGTTCCAGAGCGACGCGGCGCATCAGTTTCCCCTGCAGTGCTGCGGGCCGAGCGATCCGTGGCGGACTGAGCGGGGACACAGGGCTGTCGCAGCAGAGGCCATGTGCGGTCCGCGGTCACCGCAGACCAGTGCCGGCAAAGGACACTCTCCGCGGCCCCATGACAGGAGGCCGCGGCAGGACCCTGGGGCAGCCCACGCGCGAGGGGACGCATCGCGGGTGGCCAGCGCGGAGCCCCAGGGCCCATGGACTCTCAGTGCGCGCGCGGGACAGGCTCGGCCCCGCGACGAGCCTGCGGGCGTCCGAGAGGCCGTGACGGCGCGGCGGGGAGCGAGTCGGGGCCGGCCGCCCCCGCGGAGAGAACCCGCAGCCGGAACCGCGGACCCCGTGTCCGGGGACGTCCGTCCAGGAGGCGTGGACCTGGGTTTGGAGACGCTTCCGCGAGGCACCCTCGGGGGAAAGAGCCTCGAGGACCAAGTTGTTTCCGAGTTTCGAGCGCGCTGAGTGCGGGGCCGGTGCGCGCCCCGCGGGCCGTGAGGGCCCGACAGGGACGGACTCGGAGCGGACGCCGCAGCAGCGAGGGCGAAGGGTCCCCGGAGCTCCAGCGGCGCGGGCTGCCGCAGCCGGAAGCCGGAGACCGGAAGTCGGAGAGGGAACCGGAAATCGGCGCGAAGCCCCAGGCGGAAGTCAGAGAAGGCAGTCCGAGCCGGAAGCAGGGAACTGGGAGCCGGAACAGGAAGTCAGAACAAGAAGTTCCGGTCGGAGCAGGAGCCGGAAGTCGGAGCCGGAAGCCGGAGCGGGAACAGGAAGCGGGTCGGGAGCGGAAGTCACGCAGCGAGCCGCCGGCCTCTTCCGCGCACCCGCCCGGGCTCCTCCCGCCGCGAAGCGCTGGGCCGCCTTGGGCGGACACGAGGCGGTTTCGTGCGAAGCGCGTCCGCGGTGCCGGCACAACCGGCCGGACGCGGGGAGACGCGGGATCCGGCGCGTGCGGGGCTCCTCGCGCCCTGGCCTCGGCGTCCGGACCCGCGTGTCCCGCTCGGCGTCTCCGCGGACGCGTCGGTTGCTGCGGGCGGTGCCGCGGGTCCGAGTCCGGCGCGCGGGACCGTCCCCCCGCCGGGATGCGCGTCCCCGCGCGCGTGACTGCGCGTGTCGCCTGCGCAGTGACCGTGACCGCACGGCGTCCCCGGCGCGCGGCCCTGAGGGTCGCGAGTCACAGGCACCGCGAGGACCGGAGCCCCGAGGGCCGACGTGTGACCCGACGGCGCGCCGGTTCCCGCGCGGAGACGCTGCGCTGCGGCACAGCTCGGGCTCAGCCGCGCTGCCGGGGCTGGGAGCAGCGCGGGCCGCGGGTCGCCGTTGGGCGGGCCGCGGTGGGCTCCGTGCGTGCAGCAGGGCGGGGAGGGCCCGGGGCGCGGCCCCTGCCGTGTGTCCGCTGCGTCCGCGGTGCCGGGCACACGGTGCGGACTCCCTGCGGCTTCCCTGGAGCGGCAAGGCTGACCTTCCCGCAGTGCAGGGGCAGGTGCCCGCCGCCTCCTCCCGCGGCCCCGCTGCGGCCTGTCTGCGTCCTCCCGCGGCCTGTCCGGCGCCCCGCCCCTGCCTGCAGCCCCCTCTGCGGCCCTGCTCTGCGGCCCTGCGCCTGCAGCCTCTGAGCACGGACGGCCGCAGCGCCCGGTGCCGGCGTAATGAGCCCCATTCATTTCCTGCCGCGGGCATATGGCATGTCATTGTCCTCGGTCACCCAGGCAGAAGTGATGCAATTTGTTGGCATGTCCTGCCCCGGCACAGACTGTCCACCCCACTGAGCCCCCGAGAAAACAACAGAGGCCGCGGAAGGGCAGCCAAAACTTCACAGCCCACCTCGCACGCGCACATGCCGCAGGGATGGAGCCCAGTTCCGCGGAGGAGAGGGAGGGGAGGAGCGGTCCTAGAACTCGCGCGTCCGTCCCTCGGTCTCGTGTCTCTGTGTCTAACTAGGACGAACGTCGAGATCATTGACACTAATGGGAGCCAGCCTCAGGACATTCCTCCCAGGTCTCTGGTTCGAGCCTCTTGGGTTTCTCCTGCGCATCTCAGCGGAACACGATGCAACAAACAAGGGAACAAGCAGACATGCGGATTTCGGTGCCTCTTCGGTGATAGGGAGCCAAGTCCCCCTACGGTGACCCCTACCCAGAAAGGATGGAGGCTTAGCGAACGGTCGGATTACTGTTCCATCAGAGAAGGAGAACAGTGCCTGCATCCTACTGGGCAAGGGTTTGTACAAAGAGCCAAAACAGAATACTTCCTTGCAAGGTTTCAATAAGGTCCACATCCTGTTGGACTTTGGGTTTTATAGGAAAAGCTATTTTGAGTGTCTGAAGCCAATTTGAAAACAGGCAGAAGTGTTTTGCTCCATATGGTTTGAATTTTCACAACAGTGATAATAACATCCTAAGATCTGAGGCTGATGTGATCTGTCCCATAATGGATTTGAGCAGGACTTAATGATTCGTATGTTATAATGACACAGATTACCCTTGTATGTGCTCTTTTGTTACCGAAGTATATTTGTGGGACAGCTGACTCCCAGCCGAACCTCTTCCAGCCACCCCGCGAAGGCAGACAAGTGCTCATATCAACACACAGCTGAAATTACTCCTGCTGCAAACAAGGGCCACCCTGAGGGATGCAGCGGGCCTGTGGACCACTGCCTGCCCTGCTGATGAGGGTGCACAGATCCGTGGCCATCCAAACCATCTCTCTCATCCCCATTGTGAGTTTTCTGAGAACAGGTTGTTGGAGAGGATCCCGTGATTCCTTCTAGCTCTGAAATTCTCTCCTGTGATAACGTGAGGGCTCCTCCTCGCTGGGATGAAGGAAGCCCCGGACGGCCACAGAGCTGTGGACCAGATGGGCTCCAGTGCTCATCAGGGAAGCCAGCTCGCTTCCGTGGGGCGCCCAGTGTGCCAGGACCCAGGAAACCACGAGCATGGGGCATGGCCACGGATGCATGTCCTGTGAGGCATGAGCCTGGGGTCTGAAATGAGAAGCTGAGGCAGGTTTATTTGAGAGGCGACTGTGTGCTGCTCCACACTGGCCGCCGCTGGGCCGGGGGACACCGCTCCCGCCTTTACTAATCACGTGAAGGAGCCACATGTGGAGAGGTACTTAACGAAGACAGTTTGATGAATTTATATAGATATACTTAGCTCCAGAGACTAGAAGACAAGGTGAAGACATTAATTGTTGGCGTATAAGAGTGAGCATTACATTCTGGGAAGGTTTTTGAATTTCCTGATGAGGAAACAAGTAAAAATGGCCCTCTATTTGGTGAAAGATATTCCATTTACCTTTAACTCCCAACATTCTTATTTTAAAGACAGGGAGGCAAATGGAGAAGAGAATGAGCAAGAAGTACATTCTCGGCTTGGGTTGCGGCCTGACATCACTGTGTGTCCAGTGCAGGTGGGCTCTGCAGACGGGGCTGCGGCCGTGAGTGGCTCGCACAAGACCTCCTGCCTCCAGGAGGCTCCCTTCCTGCAAACTGCCAAGCCTTGCACTTCCGAAGACAGAGTAGAACCCCTTTCTCTGCTGGCCCTCAACCCCCAGAGGAGAGCGGACCACCCCGACATCACCCAGCAGACGGCCGTAAGAAAGCTCTGGAAGCAGAGAAACGGAGGCTGGCTGGCTGGGGACCAGGGGATCCGAGGAACAGCATGGAGGGTTTCTCTTCTGCCTCCTGCGTCCCCAATTTGGAGACAAAGAACCGGCTACCCAGACACACCAGGGGGTACAGACAAAACCCTGCACACTGGTAGCTGTTGCTCTCTTGGGCAAGGGACCTGGAAGGGGCAGCCTGTTGGGACAGAAGGCATTTAGATGGTAGCTGCTCTGCTCCAGTCTCATGGGGGGCCAGGGGGTGCAGGCACCCTTGGTCCCACCTGGAAGTCTTAGCAAGGCCTCCCTGCCCCACTAGCGTGGCCTCAGGGGGAGACTCTCAGCCTCACAGGGCGGTGGGGACCATGCAGGGAGCAGGAGGGGGTCCCTCCGCCAGTGGTGATGGGACAGTGTCCTCCTGCACGGTGCTGGTGTGGATCGGGCAGGCAGGCGGTGGGGAGATTGACTACCACCAGCAGCCACGAGGACCCCTCTGCGGGCTGAGTGAGCTCTCCACCCCCTGCTGGGGGGCGGCAGGGAGAGCTGGCTGGAGCCGCAGCCTGGGAGGGGCCGGCGTCTCAGAGCACACTGCCCATCCACCCAGCTTCAGTGAGAGTCCGCGGTCATACCCGGCGCTCTACGAACAGCCCTGGCTAGGGCGATGTTAGATTGTCCTCAGCCACAGGTGAGCGAGCCACGATGTGTCCACTGCACGGAACACCGCTCACTGTATGGCAGAGACGTGCTCCTGACCCGGCAACGGCCTGGTGGGTGTCCAGTGAACGGTGCTGCCCAGGGGAGATGGCCGGAAGCACACATAGAAATGATCCCACTTACATTCCCGAGTTGGCAGATACGGGGAGGCAGAGCAGGTTGGGTGGGGGTGGGCAATGGAGGGGCTCAGGAGGGGCCCCGCTGGTGGTGCCGCCCTGTGTCCAGACCGAGCCGGGACCCTGGCCGTGACACTGTTTATGGCCATGTGAGAGGTCCCAGGGAGGCTGGACAGGTGCGCAGAGTCTCTGTCCGAGTCCGCACAGCTCCGTGTAAACCCACACTGGCTTCCCCGTAGGAGCTCCGGATGCCGTGCAGGGCCCTGACGGCCATTGAGCGACAAGACAGTGTGTCGTTTGGTGGGGGAGGCGGGTCACACCAGGCACACGAACGCGCCGCCCTAACTTGTGATCCAGCCTGCAGAAGTGCCTGTCCTTCAGGCGAGCGACTTCAGAGACCTGAACGGGAAGGAACAGCAGGAGTGGGTGGTCTGGGCTCGAGAAGCCGGCGCGGACGTCCTCAGCTGGAAGGAGCTGGGAGTGGCGGGTCCCAGGGCGGGGAGGAGGGTGGTCATGGTGAGGGTGTCGGAAGGTTCCGGGAGTCTCCATTGGCACACTTGGAGGGAGGCTGCGGGCGTGGACCCTGGCGGTCACAGCAGAGGCACAGATGGGGGTGCTCTGGAGAAGGCACGTCGCCTGCACATGGGGGCAGAGGGGGCGGGAAGAATGGCTTCCAGGTCTGTGGGCTGAGCCACCCAGAAGTCGAAAGAGCCACATGCAGGCTCTCCACAGTGGGTCAGAGGGGAGAACCTGCCGTTCGTGTTTGGACATCAACATGATGCAGAGGACCAGAGTGTTCCGGTAACTTGTATGCTCCTATTTGCCTAAAATTATTCCTAAAACCAGGCAGTTCTCATCTGTTACTCATTTGTGGCTCATGTGATTCGTACATTTACTTTCATCCTTAGGATAGTGTTTGTGCAGTTCTAAACAGAATCACTCAAATATATGAAGTTTGTCATTATTACATAATTGTACAAACGCGTATCCTTAGATACATGGCGGAATGATGTTTTCGGGTACTCAACTGTGGGCTTTTGAACTCTTACTCCCTCCTCCCACCCAGATGGTGAGACGTGGGCCGCTCGGTGCAGAAACAGGAAAACGTCCGGGTCCTTGGCTCTTCAGGGCAGTGGCCTCGGTCCCAGTGAGAGATGGACACACGTTGAAGATATCCGCAGGCCATGTTTTCCCTCCTGCGTACCAGATAAGTGATGCTGCTTTTTCCCAGAAGGGACAAGATGGGCCCCGCCACCACGCTTGGGTTGGAGCCCTCGGTCACTAGGGCCACGTCTCGTAGCCCCAGTTCTGCCCCAGCGACAGTCCGGCACACTGGGGGAGGCTTTCCCTCCTGCCTCTGACACCCTCGTAGGCCCCTGCCCCAGGGCGAGAGGTGTGGAGAGAGGGTGGTCTTCTGTTGTGCTGACCCACGCAGTCCTGCTTCAGGCTTGACCTTCTGGTGAAATGACGAGAGCCCCGTTCCGTCTCACCAATGCCGTGATGGGGTCCTAAGTCACAGGGAACACGCCTTGCTCCGGACCAAGGTGGGAATGAGATGAGGCCAGCTCCAAATGGCCTGTACGCCGGGCCCGCGTGGGGTCCTCACCGGATGACAACACCCGGTGAGCACTTGCTGGGACCACAAGACCCTGGAGAGGACACGCTCCTAACAGCTTCTTCCTCGTTACCAAATCTGACTTAGAAAGTCGGATGGTTTGCCTGTTAGGAAATGCTAACCGGGCGCTGGGGGCTCTGTTGGTTAAGTGTCCGAGTCTCGATTCGGTTCAAGTCATGATCTCGGGGTTGTGAGATCCAGCCCTGCCTTGGGCCCAACACTCAGCACGACTCTCCTTGCGAGTCTCTCCTGCTCACTCTCTTTCTAAAATAATACATAGATCTTTAAAAAAAGACAGAAAATGCCTACAATCTTGCTTACTGCAGCACACAAGAAAGTATTCAATTCTGGTGGTGTCTAGCATACACGGTCCATCAAACCCCATCCTTTATTTATTTATTTAACTTTGTTTTATTTCTTCAGTGTTCCAAGCTTCATTGTTTATGCACCACACCCAGTGCTCCACGCAATCCGCGCCCTCCTCAATCCCCACCACCAGGCTCACCCAACCCCCATCCCCGTCCCCTCCAAAACCCTCAGATGGTTTCTCAGAGTCCACAGTCTCTCATGGTTCATCTCCCCCTCCGACTTCCCCCAACTCCCTCTCCTCTCCATCTCCCCATGTCCTCCGTGTTATTCCTTATGCTCCACAGGTAAGTGAAACCATCCTTTAAAAGAAACAGGCACGGAATCCTGCTTTTCCAGGCAGGGTATGAGGTCGCAGAGACAGGAAGCTGCCTGAGACGAGCTTCTGATTTCAGAGAACTTGGGGATTATGTAAAAGAGAGACCCAAGTCCCCCCACGTGCGAAGGATGTGTGAGGAGAATACAGGTTTCTGGGGTTCAGGGAAGAGGCAGACTTCTAGTTCATTCCTAAACACAAGCCGGACTTAAGCACACAAAAGCACGGGGGGCGCCGAAGCAGAACGGGGAGCTCCAGCGCGACGTCTGGAGAGACAGAGACCCTCACCCAACCTGGGCGCTCTCTGCTTTTTTAAACATTTTTATTCTTTCTGGCGTTGCTCTGCATCAGTTGACATGAGGTTGCCCTTGGAGCCGTAACAACACTTTCACGTCCCTGCGGTGGATAATGCTAAGGCCGGTGGCTCTCCTGACAGCGGGCAGGGTCTCCTTCCTTTTGGGGGAAACTGTGTGGGTACAGGGGGTCAGACTCAGGCACGGCTGGTGGGGGCACCCACGCTTCACAAGTGGGGAGCGGCCGAGTCCTAGAGAGAGGCGAATGCGGAAAGGAGTGTTTTCATGCAATCCTGAGAGGCCAGGACAGTCAATGGGGTGCAGCACGCTGACGGGAGCAACGGGTGATCCTTTGGGAACCAAGAACACATCCGGGAGCCCCTTGTGTTATGTCCTTGTGGGGGCCATAAAAAAACTAGGGTCACCGAAAGGGCGATTTCTCTTCTCGTTGATGACTGGTGTGGCCTGGGAGGTGGGGGACGTACGGATCAAAGATTATTATACGTATATTACGTATGTGCGCACAGGATGTGTGTGATAGCAGTTTCCTCTCATGCACCGTGCCCCCCCACACGCTTGCACCGTGCCGCACACACACACACACACACACACACATGCTCTTGAGCCAGGAGCTGGGGACAAGACCAGACACACACTTCTTCTGCCCCACGATCACAGGCATTGTGGTTTCTCATCTTAGGGATGCCGTTGTAAGCTCGTCAGTCCTGTGGCACGGGAACAGGCCCATCCTAAACAGACCGGGTCCTCTTCCGGACACCGCACGGGTGAGGGTCCCCAGCCCACCCCACATTTACATCTGAGGGCTGATTCCCTCATGCCTACGTTGGATCGAGGTTAGTTCGCTATCTCATGACTGTTCAGTTAGCAAGAGAACCCGCACCTGAACCACGCGGAGAAGCAGGCAGAGGCCCCCGCGGCGCAGACGACAGGTGTGTGTCTGTACCTAGGGTGTCACTTCCAGGCAGCAGATGGCTCCCGTGTGAGCTGGTCCAGGAATCCTGGTCTGTCCTCCGTTTCCCCTCCTGCTGGCCCAGGACTGCAGAGGAGGGTTCCCTCTAGAGGACGGGGCTCTACAGAGCGTCTGTGTGGCCTCCTGTGCTGGCCCCGGAGAGGTCTGCTCTCCCATTTCAGCAGTTTCACTGTCGGTGCTGATGGCAGGGCCCCTGCCGCGTCCATCTCGTGCAGTGGCTAGAGGGAGGGACTCGCCCACTTGCCATCACAGTGCTCTGCGAGATGAGTCAGGTCAGGTTAAAATAGCTTACATTCTCACAGGGCCCGGTTCTCAAGACTTACTTTTTCCCAGTGAAATGATTCTTTCCCTCTGGATTCCGTCCAAGATGATACCCTACGGATGGGACCGGAACCATCACGGCATCGTGGCTTCTCAGTGCAGAGCACAGCCAGCGTCCCATGACTCACTTTATGTGGCTGCGTCTGTGCCTCCCTTCACAGGAGCTCGGCATGCCCTGCAGCCGATGATCGAGGAAGGCCTTGAAGGCTCGACTCCACTCTCAGCCCAGGCACCAGTTAGATGCGCATGAGAGCAAGCTGCCTTCCCAAAGTGGGTTTCAGGTAGTGAAATCTCCCCAGAGGCTCCCTGCATGCGGCCGGGCTTCCTCCCTGAGGACACGTGGCGTTTCCTCTCGTACGCTGAGTGGTTGGACGTCCGTGTCAGCTTGGCGAAGGCTCCATACCCAGTTGCTCAGCCACTAAATGGGCGTGTCTGCAAAGGTAGCGACCCGTTGCAGGTGTGCTCATCATCTGTGCCTGACGACTTTAACTAAAGGAGATCACACTTGATGATGTGGGCAGGCTTCGTCCAATCGCTTGAAGGCCTTAGAGCAAAGACAGGTTTCCCAGAGAGGAAGAAATCCTGCCTCAAGATGGCACATCATGTCCAGGTCGGGTTTCCGGTCTGTGGGCCTGCTCTATGGATTTCGAACTTGCTGGCTCCCACAATCACAGGAGCCAGTTCCTTGCAGTAAATCTCTTTGCATCTATCTCTCTAACTTGATCTATCATCTGTCTCTCTATCATTTACCTCTCATCTATCTATCCACTAATCAATCTATCTACCTACCTACCTGTCCATCTGGGTTCTGTTTCTCTGGAGAGACGTATACAAACATGTCGGTGACCTTGGTGTTCTCACACAGGTGCCAGAGTGACGTGGAGAAGACAAACTAAATTGGAAGGAACAATGGTGAGTAATTCTTTTTCAGGATTGTTGGCGACACAGGCTACAGTGTGTGTAGCAACAACGTAGATCCCACAGTCTGGAAAACAGAAGGAAATACAGCAGGAAAGAAGATCAGGACGTTGGTACTGATATTGTATCGTCTGTACTTGACCTTTACTCTGATCAAAGACAAGCGTTCACTCAACCTGTCCTTTCTGTCTGCTGAGGCTTGTCCTGAGAGTTAAGAACTCTCTCCTTGGGCACTTCTGGTGCCAGGTGTCCAGGTCATTGCACGTGCCAGCTGGTCACCTCCTCAGCCAGCGGGAGCAGGGTGGTGCCTTGCTCAGGACATAGGAAGAAATGTGTTTTGGGTATTGGCACAGTGATCATGGTAGGTGTCTTGACTCACTGTGTAGAAATGCCCCACTGTGGCTGTCTGGGTAATAGCACCACAGTCTGTGGGGCAGGGTCTCCGCCAGCTGGGCTTGGGGCCAACTGGAGAGCAGCTGCCCGTACCCACGTATGGCTTGCCTGTCGGCCAGATGCCCACACCACTGCTCAAGGAACAGGCTGCTATTGTGCAAAGCTCCTGGGTTCTGGGAGGCCTTTCTGGTCTGTCCCAGTCCAGGGTTCCACCCTACTGTGTCCACAAAAGGAGAAGAGAACAAAGCCAATAGGAAAGGAGGAGAAAGAGGTCTAATCAGCCCATCAGCTGGTGCATTTCTGGATTCCTCTGTGTTATTAATTCGGACTTTCGGCTTAAAGACTGAGTTTCCTTTTCTTGGATGGAGTGCTAGCCATACTGAGGACGGGGACACCGTACTGCCCCGGATAATTCTGCCAAATTCTCATCTATGGGCATCAAGAAGCCAGAGTGCAGTGTGAACATCCGACACCCTTTGAACTGTGCCATTCTTTCCTTGAAGCAAAGGCCCTCTGAGAGGCTGCGGATCTCCTGCTCAGTGACGTGAGAACACACCCTTTCGAAACCATCACAGGCATGAAGTAAAAAACATCTGGCAGAGGGAAGTAGAGAGTTTCTCCCAGTGTCCTCCTGGTGTTTAAGACGGAAGTCGCAGGAAGCGAAGTCTGTAGCGTCAGAGTGAATGGCTGCTTCCCTGTACCCCCACCGGCTCAGTTACTCAGGTGTCTGCTCCTGGGAACCCCGGATCTGGCCCTCTGGAGCCATCACCGAGAGCTGGAACCAGTTAACTCAGAGCTCCTGTGCCCCATGTCGGTTCCGTGGAAGAGTGAGATGTTGAAGGTTTAGCAAAATGAACGAAACAGTCCTTGATTTCTTCTGCGAAATTGTCCGTTTGCCTTTTTTTTTTTTAAATAACATAGTTATGTCAATTGCCTTCTTAATAGCAGGGACTTACCTAAATATGCTTTTTTTTCATGGTAATAGGTACAATACAGAGCATAGCTCCATTTAAGTACAATCAATTTAGAAAGGAACAGTTTACACTAAAATAATTATAGATTTTAATTATGTTTCATAGACAAGGTGGAATAGCTTGTTTAAGATGAATTTTGTTTACTCAAAAGAATACAGAAGGATGGCGTTTTGGGAGAAAAACTACAACCTGCTTTCAAACTGTATTTTCTAAACCTTTCACTACATTGTAAACTTGAGGGATTGTTAATTGGAAAGGAATTCCTACCTTCTGTCAGAGAGAACTTCTCATCGGGAAAAGACCAAGTACATCAGCGAGACTGTGCACCGAACTCAACAGCTGATGTCAAAAATTCTGCCAGAGGAATTCTACAGTTCAAGTGTAATACATTCTCGTATTTATTTTTATTGAACAAATATTAAAGTCAATTCATATATGTTATTTATTCCTGAGTTTTCATATTAGTCTAAGCCAAACTTTATTTTGAGGTAAATTTATGCCTCCTTAGGAATTCATAATAATTAAATTATTAGGCTAATGAGAAATTGCCATTCAAAGCATAGTTATTGCCCTTTCTCTAAAATATATTAAAAATGATATTTACTTAAATAAAAAAAGAGTATGAACCTTCATCATAAAAATTGCTTTCACATTTACTTTTTAAATAAAAAAGTAGGTAAGTGGAAGAATCTCAAATCTTCCTCTACTTTCTTTTTTCCTTTTTCTTCTTCTTTTTAAAGGTTTTATTTATTTATTTTAAAAATATTTTATTTATTTATTTGACAGAGATCACAAGTAGGCAGAGAGTCAGGCAGAGAGAGAGGAGGAAGCAGGCTCCCCGCTGAGCAGAGAGCCTGATGTGGGGCTCGATCCCAGGACCCTGAGATCATGACCCGAGCCGAAGGCAGAGGCTTAACCCACTGAGCCACCAGACACCCCTCTTCCTCTGTTTTCATATTTTTCTACCACTGCATGCATTTCAGTGCTTTAACACAGAATGACCGTCCAATAAATTTTTCAAGTAAATTTTTGGTTTTAGAGGAATTTAAGATTCACAGGAAAAAACTGCATGTGAAGATGTCCAGAGGATCCTCACTTTGCCCACACATGTTCTCCTATTGTCAGCCCCACACCTTAGCAAGACACACGTGTCAAAACTAATGGAACAATATTGATACACAGTTGTTAACTGAAGTCCACACTTCATTCAGTGTTCCTTAGTTTTTGCCCGATTTTCCTCTTCTGCTCTAGGATCCTGCCCAGGACATTGTATCAATTAGTTATCATGAGTTGTCAGGTCCTCTAGGCTTTGACATTTTTCTCAGAATTTCCTTATTTTTGTTGACCTGAAGAGTTTGAGAAGAGTGGTCAGGCATTTTGTACACTCAACTTGAGTTTGTGTGGTGTCTTCCTCATGATTAGACTGGTTTTCGGGTTTGAGAGGAAGACCACCAAAGTCTCGGCCGTTCTCATCACATCACATCAAAACGACTCATTCCTGTTGGTGCTGACCTTGATTTATACCTACGTACTTTTTGGGTCCTATGATAAATGGTGTTGTTCTTCCAGTTTTCATTTCTGGTTGTTCTTCGCAGGTTTGTAGGAAAGTAGTGGGTCTTGCATCTCATGACCTTGCTGTTCTTGCTTTTTTGCTCTGCATGTTTGGTTTTGTTTTTGTGTTCTTTGGGCTTTTCTACATAATCATGCATGCCATTTGCAAAGACCGTTTCATTTCTTTCTTTCAAATCTGTGCTTTTTATTTCTTTTTCTTGTCTTATTGCACTATCTAGGAATTCTACTTGGATGCTGAGTAGCAGCTGGGAGAGGGGACATCATGGCCTCATCCCAGTCTTGTAGGGAAAGCATCTAGGCTTCAACCGCTAAGAATTGTCTTAACTATAGGTTTTTGTGGATGTTTTCTATTAAACTGAGGAAATTCTCCTCTATTCCTAGTTTACTAAGAGTTTTTATCTTAAATATGTGTTTGCTTTTGTCAAATGTTTTTTCTGCATCAGCTGATAAGATCATGTGAGCTAACTTCATTTTCTAACATAAACCCTCAGCAGTTACTTGACATGCAGTGGTGACAGCTTTGATTTCACTTCCTGGTCTATAACCAAGTAGACTTTTCTAAAAAGGCTTGGCTCCAAATATAATTTAATTCGGATGCTTGGGGTCTGTTTAGGCTGGATCTACACTCCAGCTATCTTTCTCTTAGCAGCTGGAGTTGTACCAGCTGGAACTCTACTGGTTGGCACTTTCCAAAACACACCCCAATGAAAATTTTGCCTCAGTTAATTTTCTTATGTGCTTATACCGGGAACACCAGATGATTAAATCACATTGAGTAATTTACGGCTGGGTGTTACGTCCCTGGTGAGGCACAGCTTTTCCTCTACAACTTAGACAACTTCACATCTATGATGTTACATTATTTTGAAAAATTGTCATCCATTTCATTATGTATAACTCACCATAATTTCTGATTTTTTGATTAACCAATTGAAACTTATTTTCCACAAATAACAAAGAAAGAACAAATACAGCAACTTTGTCAGTTTGTCAGGTGTTCAGTGTCTTCCGACCTTTCCTATCTCTCTGGCTTTCTTTTGTCCCTTGCAAACAACATCTGTTCACTACATTTTTGGTGTTTCTTACAAATAGAAACGAATAATTCAGCTTGACAATACAGTAGTCAAATGGCAGCTTTAGGCACTATTTACATCTAGTAAATAATTCTTTTGGCAAGGTAGGTGGTGGAGACAAGGGCCCAGAAGTGACTTACAGGTTTCCTACAAGACTAGCTACTAGGGCTAAATCTGACACGCGGAAGGGAACGAGCCTCGTTAGTCCTCACAGACCTTTGGTTTTTAGGGAATTCCAACAGTGATCTGATTGTTTCCTGAAACACGGATGGATTGGCGTCAGCCACATGTTTGTTTGATTTTCTCTTTAATTCCCGAGAATATTATAATAGAAAATATTTGGAATAGTTTCTGGCAGAGAAATCTTTTCGAAGTCCCCCTGGTATTGAAGGCACGGGGCAGGCTGTAAGGAGTGGACG
The DNA here is from genome assembly GCF_922984935.1 of Meles meles. Lineage (NCBI taxonomy): Eukaryota > Metazoa > Chordata > Mammalia > Carnivora > Mustelidae > Meles > Meles meles. The sequence goes on along the minus strand of NC_060077.1, from coordinate 95,214,873 downwards.
CGTATGTGTGCAGCCGTGACATCAGGACCCACAGAGCAGATGTCCAGCCCTCATGACTCTCCCGTCCCGTGTCCCTGTCGTACCCGTCGCAGGGCCTTGGACTCACTGTGGCCTGTAAGTATTGCTTTTCGACGCGCGACTCATCCTCTGTCTCTTTGAAAGTTAAGTTTCAGGAACACATCTCCACAAATATCTACAAAATTTCCAAGGGCATGTTTACCGTTTTCATATACCATTGGGAGGTCGGTATTGACGATGAATGCATATAAACATATAGACACTTTCTAATTTTCAATTAAGAGACCTCCAATCTTTCTAGCACAATTTAAGCTTCTTGAAAGAATAAAATCATCTCCTGAAGCTGCCTGAGGATTCTAGTCTGTACTCCCAAGTGTCTGGATTTTAGCACAAAGGAAAATAAAAAATAAAAAACGACTGAGATGGATTCCACCCTTTTAAATATTTTCAATTAGAAACATTGAACATACACTCAAAACACAAAATGGGTTCAATTATCACCCTTTTTGAAAAACAAACAAAATTTATAACATTTTGTCTTGCATTTCTTAATTCTCTATAGATCAGAGAAAACTCGGTCACAGACCAGCTGCCGCATCTCAGGGTCTACACGTCCATCTTGTGCATTAGTTTCCATAACTGTAAGGAGAGTGCAGCTGTGTGCTGAGTGGCTGCTCTGTGGTTTTGTGTGCACACACGTCTGTGCACGTGCGTGTGTGAGTGTTCTCATGTGACCCCCCTAGACTTGTCATTTGACAAGAGAGGAAACCAAGTTTCTGGGAAGCTTAGTGACACGCTGATGTTGTGTGGCCTCAGGCCTCCACACACCATGCTCCTGGTGGAGCCTCGGGTGGTCTGTGCCCCGCAGTGGGCTCCTAAGTAGAGCGAGCATCTGAAATGTGTGTGAGGGCTTCAATAGGAACTACAGTTCCCATGTTTGAATCTGAATCGAATTCCAAGAGTTTAGGGAAGGAATGGTTAGAAAGAATATGTCTGTAGATAAATTTTATGAGGAGCTTTCCTCGGGGAGCTAAGGGGAGAATGAGAGTGTGAGCTTCAGCAGAGATGGGGAAAGTCTTTCGAGGAGAATTTCACAGACCAAGGAAGCAACTTCCTCACTGACGGGCCTCGCTGTTTCAGTCCATCCAGCTCGGGACCACCTGCGAGATTATCCCAAGGTTCAGGGTCATTCCCAAGTCATTTTCCAACCCCTCCATTCCTGCGGTTTGGAGGACAGAGTCAGGAAGCCCTTAGCTGAGCCTCAGGTCTCAGCCCATTGTGTTCCCGAACGCTTTGTTCCAGGGTCGTAGTCGTGCCTGTGGGTTCGCAGCCCACAGCCCCCCGTTCCACCTTCCTTCGCTTGTGTGTCTCCTCGTGCTCCTTCAGGAAACTCTCGCTCCTCAAGTGTCCTGCAACTGCTCCACATCCAGGACACGGTTCCCAGGCATACCGGGGATGTTTCTGCTCTGCCCTGTCACTCCCGGAATGATTGCTCCCATCTGGGCATCCCCACTGGACTATAAGCGCCCAGAGCACAATGTCGTCCACACCCTCCCGCACCCAGACAATGCTGTCATACGGACTTTAAGAGGATTTGTTTGAGGCAACGAGTCATTCTTCCTCTGGAAATGGAGATGGAAGGACGTTTTATTTCCTGTCAACAGGATGGAAAAGAAGAGCCATTGACTTGAGAGAGAATCGTTCCCCACAAGCCCGGGGGACTCCCTTTGGTGTGGAAAGTCACGATGTGCACATACGCAGACACATGTCCTGTAACGAGCGTAGCAGAAGCCCGCATCTCCGCGACCTCACCGTTCCGGAGAGAAGAGGAGTGTGGTGGTGCGAGGACCACCGTCCTGTTCACCATCCTCGGAGCACGTTGTGGTCTTGGCCGAGGACAGCAGCCCTCGAGTCTAGGCGGGGTCTTCCAGAGCCAGAGACGGCGTGGGTGTCACCGGCTGGTGGCCGAGGTGGGGGGAACGACGATGCCGGATTTCTAGCTGGGGCTCAGCTGAGCTCAGGGACCGGGAAGGAAGGCGTGGGTGAAGCACAGAAAGCGAAGGCGGCCGCTCAGCAGGGCAGAGCCCGGGGCGGAGTGGGACCAGCACAGGAGGAAGCTGCGTGTGAGGTGTGCGGACACCTTTCCTGCGGCGCAGGTGCCGGAAGGTCAGCATCCGCCCCAGGTCCCCGAGGGCAGGGAGGGGGGCTGATCCTGGGTTGGGCTCCAACTCTCTCCTGCAGCGTCTGGCGGGCCACGGGGTTACGTGCCGCCCCGACATCACACTGATGATGCACAAGGAAGATTTTCTCCTCGCCCTTATTTCTTCATCACACTTAACCTCTCGGAGAGCAGCAAACGATCACAGAGATCTGGTCTCCCCGTCTGATGCCTGGAAACCGCAAGCGAAGGCTGGGTTTCCACCTGACTGATGTTGACAGGCAGGCTGCCCTGACTCCTAACTTCCTGACGTGCATTCGCTCCTCCCGGCCCGCGGTGGAGCCCGAACCCAAACTCCGATTACGCCTGGACACGGGGAGCTCAGCCCCACGCAGCAGAGGTGACCGGGACTGCGGCCCGAGCTCCCTAAGAAGGTGGAAAATGTCATCCGACTACAGTTCTCAATCTAGCTCAACTTTCTTCCTCAGTGACGGCTCTATGAAGTTAAAGGACTAGAGATAATTCCCGAACGGAGACGGATTTGCTCTAAAAATAAAGCCAACTTTTATCAATTTTCATTAAAATTAAAATTTTAAAATTTAATTAAAATCGAAATGAAAATGTTCCTTAAAAATTACCATCTCAAAGGGAAACGCTGGGCTGCCAGGAGACTTACACCATTTAGAGTAGTGATTTCATCCTTTTCATCGCTTACTAGCTTTTCTGTAAAAAGTCTGTAAGAGTCAAAACTGAGACTGGAGCTTTATCGACCTTCCCTGCCTACAAACCTTGTTTTCCCCACGATCCCGCAGCTCGCTGAATTAGCACAGACTCACGTCGCTGCTCTTGGCTATCCGAGAATGAGAAAATGAGCATCCGTGTGTACGACGATATTTTTGGATAAAACAAGTATTTCCCAAGCAAGTGGTCAGTGTGAAAAGTAGAGGTAATATTTATTATTAAATGTTTTTCCGGTTTCCTTTCTCCCTCCCTCCTTCCCACTCTCCCTCCCTCCCTTTCCCTCTCCTCCCTTCAACTCCTGCAGATTTCACCTCATTTCTGTCCTGGGGTTTGGCAGGACCATGTTGGTTCTCCCATTCTGTGGGCATCTGAAGGAGGGAAGGACAGCGGGGACGCCCGTCAGCCCACGGCCAGCCTGACCGCTGGCTCCGTTGCTCTGGGGCTGTGGACGGCGGAGGCATGTGTCCTGTTGGAAGTGCCCATGGGTGTGCAGAAGCAGCTCGAGGAAGCACCTGACTTCTGTCCGCGGAGCCCCGGCGGATGCACGCATGGGTTCGGTGGCGCCCAGACTGGCTTTTGGTGTCAGCACAGCCTTGTCTGGGGACACGGATGTCTCTGCACGCTGGAGAAGAAAGGAAAAGCAAACCTGAGAGGAGACTCCCAGGAGTAGATGTGAAAAGTTGGAGAGGAAGGAGGGAGACCCTGGAATTACTGAAACAAGCAGGGGGACCAACGGCAGAAGCTTTTATGGATGTTTTAATGGCTTCTTAAGAAAGTTCCTCACATCTCCTGGACATAACGTTCCCTCTTACACTCGCCATGCTAGTCACCAGCCGTGGGCTCTATGTGCCTTTTCTCAGTACTACAAGTCTGCATGAGAGTGGCGCGCGGTCCCCTCCCTCGAGGGGCTGCAGGCCCGGTGTGGGCAAGAAAGCACGCGGGTGGCCTCTGGGAGCCATGTCACCTGCCAAGGTGTGTGGTGCACATGTCTCTGCGGCAGTGACCGTGGGACGGCCCGAGTGAGAGCCTGGCGAAGTGACCGCCGTGGGGACCGACAGACAGAGAAACAGAAACCCGTGTTCCTTCTCCAACTCTGAAATACGGAAATTATAGTCTTAGTGTAAAAAAAAAATGTGAAAACACAGAAATCTTTCTCAGTTTTCTGTTTTATTTTTGCAATTTGAACTTTTTAGGAGAAGAAAACAACACACTAAACCGAGATCTTAAACGAGCATTTGTTGAAACATTTAGACGTGCAAAAAATTCAAATCAAACAACTTTTAATAATACTTTACTGCCAGAGGAAAATAACGTTGGAGCTGCCACTATAAAATAAAAAAGCAATTAGCAACTTTCTGATTGCGATTTCTTTAAAGATCTACCTCAAGAAGACAAATGACGCAAAGCAGAGGGAAAAAGATCTTGTCTTTCCAAGGGAAAAAGTCACTGCCTGGAGTTTCTGAAAGTCATGGAACAGTCTGGCTGGAAAGCACAGCCGTGAGCAGTCCTGGGTCCTTGCTCTGGGTGTGAACCCCGTGTGCAGGGCCCGGGAGCCCAGCTGCTGCAACACAGCTCCTGCCTTGCTCAGTGACGGTGGCTTCATAAGGAGGTGAGGACATCCGCCAGAGACACCCCAGCGTCAAATAAACCCCAAGAATCCTTGTTTGTGTAAACTGTTAACGCCCTTTCTCATCAGCAGCCCTGGAGCTTCTACCTGGTACAACCCGTGAATTCCGTCCACTCAGTACTCGATAAGAACCGGCGGACAGGTGTTGGTGAGTGCCTCGTGCCGTCCTTCTAGAATATTCCCCGCCCGCGCTGACCCGGCACTGCGGGGAGCCATCCACGGCTCAGGCGCTCACACAAACACTTTCAGTTCACAGCATTTAGTTCCCTTTGTTGTTTCCACAGCAAAACTCTTGCTCCCCCTTTTCTCCAGACCCCGTCTGAGACCCATGTAGGTGTCCATCTTTGGGACAAGTCAGAATTCACTCCACAGGCAGGACCCTCGTGTGGGGATGTCTTAACGCACACAGGGTTTGCCTCTCCTCCCTCGCGGCTGCCGGTGAAGCAGCCGAGACTTCCAGGACCTCGAACGTGGAGTCATCGCGTGAGCTAAGTGTCCACGCGGCTGCGGCTTTCCCAGAAGGCATCTTATGCAGTAACTGGACAGAGCCATGAAGGTTTGTGTTCTAACATGCAGCTCACATGCGTCCCGTAAGCACGCAGTGATGCTTAAAGTGGATGGGAATTAAAAAAATCCTACGTAGCCGAAAACGGGGGAGTTAGGTCAAGAAATGACGGTGTACCTGGCACAAGTACAATGTAATGATTAAAGTTAAGGCTGATGTGTGCTACGTGTGCTAATTGCGTTGTTGAAGGACACAGTTACGGAACAGCAGGTGCAGAGAGAATGCCCCGTCTGCCCATGTGTGTTGTGCCTGCCTCTACCCATCGAGTTGTCTGTGTGTGGGCCCTCTGGCTGCCCACCATCTCTCCATCATCCTTTCGTCTCTCATCTGTCGGCTAGCCACCTACCTATCCGTCCATCCGTCCATTCGCCGTCTGTCTTTCTCCTACAAACGACGTGCAAAGCAAAGAGACTCTGGAAAGACACAGCCCAGGATGATCCATAAGTAAACAGTGTGTCTCTCTGGGCACAAAATAATTTTGAAATAACTTCTGTATGTTTTCAGTTTTCACCCTGTTCATCCGTAAATATAGCAACCAAGTCACTTTTCTTCAAAACACTTTCCTTTTTGCCCAGATGTGTAATGGCAGTCTTTGTTCGGGTCACCTGTTTCTGCCTCGGGATTCATCCCGGTGCCCTTCACAGAGCAGGGTGCAAAGCCCGGGCGCCGGGAGCCTGAGCTCAGCAGACCCGGTCTGGGGCGCTGGTCCCGAAGTGCCCGCGCTTGCTGTTGACCTTGCCCTACGCCGCACACTGGCTCGTTAGCACCACGGGTCAGAACCAGAGAAACACCAGTCACCAAAGGTGAACTGTCAGATTTCCCAGCAAGAACCAAAGACAGAATGAAGGTGCGGAGGTTGCGCGAGGGACCCATGTGTAAAAATGCTTATGCTTCACAGAATTTATGCCACTTAGTTTTAACTCGGCGCGGCATGGTGGCGTAATAAATATTATAACATATTGTGATGAGCACACACAACCATATGCTCATATTCAGAGAACAGCGAGGCATGCGGATCTTAGTGTGTGAGCAACGGCCCTGGCAGCGACGTTTCCAGTGCGAACAGCCACACGTGGGACCCTTGCCTGGACCCTCGATGGCCTTCCGGTCTCCGCGTGAGAACGCAGAGAGCCCGGCCCCAATGCGCTCAGCTTCCCCTCCCCCTTCCCCACATATCGGCTCTCCAAGCCTCAGGCGCTCGCTCTGAAGGGAAGTTAGAATCCCAAGGAGCTAACAGGATAGGAAATTACTCACACGAGTCTGCAGTGTCCTAAAACCAGGAGACCACACTTGCTGAAACAGGATGTTTGCTTTTCAACCTACACTCTGTAATTTTAATTAGTTTTCTCTCTCTGGTCCTGTATTGAGAAACGAGAAGCTTTAGGGCCAAGGACAGGAAAAGGAAGGATGTTGAAAACCGTTTGTGTCCAGGCTTCCAGCATCTCCCCTAAGCTGGGCTGATTCCCTCGCTGTCATGTACCCCTCCTCTCCTCTCACTTGATTTGGCAGAGCTCCCCCGCAGAAGCATTCTTCGCGTGACCCTGAGGAGGACAGATGGAGAGGCTGCCCGTCGCGAGACTGTGGCCGGCTCCCCCGTCGGTTCACCCACCTTCCTGCACTTGCATTTTATCTTCTTAAAACAAGTCCTTGAGATTAGCGGGCCCTGCAGCGCAGTCGTGAGCACCGTGCAGCTGTCAGACCCGGCAAAGCCTTCCCCACGAACCAACTTGTTGCAGAGTCAGACTCACCTGGGAGCAGCCCTGCCCTCCCCGTGAACTCGGGGTCCCGTGGTGCCGCTCCTCTCTTGACCCCCGGGAATGCGCGGTGCCCAGCTCTCCGCTCTCGGGACCCCGCCAGCACGCTGGGCTGTCGGATTACCACGTCTTTCTTGGTGTTCCTAGGAACAGACTCCTTGAGCGATACAAAACAAAACAACCACCTTGTGCGACAACTTCTGTTCAGTTACCAACCCGAGTAGAACCACCGTGTCTCGGTTCCTGTGATAACGGCTGCACGGGTCTATGAGAAGCTTTGATGGGGCATTGGCATTTGTACCAGAAGTCTGTGCACCAGGTCGGGCCTAAACTTCTGGATTTTCCTGCTGTCTAGTGTAAAAGTCAATTTCTTTCTTTCTTTCCTTTTTAGGATTAACAGTTAACAGTATTATTTCAGAGCTCAAGGTCAAATAAGCAAACAGAAACGATTCTGAGTTCATGCCACTTGGGGTTTCTACTTGGAAGTTAAGGAGCCAGTATCTGAACTTGCAGGGAAAAACCCCAGAGTCTATGTTTTCATTTTGGTTTTACACTTTTTCAAACTTCCCTTCACTTGCTTTGAAAGCTGCCCACAGTCACCTTTAGCACAGGCAGGGTCAAGGGAACGTGGGACCGCTGAGGGTATTTTCCTTAGAGAATCGCGTCTGAGTGCATGGAGACCCACCACGAATGAAGAAAGCCAGGGTGAGAAGCCGTCAGAGAGACCACGGCATTTTCACAAATTATGGGGGACACACACAGCTTCAGAGGCATCCGAATGTCCCGGCACCACACGCCCTTCTCAGAGAACGAGCTGGCCAGGCCTGGGGTACCAGACAGAACAGACGGAATGCAGGACACCAGACACTGCACGGGGAATGGTCACACTGAAACAGGATTCATTGCTTTTCTAAACTTTAAATTTAACAGGGTGTGCTGTATTTATTTGCTAAATCTGACGACCCCACGCTAGGGGCACAGAGCCAACTCAGAAGGACCTAGGCTCTGATGCTGGCGTGCTGTTGGGGGACATCAGCGCCTGCAACCCGTTGGACATGTAGTGGGTTAGATAATTCTTCCTGGTGCCCGGTGCAGGCCAGAGGAGACCAGGGCCATGGCTGCTTCCCTCATGGAGATGGCCATTCCTGTCGCCACTGCCCCATGGCAGAGGTCATGGGGAAGCTCCCAGGGCTCCTGCCTTCAAGAAGCTCACGGTGGAGGTGAGCACGTGGGGTGGACACGTGGGCAGGGGAGCAAACAGAAGGTGTGAGCATAATTAAGTGCTAGACTGTCCACGTCCTGAGCTGAATCACGACCCCAGAGATGAGCGGATCAACCAACCCCAGTCCCCGCGAATGTGGTCTGAATTCTTATGGGGCTAAGTTAAGAGGAAGCGATTAGGGCGGATCCTAATCCAGTGTCCCTACAAGGAGAGGCATGAACCCTCCAGAGAACATGGCTGCGTGGAAAGCAAGTGGAACTGCAGGGAGCAGCCTTGGGTCAAGGCTCGGGCCGGACACCAGACACTATCAGGCGTGGGACGGCGCGGGATGACGCAGGTGTCTCAGAGGAGGACCGCTCTGCTCGCCTCGGCCTCAGGCTCCCAGCCTCCGGACTGTGTGGAGGGAAGTTGTGCAGCTTGAAGCCAACAGCACGTGGCTTCCGCTCACGCAGCCCCAGGAAGCAAAGACCGTCTGCTGCAGGGCTCGCGTGGAGAGCCTTGCGGAGAGGTCCGTGGAGTGAGAGCCCGCAGATGGCTGCTCAGAAATGTTTCCACCGAGCTCGTTCTCTGCCTCGGGATGCCATCCAGCTCATCGTCCCCCCATGGGAGTGTCCGCGCCACGGGCACCTGCCTAGGGGGAGCGGAGCCTGGCGCGACCGCGGTGGCCCGGGGAGCCTGCATACCTGCGTGCAGGAGGCCTTCCAGGAGCCCGAGACTCGTCTGCGCTCGGGGAAGGTGCTAGCGTGGAACATTCATCCCGCAGATGGAGAAAGTGTCCCCGCTTGCACGGTGGCTCTGGGAAAGACGTGGTAGGGATGAGGCGTAGAATATCATCTCAGTGAGTAAATGCCTCTGATGCAGAGAAATCCCAGGGAACTACAAGTTTTCCAAAGACCCAATCTCTCCGCCGTGCTGGGGGGTGCAGACAGGCTGGAGAGAGTTCCCCCGAGGACCCTTGCTTGCGTGCACGAGGCTGAGGCCCTGCAGGCCGTGGGGCATCTGCAGGCGCGGTGGCCTTGGGGGACGTGGGGGATGGCGGGCGGGAGCTCTGGGGCTCACGCTCAAGCCGGACGGAGGAGACAGAACAAAGGCGAGCAGCGTCAGCTGGCACAGCCCTCGCAGAGCTCAGAACGAGCCCCGACCTTATGAGCGCGTGGGCTCATCAGAATCTGCTGGACCCTCTCTGGGCCCTCCCGACAGGCTCAGGACACTCTCTGTCCCCCAGTGACCTGCGTTAGACACCAGCAGAACAGAGCACAGGGGCGCCCTCGGGGAAGCCAGGCCCCGGAGCAGCCCCTGGCAGGCGGGTGTCCATACCTCTGAGTAACAGAGAAGCCCTCACTTTGTTTTTCAGAGTCCACAGTCTCCCATGGTTCATCTCCCCCTCCTATTTCCCCCAACTCCCTTCTCCTCTCCATCTCCCCATGTCCTCCATGTTATTCCTTATGCCCCACAAATAAGTGAAACCAACTGATACTTGACTCTCTCTGCTTGACTTATTTCACTCAGCATAATCTCCTCCAGTCCCGTCCATGTTGCTACAAAAGTTGGGTATTCATCCTTTCTGATGGAGACATAAGATTCCATTGTATACGTGGGCCATATCTTGTTTATCCATTCGTCCGTTGAAGGGCATTTGGCTCTTTCCACAGTTTGGCGACTGTGGCCGTTGTTGCTATGAACATTGGGGTACAGATGGCCCTTCTTTTCACTACATCTGTATCTTTGGGGTAAATACTCAGTAGTGTAATTGCAGGGTCATAGGGTAGCTCTATTTGCAACTTTTTGAGGAACCTCCACACTATATTTCAAAGTGGCCCATTGACATTTTCATTGGACTCATGTTAAATATATAAATTAATTTAGAGAAGTTCATAGCAAAATTGAGGGGAAGGTGCATATATTTCCCACAAATCCCCTGACCCACCCATACTTGGCTCCCATTGCCAGCATCCCCACTAGAGCCCTGCATTTGCTACAACTGGTGAACCCACACTGACATGTCATAGTCACCCACAGTTTACATAAGGGTCACTCTTGGTCTTATGCATTTGATGAATGTGTAATGTCATGGGTCCACCATGATGACATCGCACAGGGTAGTTTCATTGTCCTAAAAATCCCATGTGCTCTGCCCATTCATCCCTCCCCCAACCCAATCCCTGGTAACAACTCATCATTTTCTCGTCTCCATAGTGTTGCCTTTTCCAGAATGTCCTACAGTTGGAATGCTACAGTATGTGGGCTTCTCAGGTCAGCTTCTATCAGTTACTGATGTGCATTACTGATTTAAGTTCCTCCGTGTCTATTTACAGCCCTATTGTTCATTTCTTGTTAGTGCTGAATAACATTCCACTGTCTGGATGGACCACAGTTTATTAATCAATTCACAAGTTGGATGGTTATTATTTGTTTCTAAAGATTTTATTTATTTATTTTAGAGAGAGAGAGAGAGAGAGGCAGAGGGAGAATTTCAGGCAGAGCCCCTGCTGAACATAGAGTGCAATGTGGGGCTCCATCCCTCAACCCTGAGATCATGACCTGAGCCAAAATCAAGAGTTGGATGCTTAACCAACTGAGCCACCCAAGCACCCCTGGTGATGATTAATGAGGTTGCTGTCAAGAGCCTTGTGCAGGTTTCTTTGTGGACACAAGTCTTCAAGTCTTTTGGGTAAATACCAAGGAGTGTGATTGCTGGATTGTACGCTCAGAGCATGTTTAGTTGTGTGAGAAACCGCTGAACTGTCTTCTTCTATTGCTGTGCCATGTTGCAAACCCTGCCCCCACCCCCCGCAGCAGCCAGTGTGAGTTCCCACGGACCCCATCCCCATCAGTACCGGGCACCTCAGTGCTCTGGTGTGGCTGTTCTCATTGGTGTGTGGTGGTGTCTTGTGTGGTTTTGGTTTGTTTTTCCTTGATGACATTGGGAGTCTTCTTGTATGTTTGTTCACCGTGTGTATTTCTTTTTTGGTGAGATGTCTGTTAAGTGTTTGGCTCATCTGACTAGTTTGTCTTCTCATGCTGAGTTTCATGAGTCTGCATGTGATATATTTTGGATCGCAGTCCTTTATCGATGTGTCTTTCATAGATATTTTCTCCCGATCCATGGCTTGTCTGGTCATTCTCTCACATTGTCTACCACAGAGCAGGGGTTTTAATTTTAATGAGTCCAGCACATTAATTTCTTCTTTCATGGGTTGGGTCTTCAGTGCTGTCTCTAAAAAGTCATTGCCACACCCAAGATCCCCTGTGTTTTCTCCTATGTGATCTTGTAGAAGTCTTAGACTTTTGTGTTATAGCTTTAGATCTGTGATCCAGTTTGAGTCAGCTTCGTGAGGGGCGTAAGGTCTGCGTCTAGGCTCACTCTTTTTCTGCATGAGGATGTCCACTTGTTCTGTCACCCTTGTTGAAAAGACTGTCATTGCTCCATTTTATGACCTTTGCCCTTTTGACAAAGATCAGTGACTATCTTTATGGGGGTCTATTTCTGGGCTCTCCATTCTGTTCCATTGGTCTATCTGTCCATTCTTTTGCTGATAGCACACTGTTGTCATGACTGTTCTAGTTTCTGGTTCTGCATGACAAGTAAGATCCATTTGTAGGCAATGCCTTTTCCTGATTATATTTTTATATTATTATTTCTGAAATTTTATGATGCTACATCTAGGCATTTGCCTACATATCATTACATTTTTTTTTTTTGAACTAAGTGATGTCTTTTGGTTTGCAGACCAAAGAACATTTTTGAACTAAAGAAAATGTCTTAGTTCACTTGGACGGCTGTAATAAGACACCATGGGCTGGGTAACTTACACAGCAGGGATCAATCCTCTCAGGTATGGGAGGACAGAAGTCCAGCTCATTGGGGTGTTTGTAGGGTTATTTTCTTCTGAGGCTGCTCTTCTTGGCTTACAGATGCTGCCTTCTTGACGTGTCCTCAATGTGGTTTTCTGTGAGCTCAGATCCCTGGTGCTCTAGGAGTGTCCAGAATCCCCTTCCTTTAAGGACAGCAGTCCAGCTGGACCGGGCCTCAGGAAGTCCTACTCTTTTAGACAGTTATGACTGTACAAAAGTGTTACTACAAGAGACAGGAACACACTTCACAAATTTTGCTCATCTCGCTTCCCCAAAATATAAAATAAGCTCAAACCAGCTTCTTTTAGAATATTCAGGGCCTTGAACGGCCGCTGAAAAAGTCCCAGGAAACTAAGTAAGATCACTGGAGTGAAGAGGCAGAGCGCGAGCTCCGAATGCACATGCTGTCCCCACATGCCATGGTGCCCCGGAGACACTCCAACGCCAAGAAGCCACAGGGGAGAAGAACAGAGAAATGGTTTCAGAAATGGTCCCTGTCCACCAATGAAAAACCTTTAAGTATCAAAAATCATTTTTATGCTTTCGTTGTTCCTTCTGACTCTGTAGTCAGCAACACTGAAACCAGCAGAAGTCGATTATTCCGGCAGCCACAGATAAATACGAAGGCTTCCCTCTTCGCTGCGGTTCTGGGTCCCAGATGGGATGCAGCCAGAAACTCATCATCACTTTGCCCTTTCCTGGGAATGAGAAGGCAACTCTGACAGTCTTGCTTTGGAATACCTGAATTCTGACTCAGATTCATGAAAATTCCTATTATCAGCCAATCATTAAAGATTTCTTCTGAGTGTTTCTGAGGAAGCCTCCTGCTCACAGGGGCATTCTAGATTTGGACCTGCACTGCCTTGGGACCCCCAAATCCAGGCTCCCTCTGCTGTGCCCTGGCCGGCGGATCTTGCAGGGTGCAGGCCAGGAGACCCACACTCAAGGTGGTCAGAGATGTGATGGTGTGCCTGGGGTGCCCGGGGTGCCAGGATGTCCTTCCCACTTCAGCTGCCCCCACCCACAATCAGATCAGGCCCTTGGTTCACAAAAGAAGCCAGACAACTAGGTGTCCCCTCTGTTCAAATCCTTCGTCCAGTTTCATTGGGTCATCAGAGTTCTTATTATTGAGTTGTGTAGGTACTTTATGTATTCTAGACCCAAACCCTTTCTGTAATGGACCAGTCACGAACATTTCCTTCTGTTCTGTGATTTGTAGTTTTACTTTCTTCATGGTGTCATTCAAAGAGCAGAAGCCTTTAACTTTGATCTGGTCTAATTTATCAATTCTTTCTTTCATAATTCAGGCCCTTTGTGTTCTACGTAAGAAATTTAAAATCATCCCAACTTCACCAATATCTTCTTCTAGAAGTTGTATAGTTTTTGGTTCATTTTGAGTTAAATTCTGTATATGTTGAAAGGTAACAGTTATTGTTCTTTTTTTTTAATAGGGAAATCCAGCTGCTCAAATACCATTTACTGAAATATTATCGCCTTCCCATTGAGTTTTCTTGGTGTCTTTATTGGAAGTCAGTTGACTGTATATGGCTGAACTTACCTGTAGACCCTCCCGCTTGCATTGTTGATCTCTCTGTGTAATTTCGCCAACACTGACACCAAGACAAACAACCTTGATTACTGAATCTTCATTGTAAGTTTTGAAGTCGAGTACAATAAACCCTTAAGCCATGTATTTGTGTTATTCCAGGCCCCTGACATCCATATGAATTTTGGAATCAGCTGGTCAGTTCCTATGGCAAAACCCTGCTAGAATTTCTCTTCCGGTTATTTCATCTGCTGATGTAAAGCTAGGTGTAATATCTAGTTTCTCATAACTCTTTAAAATACCCTTCCACTGTCTCTGTGGCTTCTGATGAAAACCCATGGTCATTCACATCATGGTCCCCGGGTCCCGGGTCTTCTTTCTCCAGCTGTTTCCAAGTTATCTTTGTGTATCTTAGGCTTTCAGCATTTCCATTACGATGTGGCCAAAATGGCTTTCTCTGCTTTTATCTTTTTTAGGCTTCTTGAGCCTCTGGAATCTGTAAATTTATGTCTTCCACTGAGTTTGGCACAATTTCAGGCATTAGATGCTCAGACATTATTTTGTGTCACAATCTCACTTTCCTTTCCTTGTTGGTTTCCAAAGACAGGAATGTCTGTTTTACTGGTGTTCCAGGAAAAGGCTCTGTCTACCCCAGCTAGGTTGCTTTCCCCGGCTTGATTCGAGAGGATGGGTTCTTTCCTCCGTGATGTCCATTCTGCTAGCCGTCAGTTCCGGGAGTCCTTTTAGGGTTATATAATCCAATTCTAATTTCCCATTTGTTTCCTTTTTCTCATCTGTATTTCTGCTGAGAATGTGTTCGTCGTCCTTCCTCTCACGGAGCTCTGCTACGCCCCTGTTTTCAGTCTCTTCCGGTGGTTCCGGTGTCTGTCGGGGTGCACGTAGCGTGTGCGCATTGATGTCCCTTCATAGCTGTCAGCTTCCCCGTTCTTCGAATGTCCGTGATTTCGGTTTGAATCCTAGATGGTACGGATGCTACCTATGTGGGCTCTGGGGCCCGTTACAGTTTCCGGGACGATGTTCATGTCTCTGTTGGCCGTTCGACCCTACTGGGTCAGATCCCCCGCTGTGAGGGCGGCCCAAACCTCAGGTCAGCGCTTCATGTCTTAGTTTTGTCTTACCTTTTAGTATTTTGAATTTACATTTTTGATCAGTTTTGTTCTGTAATCATAAATAGTCACATGGCTCCAAAGGAGAGCCAATAATTCAACGTATCTACCCACTACTGTTTCCTTGTTTGTTCTGTGAATCACATGCCTCTCTTCTCAGACAATGACAAGACAGCATATAAACGTTTCCCATGTTTGTAGGAACAAAGTCTTGTTTTAATTTTGCCTAAGTATGTGAAACAATTTGCACAATTATGGTATACTGTTGTTGGAAATATTTAAGTCAATAATTATTTATTGAATTATTTACCTTTTCTTATTCCTATATGAAAACTGACAAATGGATCAGTAATTTATCTTATTAAATCCTAACATAAGTAAGATCAATATTATACCTTAGTGACAAAATCTTCATTTACATATGCTCTGAAATTGAAAATTTTTAGTCAACATTTAAATTTCAATTTAAAAACTGAAAACGGTCGTTTTGCCAGGTGTGTCTCATACTGCGAACAGGACAGCGTGACTCCACTGTTTGTAGAGCGGCAGTTCCGTTGCTTCTGTGTTCAGTTCTGGCACTTCCCCCCGTTTCTTTCTCAAGCTTAGCCCACAGTTTAGTAAGCAAGTGTGCCGAGGATGCATGAATCAGTTCATAACGGCAAAGGGACTTGCAGCCGGCAGGTGACAGGTTGTTGATCCACCTCGTGTCCCCTTTGGAAGCTGCCTGGTGAAACACGTGTTGTGATTAAGACTCTGGCGTGCTCGGTGCTCAACAAGAAGGCTCCCGGACCCAGCCGCACCGTCTTGCTGGCAGTTGGCTGATCCATCACGAAGGAGAAGAAGAATTTCTGAGACCTTACTAGGGAACATATGGCAGGCTCTGATTTCCTTACTAAATCAGATGATATTACTAGAACTGGGTCATTATGCACACATTGTAATCTATCGTTAAGCCCAACAAAGTAATATTTAGCTAGTGCTTTAATTGTGCTACTGGGATTTATCTCTGCTTTTCAAAGGAAAAAAAAAGTTAAGCGGAAGGGAATGAGGAGAAGCAGTGAATTTTCCATTTTAATAAAAGAGATTGTCTGTTTTGACAAACGATGCGGTGGAATGAACAGCTACGCGTCTCGACACGCGTGTGGTCGTGATCTTATTGGACTGCAGGATGCCAGAATGTACTACTCGGGAGGGGTGTCCTGGTGATCAGTTTCTGGGGAGCAAGACCCCACAGGGAAGAGTGGCTCCAGTCAGCTCAGTGAGGTTGACATCCATGTCCCCTTTTCTGTTAAAGTAAATACACCAAACACATTTTTCAGTCAGTTATTCATGTCTTTGGGACTTTTCTACAAGCAAGCTTTTCCCTCCAACATTTTATCAACCCTCCATTTCTTTTGAGGTGCTTTTGTTATTTGTAGTCGGGGATAAAGTCCTTGAAAACCTGTAGACGACACAGGTCTGCTCTGTACGGGTAACACCGTCTCAGCGAATGCTCACCCCGCCTGTCTTAGGGTCCCTTCCACACACTGTGAGGCCCACGGTGTTCTCAAAACAGCAAGCCTCTTCCCCTGAACAGCCCCGTGCTTTCCTTTGGAATCAGTCTGCTGGGTCACAACCACCTGCTCCCCGGCGTTTTATGCTGAATGACCGTCCCAGCAGTGGCGGGGGATAGCGAGGCGCAGCCATCACCCCGTCCCCCAAGACTTCCAGGGGCCCAGGGATCCGCGGCGACCCTCGTGCTGGCAGACCGGACAAACGCATGTTTTCTTTTTGCAACATGTTGGGAGAAAGACCCAGACAAAGTCCGGCTCTGTCTCCAACAGCTGGAGATAAAGAACCTTGTTTCCTTGCTGTCAGGGTTAATAAAACAAGCCACTTATTAAATAGCATTTTGACAAGCACAGTGGATAATGAATCCAGTTACATAGTTAAAGACTTTTAGCAATTAACAAGATTTAAGAGCCGAGCCCGAGCACATCAGTGCCGGAGGAGCGAATGGAACTGCCCCAACGGGGGCTGCGGACCTGCAGGGCGGCGTCTCGGAGGTGAGGGGGGAGGACACGCAGAGGGGACGGTGTGAGGCTGCACACGACATTCTCACTGTCCTGCCTTCTGCGGCCAGGCCCCGGGTCCCGGAGGTCAATCCCATGACCCAGGTGCTGTTTTCCGGGGCAGGTGCTGACCACCTAGGGGGGCCTGGGGTCCAGGAGCTAAGGGCACGGCCTCGTCACAGGCCCCTCTCCAGACTGATGAAGGGGCAGCGTGTGCCCACAGACAGGTCTCTACTTGGAGCATCCAAAATCATACATGGAAGAACCTTCACTTACGTATGTGTGTGTACGTGTGTGTGTGTCTATCTTTTCAATGTGTGGCGTGCAAAGAAAATGACAGAAACGAGAGCACAGCACAGGAAAGAGTCGCACCTGGCAGAGAGGAGGCGTGTCAAGGGGAACGAAAGCCCGTCCGCCCCTGCCTTCAGTTCAAGGTGCTGGAGACAGAGCGAGACAGAGCCACGAGGACGGCTCCTGCATCGACTTAGACCTGGGATCGCGCCGCGTCGACAGGCTCACAACAGCTTGCCGATGGTGACCTCAGTGGGCTGACAAGCCCAGGGTAT
This sequence comes from Meles meles, assembly GCF_922984935.1. NCBI lineage: Eukaryota > Metazoa > Chordata > Mammalia > Carnivora > Mustelidae > Meles > Meles meles. Next base: position 95,197,643 of record NC_060077.1, on the reverse strand, counting down.
TTTCAGGGAAAAGCTGCACCATGTTTGCTGGAAAAATGCACGTCGGATTCTGATGACAAAGATGATCAACTATGTCGAGAATTCTCAAAGCTTGAAGACGGTCTCTCCGCAGCTCACTTCTGTTCGGAAGGGCTTAGGAAGGTAAGCCTGAGGAAACGACCCCCGTGGCCTCCTGGGTCCGTCTTGCCTCGGTTTCAAGCATGGCACAGACGTACACGTGCACGCTCGACTCTCCGCCTGGCTCCTGTCGGGTGAGAAGCGGCGCGGCCGTCTGTTGGCCGACACCGTCACGTGGATTGTGACTCAGGAAACACTCTGTTGTGGTTGTCTTGGGATTTTCATCTACGCAAAGGCGAAGGCACTACAAGTTACATCTCAAGTAGTCACCTGCCGGGACAGTTTCTCCAAGGTCACTGTAATATTTCTCTGATGCTTGAAAGCAACACAGCTTGATACTAAGAGAAGAAACTTGCTTTCCAGCGAGACACGGAACTGACCATTTACTGTTTGAGGGAGTTCCTAGATCTCCCAGAACTTGTCAGAGTTCTTAATGATTAAGTCCAAGCCAAATTAGCTGGTATTTGAGGTTCTAGAACTTCCATTCATTGTCACCAGCTGTGTGCAAGTCCTAACCATGGTGATTTACGGGACTTATTTCATTTAACCCCAAGAATGGTCTTGAGTGGTGGGTATTAGGTACACTCCATGTTTTGAGATTTTGGTTAAGAATGACTAAGTACTTTTTTTTTTTTTATTCTGTTACTCCTTTAAATAAATTTGAAATGGACACCTGTTTCGATTCATATTATATTTCTTATCATTCATCTTATCTATTGGAAATCCGGCCTTCAGTCTTCCTGTCCATTTCTAGAAGGTGCTTTATTTATATATGTCCCTAAATTTTTCCAATTTCTATCTGTTCAGTAACAGAAATCTTTTCAAAGAATTCAACTTTGTGAAAGTGTAAGCATTATCCCCCAAGAAAATTGCTTTTCGTTTGCTTTGGGAAGCAGCCAAATTTTGGTTGATTTTTTTTTCATTGAAACCAAGTTTGAAGATTGTAAAAAAAAAGAAAGGAAAAGAAAAAAAGAAAGAAAAGCTGAAACCATGTCTGGTCTTCATAGCTAACTTCTTACGTGTTGCGATGCGCATATTTTCTATAAAATGACTTGCTGACTCTAGTTCGATCTGTATTGAACTAAGAGGAATGGATCCCACTTCCTTCTTCGGAGCAGTGGAGAAGCAACAGGTTACCCACTTTTCAAATTGCACGGTACTGTAAGTCACAGCGCTCCGGCGCATTCCCCAAACTTGGGAGTCGTTGTGGCGGGCGGATTGTTCGTTGGGGCTGGGTACTAAATTGCATTCCGCGCTGCTAGAAGGCTTCTTCCCGCTTGAACAGTTGTGCTGAGAAAACATCCACATTTACCAAAGTCATCTCCTCGAACAGGAAATCTCGCAATGACGTGTTAGTAGCACTGTTTTATGCGGCACCGCAAATTTGGCCTGTCCCTGGAGGCACAGCGAGTTTTGATATATTCTGCCTCTACTTGATGGTGCTTATTTGCTTCGTATTGAATTTGCAACTGGTTATCTACTATTCATGCTGTTTGCCAATTTCTCTTCTGCGTTTCATACCACTGTCAAATTAACTTTTTACTGGAATATGCCTAGAAAAGGTAGGTGTAGCACAAAATAAATGGGTTTATCATTTAAATTTCTCTTTGCCTCTGGTTTCTAGAACTTTGGCATTTTGTAGATTATAAATCAAATTAATGTGTAAGAAGATTTGTTGCAATAGCTAGGAAGGAGTCTATCTATCTCTATCATCATCATCTAGCTCAAGGTCCATCCACCCGTCCATCCATCACGCAACCATCCATCCATCCACCTACCCAAACGACCACGCTCTCTCTCCAACCATCCATCCTTCCTTCCTTCCTTCCTCCCGTCCGTCCTTCAGTCTATGCATTCATCTATCGTCTATGTGTCTATCCACACCCACCATCGATCATCTATGTAACCTATGTGTACACATACACATACTCAAACTAACATACATAGTATTTGATAGAAAAGGGAATTTTCTATTCCTCAGTGCAATAATTAACTGAATTTGCCATTTATCCTTCCATCCTTGGAGGCAACAAAAAGTGGGGGAGAGCAAAGCAGATGTTGTCATGATTCTCTTTAAGTTTGAGCTCATTATTAGGTATTGGTTCAGTAATAAGGTGTATAAGTTCTGGATATCTAGTGAACAGCATAGTGACTATAGTTAATAATAATGTTTGTATACTTGAAGTTTGCTGAGAGTAGATCTTAGAGGTTTTACACACACACACACACACACACACACACAAGTGGTAACGATGTGAGTGATGGACAAGGTAATTACTTGATTGTGGTGAATATGTATACCTAAATACACATAATTTTTATTTGTCAATCAGACTTCCATAAAGCTGGAAAAAATAAAGAAAACAAAAACTGAATGTCTTATTTTACGTGAAAGTTTCCTTCCGTTGCGAAATAAAAACACCTTGACCTTACCTACGTGTGTCTCTTTATTCAGTGGGACTACAGTTCCAGAAACGGGGGCCTCACAGAGGCTGTACGTCGCTTGTACAAGCTGCTACGTGTGGGGGGGGGCTCGCGTGTGTGCCATGTGTTGGGGGGTGCACAGCAGAGGTAAGGAGGGGAGGGCAGGGTGGGGACGTTGTGGGTTCACCGTAAACGCCCACACCGTAGTGCATTACTGCAGGGTCGTGTTGCCGGCAGCAGACACATGAGGTCAGGACAGGCGTGTCCACAGTAGGGAGCGAGGGTTGATGGCAGGCTGCGGGTGACAAGGGGCTGGTGTCATGTGACTGGCTGAATGACACACTCAGTCACTCATGGGCACAGAGCAGGTCCCGTACCCCGCGACTGGCTGAGTGACACTCACGCTCCATCACTCACGGGCACAGAGCAGGTCCTGTACCCTGTGAAGCTCTACGAAACGGGGTCCTGATGCTCCCTGTCCTCTTTCATTCCCTGTCTCTGTCTCCCTGGGACTCTTTGAAAATTTGTAAAGAAAAAAGGGGATTTCTGTGAATTTTTCTAGCTCCTCTTCAGGATGGAAGCCTCAGGGGCTGGTTGCCTTGGCTGCCCTGGTTTTGCAGGTTGCTGGTGCTGTAGAGGCCATCCCGGGATGACCGGGGCTCCCGTTATAGACGGAAGCCACCAGACAGGCTCGAAGGAACATCTTCCTCCCTCCCCTCTTCCTCACCAGTGCTGAGGGTCGTATGAGAATGAGTCTGGGGCTTTTACGTAGCTGATGTGGATGTGTCCAAGGCAAAGCAGAGCAGGGGAAAGGGCAAACACTGTGGGCTCACGCATGACACGGTGACGGCTGTTAGGGACAGCCGATCCTCCTGGCAGACTTGCTCGACACTATGGGGGCTGCTCCAAGGCCTGGTGCAGCTGTCTGCGTGTCCATGTGCCCATGCCCTCCTCTCCACTCACGTCTGTCTCTCCGTTGTCCGTGTGTGCGTCTGCGTGTATCTGCCCCTACCCATGTCTGCGTGCGTCTGTCTGTGTCTACACCATATGTACGTGTGTCCGTGTATCTGTCATTTAGTCCTGCACCTCAACCGTCAAGACCCGTGTGCAGCCACAGCTGTGTGGAGACCGATCTGCGTCTGTCAGCACCACATCGCCACCTGTCTACACCGCCTGTCTACACCACTCCTCTGTTTCTAGTCAAGCACCCACATCTATACCACACCATGATCAGTAACACCACCGTGGACCGGTCCTCATAGCCGGGGTTCCCAGTGAGCTGTCCCCTGAGTGCCCCGTGTCACATGTGGGTTGCAACCCTGTTAACAACCACAGGAGAACTTCACTCGGGGCAGAGACAGGTCAGTTGAGGGCGAAATTAGATTATAGACACCAGGTTATGGCCGGTGAGATTTTTCTGCTTTTAACGAAAGAGGAAGAAATGAAGAATTTAATCAGTTAAATGTTTAGCAAAGAGGAGCACAGAAGCCAGTCATTCCAATGTCCAGCCTCGTCTTTAGGGGACCTCTACGACGCCCTGCAGAGGTCCGCTGCGGACATCCATCTCGGGCTTTCAGAGGTGGGAAGCCCCTTTGTACCTGTTTTCTTCTCTGTAAGAACCGAAATGCCAGACCCCAAAATTGGTCATTCTTCATGTGTTTTTTCACTGATCTCGATTTTCTGATGGAACCTATCAAGGCCTGTCTTAGAATGGTAACTGAGCTTTCCTGGGGCCTGTGCTGGCTTCCGAGGGACCTGCGTCCGCGGGCTCTGCGGTGGCCGCGAGAGCCTGGAGGCCTTCCTGGCCCGGGAGGTGCTGCTCACCCAGAACTCCGGGGCCGCTGCGGCTGGTACACGGGGGGCGGCGCACGGGGGAAGCCAGAGGCTCAGCGGCTGCCTGGCCTCCTGCGACCCCGGGGACCGTCATCCCGGCGCCACCACGCAGTGTCCTGAATCCCGAGATGGCGGAGCCCGCGCGGCAGGTTTTCTGTGCACGGCGGCGGGACCGGAGACTGGAGCCTCCGAGGGGTCAGCGGCGGCCTCACCCGCCCGGCGGGGGCTCCGGGGAAGTCCGTCCGACCTCCCAGGCAGGGGCTCCGGGGCGCACAGCTCGGGACCAGGAGGCGGGAGTGGTGGACGCTTAAGGCTCTGGACGTAGTTTGGGTTGGATCCGCCTTGGGGTTCGCAGCCTCTAGCGGCCTCGCGGAGAGCACCGTGTCGGAGGGACGGCCGCCGCGGGCCCCAGAGGGCACACATGCCCCAGGGCTTGGAGGAAGCCCCAAGTCCTTAAGAGACAGAAATCAAGCTGTCCCCGGCTGACCTGCGTCTAGGGACCTGAACCCCTCCGCCCCTTCCGCACACACCCCTGCCTCTCTGCGGGCGCGCTCCCGGGTCCGACGGCGGAGCACCTGCTGACCGGCGGCCTGGGCGCTGCCCCTCCTCCCTGGGGGCGACACCCCGCGTGCCCGCACCTGCGCGCCTTCCCGCCCACCGCGCGCTCCCTCCACCGGCTCCCTGGGGCGCGCGTCCTGCCCTGGCGACTCCCGGTCCTGCAGCTGGGAGGCCCCCGGCGCCACCTCCTCGCACGGGCTCAGTGAGGGCTGTAGAGCGAACAAAAGTTTTCTCTTCGAACCTTCTCCGCGCACAACCTTCTGAGACAGCCCCCGTCCCGGAGGGCAGGTGTAGCGTCCCCCGGCGCGCTCCTCACGGGGGGCCCAGAAGCGCGCTTGCCTGAGTGGACCCGGGGTGCGGACGCGCGCAGCGGGACAGTCTGGACCGGCTCCGGAGGACCGGGCTTCCAGCCTGTCGGCGCGTGGCGGGTTTCTGCGGCCAGTGCCCGGCTGCGGAGCGAACCCCCTGCAGGTGCGGCTCCGACGGGGAACGCCTGCTCCTCATCCTTCCTTGTTCTCCCGCTTCTTCCAGCCCGACCTCTGCAGCCCTCCAGCTCGCAGGATTTGCTGCGTCCTGGCGCGAGGCGGGGGGCGGCGGGTCTCCCTTGAGCCAAAGGCTAGAGTCTCCTGTGTCTGCCTCATTCTCTGGACTGCTGAGGTCCGCCTGACGGAACCGGGTTCATCCTTTCAGGTGCGATCAGATTCCCGGGCTGCCCTGACAAACCCTGTAAACTGTCGAGTCGTTCTTCCACGGTTGGTCACGGGGCTAGAAATGCTGCCACCAACGCCCTGGGGCAGGGTCCTTCCTGTGTCTCCCAGCTCTGGTGTCGGAGGCTGTCCTTGGCAGGTGGCCGCCTTCCTCCGGTCCCCCGTGCTGCCGTGCCCCGGCCATCTTCCTGCAGCCCCGTGTCCATCTTCTCCCTTCTGATAAAAGCCCGGTCATATTGGACTCAGGGCCCGGCCTACTCTGGGTTGACCTCATCTCGACTTGATTCCATTTGCCAAGACCTTGTTTCCAAGGAAGGTTACGTTCACCGGACCGAAGGGTGAAGATGTGGAGACATATTTTGGGGGGACGGTGAAAGACAAGTGGAATGGGAGCATCTCTCGGAGCCGTTCTGGAAGATGCGGTCTGCTGGCTGTTCTAGCCCAAGGCTCTGCGTGGGCTGCCGTCCCACAGCCCCGTCTCCGACCACACAGTGCACACTCCTCCCACCCCGGATGTTGTCACTCTCCCAACCGGTCAGACACCTTGCACATCTCTTTGGCAATCTGTCATATGAAACCCGGGTTGGCCACGGACCGTCTCCAAAACACCTGCTGGAACAGGTGTCCTGCGGCGTGGTCTCCTGTTCCTTCCTGACCAGAATGTGGGGTGAGGACTGCAGGCTGTCCTGGGCAGTAGGGTCTTCCTGCGCGGGGGTCACCCCAGGCTCGGGGTCCAGCAGGACACATCGGGGGGCGAGCGGCTGGAGATGTGCCGTCCTTGTCTTCTCAAGGGCTCTTTAATTTGGTGGAGGCGCTGGGACCCCGAAGGGCTCCCAGGGCAGAGAGAGGACCTGGGACTCTCGTCCACCTGCCGTCCAACAGCCTCTGCCGTGACTCACCTCAGACGCACCTGCATTCCTGTATCTCTGTCCTACAGGCTCCAAACCCTCCCTCTGCAGCCTGTGATAGCCACTGTCCCCCGGTCCCCTGGGGGTCTAACAGCTACTACCGCTGACTTACTCCTTTGGCTCTCGGGCCCCTGCTGGAGGGTTGATGTTCTGAGGGAGAGAGGTTCCTTCCAGGACAGGCTACAAGACCAACATGTGTTTGTTTTCTAATGGGCGGAAGTGGTCATGGTGTCTTCGTCTGATGAGAACTAAGACTCGGCCGCTCTCCTGTCGAACTCAGGACACAGGCATTTCCACTTTGCGGGAGCTTCACGGGGACAAGCCACGTCCCGAGAACGGGTCATCGTGCTCCGGGGCTGGGCAGGGAGTGGGGGAGTGTGGCTCACACTCACGTGACTTGGGCTGTCTTCTCCGGCCAAGATACAAGGAACGTGGCTCCCCAGGAGGCTGTCCTAAGTGAACATAGAAGATGGAGGTCTCGTGGGACCCTGGGCCCTCACACAATCTCATCGGGAGACTCCTGGGCTTACGTGTTGATGAAACGCTTGAACCCCCGTCTCGAACGGGGTTCTCCTAGCTCGTGCCGCACGCTCCCACAGTCTCCACAGTGGCTGGATTTCTGCTTGTCCCTGCGCGTGAGGCGTCAAGGCCACACATGGAAACGGCCAAACTTTAAACGGCATTGACAGAAAGATAGGGTGTGTGTCCGCAGCCAGAGTCCCCTCCCCCGAGCAGACCTCCAGTTCCGCTCTCCCAGGCACGAGGGAAATAATTCAGTGCCTGCTGGGACACCGGCAGCCCCTCCCCTCTGTTCTGGGAACACACACGTCCTCGCCGCGGAGGCTCATCTCACCACGGAGGCAAAAAGAGAAAACACACGTGTTCGAGGACATTCGAAATGGAAAAACTATTTTGCTACAACACTGATGACCGTCCAGATAAAATTTCCCTCTTTTCCTCTGTTAACCGGGTAATCTACGGAGGTCTGCCTAGAGGGCAAGGGTCCTCAAGTGGACAGCCACGTCTGCACGGGGGTTGACATCCGTGCTGGGCACAACACCTGCATGTCCCCTACAGAGTCCGAGTCAGGACGTTTCCCTGATGCCTGGGCCTCGTACCGCTGGGGCGTGCGTGGCGCCCTCGTTGGTCCACGCGGGGAACTTCTTTAACGGGGCTGTGGCTGCAGCAGGCACGGGCAGCCCCGTCTTCATCGCACCTCTCCTTCATAACCGTTTTGACTTAATTTGCCTCAAACACCAGCATAGTTCTGGCGTGTCCTGGGAGGACAGTCCCGGGCTCCCTGGCTTCTGGCCTCTTTCCGAGTGTGTTTTGGGCGCACGTCCTCCCTTCCATAACCGACACTGGAAACTGGTCAGGAGGACCAAGGTCTTAGCTTCTGCCACCATTTCCAGATGGAGGAGATCACTTCTGCATCCACCATGCAGAATCTGGGGTGAAGAAAGCAGAAACGAGTGTCCTGAGAGTCGGACAAAGTGGCAACACGCTGCTCTCTCAGGGGTGCACGGGGGTGTGTGGGCACCGCGGTTCACACTCCCTTCCAGCTCGGGGACAGGGCTGCGTCCGCCAGGGCAGAGCGGCCTTCCCAGAGCACTGCCAAATCCTCCCACGCTGAGGACTCATCACGTGGAGCGAGTTTCTTCGAGCCGGGAGCTCGTACGACCTCGTAAGGGATTGCAGGTTACCTGCAACACACAAGGTTTCAGACGTGACACCTGGTTCATCGAAGTACGTTTATTAGTTACTTAAACTTTAAAATTTGTGACAGAAAATTAGAACTTGCTAAGGCAATTTTTGTGACTTTATCCATTCCTGGCCCAGAGAGGAATCATTTAATAAATTGAAAGTATCATCGTGGAGCTGGCTTGGGCGCCCTGAGGTGGTCCTTAGCACCCTCCTGATGCAGAAGCCGGTCCAGGCCCCCGCGATGCCATCCCCTGGCCTCCGCAGGCTCCTCTGTGCCGGCAGGTCCCAGATGTATGCAGCGCAGTCCCCACGTTTGGGTCGGGTTCCTGCCGGCCCTTGGATCTCCCCGAGACGCAGCCCTGAATGCTTCTGTCCCCCGGCGCCCTCTCTCCTTGGATCTGGTTTGCCACTCACTTAACAAACTCCCAGGAAGCACCAGAAAAACGCTCTGGGTGGCATCAGGGAGAACCAGGGTCTGTGCTGTGAGTCAGCTGTCCGTGAAGTCTGGACTGGTGGGGACGTTGTTGCTTACGAACGGGAAGCCCTCAGCTGGAGCCCAGCCCCAGGAATATGGGCGGCAGGCAGCCCTGGTGGCCCGTCGCGGCCCTGCTCTTGAGCCTGAGCCAGATCCACCTGCGAGAAGGCAGACGTGCCTCCTACGGTGTGATCACTCCGGCAGCTCTGGACACACGGGACAGTCTCCGGTACTCACTGCTGTTCCCTGCCCGCGTGCTGGCAGGGGACTCGGTTCCCCGCCATCTGCCAGTGTCCCAGCAAGCTCAGGACATGAAAGGAGGCTTCCGGGACCTGCCCACGACCCAGGCCTTGTTGCGTTGTACTCGACACGTGCCTTCCGCCTTCCAGAAGTGGGTCGTCCTCTTCTGTGCGAGACAAGCTCTCCTACCTGTCCTTGAACACACTTTTCTGTGAGGGGGACACATGGTCAAGTGTGGAAATGTGAAGCCGTGACAGGGAATGAGAGCAAGCCCCCTCCACTCAGGCCCCGTGCGTCCCTCCCCCTTCCTGCAGTGAAGGCTGCCGTGTGCTGTCAGAGACACCCCGTGCCTCCGTGGCTCGGGCCTTGAGCAGGGTGGGTGTCTACTGTCCGTTCCGGGGTTGCTCCGATGACATCACCGTGACCCGCGATGCCATCTCCCAGGCTTGGCTGATGGGGCAGAGCCGCGTTAACACCCCGCATGTCCCGCGGAGCTGCATGCAAGCCTGCGTCTGCCACGTGCCTGCCTCGAGCTGGAGCTGTTGTGCGCAAGGCCAGGAACACGGCGACTTCAAGCACTTTGTGGGGCGCCTGGTGGCTCCGCCGGTGAGGCTCTGCCTTCGGCTCAGGTCATGCTCCCGGGGTCCTGGGATCGAGCCCCGCATTCGGCTCCCTGCTCAGTGGGGAGCCGGCTTCTCCCTCTCCCTCTGCTGCTCCCCCTTCTTGTACGCGTGCTCTCTCTCTCAAATAAATAAAATCTTTAAAAAAAAGGATTCAAACACATTTCGGGCGTGATGGCGTTCCTGCCTGCCTGCCCGGGTTGTGTTGGCCACCGCACACCGAGAAACCGATGACAGCACCCGTGCCCGCTCTGACAGCGATCGGGGCCCACGCGGTGGATGGGACGTCGCGTCCCCGTGCGCGGCTAACGCTCCTCTTCCACGTGGGCGTTCGGGCATTTTCTCTGGCGTTTTCAGCGTGTTCGCATATTTCGTCCTTGTTGCGTTCACGCCGTTGGCCTTTCCCTTACTGGTGTGTGGAAGCCTGTCCATGAAGGGGAGCAGCGTGTCGGCGTGATGTACGTGGTGATGGTGCCGCCCGTTGGGGGAGGCTCCAGCTGGAGAGCTTGTGCTCCACGTGGTGAGCGTGTCAGTCTGCCCTTGGGTGACGCGGATTCCCACTTTGATCACGCAGCGGTGACGCGTCCTGTGCTGTTTGCCGTCATGGTTGGTTCCTGTTTCAAGCTTTCCTTGGTGTGGACGCTGCCGTGGTGTTGGGAGGAGGCTAGGCACCCGCTTCGCTCCTCTCGGACGGCCCCTTCCTGTCCCCACATTTCCTCAACGACGAAACGTGGGGAGTGACCCCTGCATTACACAGTAAAGCCCGCGTGTCGGCGTTCGGGTCTATTTCTGGTCTCCCTGCTCGGGGTCGTTGATGCACCTGTCCATTCGGTGCAGCATCGGGGACACTGACGTCATGGTCCACCCGACACCTGGTGCTCAGGGTCCCTCCGCCTCAGTCCTGCCGCAGCAACCTCACGGACATTATTGTATGGTTTTTTCCCTACAGAAGTTTTATCGAGGCTGCCGGACATTTTTAAATTAATTTAAGTAGAATTGATATCCTCCTGGTGCGGACTTCCTGTCTGAAGGTTGAGCGACTTCTCATGCAGAAAATGGTTCCCTTTGGAGCCCTCAGCCGAGTTCTAACGTGGTCTCACACATGCTCTGTATCTACCGTTGGGCCTTCTGTCCATCCCGTTGTTTCTCTGGTGGTCGACTACGTGCGGACGGATGTGGTGTCTCACCGTTTACCCAGACACCTCGCCGCATTATCTGGTAAATCGTAACACTTCCGGGGATGGAGCTTTTTCCGAGTACGTGAACGTATCATCGGCAAGGGATGAACGCCCCGTCCTACCGCCCTGCCCGCTGCCTCCGGCTCACCCTCCGCTTGGCTGCCTAGAGAGCGGAGCTTTGGAACACATCCCTTTCCAACACGCCTACCTTTGAGTCGGTATCAAGGACCATTTATTCCGCAGAACTTCTTTCATAAGACGTTTCCCGGCTATTTTGTGTCCAGTCTTGACAAAGTCCCACCTAACCCCTGCTCTTCTGCAGCACTTCGTGGGCCTCAGCGGTTTGCCTCTAGCGGGGCCTGCAGAGCGGCTCCGCCTCACATTTCGGGCCAAGATAGGGGTAGGGCATCGAGTCCACTGGTGAGTGCTCAGTCAGGGTCTTGCTACCATGAAAACGCAAGATGCTTTTTTGCTGTTGGCCTTTGCGAGGCTCCACGGACAGGGGAGAGCCCAGCAGGGGCTCCGTCCTCACGCGGAACCCAATTCTCCGCTTTTAGGCTTCCTCCCCTCCTCCTTCAGGGTCACGGACGCTCGGCTTGGTGGTGGGCATTTCAGGCTACGGAACAGCAATTAATTCTGCGTCCCCAATGCCAGGTTGACGCTGCAGCTTCCTCTTGGTTTCCGGGACTCTGTGGTCTCAAGGGGGCAGAGACCTTAGGGAGAACCGCACGCCGATAGCGTCCACAAACACAGTGAGGCCGACGCACGCGACCTGGAAGGTCACTATGCCCGGGCATCGCGGTGGACGCTACTGTTGTCATGACGGTGATAAGAATGAAATTTTCACACGACCCTGGCTTTATGCCAAGTGCCCGAAACGTGTTGATTCTAAAAATGACTGCACAAGGCAGATATTCACCTTGTATCAGGTTTTGGGTTTGTAAGCGGAGGTTGGTGTCCCCCTTGCTAAGATGCCCGTTGGGTGGCACGTGGCGGAGCTGGTGGTCCTGGCCGGCTGGGTGGCTGCAGGGCCCGCGTGCCTGGACCAGGGCCCACGCGGCCGCCGTGCGCCACTCCGACAAGGCAGGTCCCAGCCTCGTGCTGCGTACGGGGTCCTCGGTAGATGGCCTGCCTTGATGCGGCCCTTGACATCCCCGCACGGCACCCTCCGAAGGCAGATCCCAGACCGATCGTGTCGATTGGCACAGGTCTGTTACCTGCATCGACGTCCAGAATTTACTGTACGGGGGACACCGATTCATGAACTGCTTTGAATCACATAAAAACCTGACTGCAAAAACTTAAATATTTGTCTGGGAACATTAACTGCTATCCCATGAGTTAGAGATCTCTTTTTCCCTCTCATCTTGGTAAAAAGTCGGTCACTGATAGCTCGTTGTTGGCGGGGGGCGATTCTGCACTTTTTGCTCTTTTGTTTCTGTGTGTGGGGTATCGTGTTTCCTCTCGTGGCAGGAGCTGACGATTTCTTCTCTGCCTGCGAGTCCAGCCGTCTCTACGGTGCGCGTGGAAGTCCGCGGTCCAGACCCTGACTGGGAAGGCCACCGGCAGGCAGCAGAGTCGTGCGTGAGGCCTTGACCGAGCAGACGATGAGCCCCCGAGCTTTGGCTCACGGTCCAGCCGTGAGAGCCAACAGGAGAAATTCCACTGCGGAGAGATGGCCTCAGACCCAAGGAAATACACTGATAAATTTTATCTTTAAGTGTGAGAACCAGATATTCAAGAAAACCAGTGACCTCACAGCCCATTTCCTTTGATTATGTTATGGAAATACTTGACCAGCACGAGCTACCGTGTTCTTCTGGCCTGAAGGAGGGGGAGCAGGACAGCATGGACACCGACGTCCCATCAGGCTCTTCGAGCTTGAGTTTGTCTGAGGTCAGTGCCGGACAAAAGCTGGGTTTTCCTGGGTTTTGTGCTCTGTTGTGTCCGAAGGTAAATGATGTTGGTACAGTCAAGGCAATGACCTTGAGACAAAAATAGTTTTAAAACGTCCTTTCCATTCAAAGTGTACCACACTGGCATGATTCCTGTAGGCTTTGGACCTGGAACTTGGGCGACTGGTCTCCTTCTGAAACCTTAGGCTCAGTCCCAAGGGAGCCAGGATTGTCTCCGTCCTCTGGAGAGCATGGACCGACTTACCCACATGGCAAAAAGAGAAGAAATGTGCCCAGGAGCGCGAGTGTCCTTCTGCTGAAGACGCCTCGGTTTGCTTTACCACGGAAGTGCCAGTCACCCCGGAAGACACATGTCACGTGAGGCCGCGGCGCACGGCTCCACTCTGCAACCTGGAACGCCTTCCGCTGCCGTGGGCTTCTCCGAGGATTTATAAGGAGCACATGGACACGGGGAAACTTGTCTCAGAAGAAGGTGCCCGTTTCGGCGATCACTGTACGCCGGTGTGCAGCGTCTCCTCCAGAGGTCTGCACCGCAGCACCTGCGGCCGCTCGAGGTGGCAGTGTCTGCCGAGCAGATGGAGGCTGTGGGCTCCACGACGGCGGGCGGAGCCGTGCGGCTGGAGCCTGGAGAAGTCGTCTCCACCCCGTGCTAGCCCTCGGCGCTCTCCGCGGCTGGGATCCCGTCCAGACTCTCCCTCTGCGTTCTGCACCCCCGGTCCTGCCCTGCACAAGCCAAACTGTCTTTTTCTAAAAAAGAAAAATAAAAAATAGATGAATTGCTCATTTTCTGCTAAAGAAGACGGGTTTCAAGCCCCGGTTGGTGTTACTGCGAGTGGAAACGTGCTCACTTGTTGAGAGCCTCAGCGAAGAGTCCAACCGAACGGCGGGCAAACGCGGTCCCTCCGCCCACTCCTGACTTGCCGGCAGAGACGATGACTGTGGGGAACGCTTTCGTCTGCCCCAGAGATGGTGGGTTTCCGCTTCAAAGGCGGGCTTGGGGGAGCTCGGACGCAGGGGCCGCTCCGCACTGAGATTCTCTGCCGGGCGCCGTGAGGGGCTGGGCAGCGAGGCCGTCCTTGGAGGAGCGCAGCTGGTCCCAGACCCCGGTGGTCGTTGGGAGCAAGTGTATCTCAGAGTCTCCCCGGGTGTGCTCGGCCCCTGAGATCTGGGTCTGCCTCCCGCTGTTTCTGCCCGTCTCTGATGGCGTCTGTCCCACACAGCTGTGCGCGGGGCATCTTGTGCGCGGCGTGGCGCCTTCTGCTGTGAGGTGCCACGGCAAAGACGGGGCGATGGGGGTTGTCATGGTGTGGGAAGAGCAGCCGGGGGCTCTGGGTCCACGAGGGTGTCCTCAGCCCGTGAGCGGTGGTGGAAAAACGGTCAAAACCCACCAGAAAAGGGCCTGCCCGGCACAGCAGAGGAGGACAGCGGCCGCCAAACCTCAGTCCCTGTGACACGTGTGTCACATGGGAAGCCCGAGTCCTGCCCCGCAGGAGTCCGCAGGGCAGGGAGAAGCTGTGCTGGACCAGGAGGTGAGGTGTGATCGGCTCTTCCCAGAGCCTCGCGTGCCGGTGCCTGGGGCTGCACGTCCAGGGCTGCCGCGGGGAGGAAGACTCCGTCTGCAGGAAACACTCGTGGTTCCTGTAAGGTGGTTCATGCGAGGCGGAGACTTTGTGACCTAATTTCAAGAAACGATGCAGTCCCTTCTCAGAACAGACAGTTCTGCTCCCTCTTCATGAACAAAATTATAGGGGAAAATTATAGGAAGCCTTGCTGGAGGTTTCCGGCGGACGGCGCTTTCAGAGGCAGAGCTGACTGCGTTGAGCTTTAAGAAGAAGGAGAGAAAGGAGCCAAATTTCTCCCGTGGGGGCTGAGGGACCCGCCCCGCCCTGCGAGCTGTGTGAGAAAGCCGTCCCCGGAAACTTCTCACATGCGTACGGGGAATCATGCCATGAAAAGGGGCGCGGGATTAGGACAAGATAAATTTATACCAGCTTTGCACATTCCATTGACAAATTCGCTGTTTTTGCGTTGTTGCCCCCGACCTCCCGGTTACCGAGGGGATGACATTAACGTGGAGAAAACGGCGTATTCTGTGCGATAAATTCAAACAGAGATGACGCACTTTGCCCACCAAGTATATCTAAGAAATCGTGGGGAAATGTCAAGCATTTCCAGAGAAGCTGCTGTAAATTCTGACGCTGGAGATGCTCACGGCTACTGCCGAGCAGAAAGGGCCCTTTGTTCGTGCGGGGCTGACGCTCAGCGTGTGAAGTGTTGGAGCCGGGAGTCCCGGGAAGGGAGAGAAGGAAAGTGGGGATGTGACAGCTCAGGCTCTCGCCCAGGGCAGCTGGGTGCGGGCCGCAGGGCAGGGCCAGGCGGTGGGGGCAGGAGGACCCCGGGCGCTTCAGCCTCAGGCCCGGCCTCCTGGGCACCTGCCCCGCCCTGCACCCGCCCTGCACCCAGGATGGGCGAACCAGTGCGCAGGGGCCTGGGGTGCAGTGAGAAGGGGGCACCCGTGTCCGGAGCCCCGTGCTCCCTGGCAGGGGTTGCCCCCCGACCCAGCGTGCCCATGGGAGATGCAGGGGTGTCGTTCCAGAAACCCACAGACTGGAGCCAGGGACACCCCGTCCCGCTGACGCGGGGGACTTGTCAGGGTTTGGATCACATTTCATTTGACACAAACCCCACGGACACTGACAACAACACAACACGGTTCTGCGGGTGGAGCGTAAAGGACAGCAGACGGTTGAGGGTGTCCCTCGTGGGCGTCCGAGGGCGAGGGGTGGACAGAGCAGGTCTGGGGGGAGGAGGAGGACAAAGACGCCCATGAGCACACACTGCGGCCTCCTGGCCATTTCACCGTGGTGGTCACACTGCACGGTTTTCTCGTGATGACCTCACGGTGTCAGAGGTGACGGGCTGAAGACAATGGGGCCGCTTGGTCGGCAGGACCCCCCACCCCATTTCCACTCCCAGGACCTCTACAGAGATGAGGCCCGAGGGTCCCGCTGCACCACGGAGCACCCGATCCCCCTCCTACCCCAGCTCCCTCCGCGCCCTGCACACTCCCCGTCTCCGGCCGAGCCCTCTGCCCGCACCGCCAGCCTGCACACACCTGGGCCCCGTCCACCTGGTCACACAGTGACGAGCTGTGCTCATGGGCTCTGCAGGCCCTGCAGAGGGGACGGCATCCCAGGCGCCCACGGGTGGTCCTCGTCACTGACCTCTTCCTCTGGGTTAACGTGATACCACCGTGCTGGTCCCCGCATCCCTGACTGTTTAATCTCCTGAACCAGGGGGGGCTCCCTCACCTGTCAGAAGATGTCACTGATAATTGTCGTGAGGTAGGGCCCTATTGGCCTTTTTTCATGAGAGGTAAAGATTATCCCGAGAGACGACGGAAAGGCAATGTGCGCAGCCGGCTTCCCTCGCTCAGTGCCGTGTCTTGCTAGAGCAGCATCATCAAACTTTCATTATGCAACACGCCGCCGCAGGCCTCGACGGGACCCTAATACCGGGTCATTGATCTCCTCCCTTGCGGAGGAGCCCACTGGGTGCCGCTGGGTGCGGGCCCTCCGCAGATCAAGCTCCTGCTCCTTGGGCGCGGCGCTTAGTTCTGCTCTCATGGAGGGAGACCTTCGTCCTCGCTCACTGTGTGATGGAGACGGGGTTACTAGTGGGTGATTTGAGTGTCACAGGCAAACGGGCACGTGGGGGTTGGCGGGCCCCGGGACATTGTTGGGAGCCCAGAGACAGAGGGACTGTCCCAACTGCGGCTGGGCCAGGATGCTTCTTGGGACCTTTAAGGATGAAAAAAGAGTTTTCCTGTCTGTCGGCAGCAGGGAAGGGTGTTATTACAGGAAAGGGAAGCTTCTACCCTGGGGTGCAGAGCCAGAAGGAGGGTGACACACGACAGTGCAGGCCAGGAGGGCGGGGGCTGGGGCGTCAGGGGGCAGGGCCCGAGGCCACGGGCTCCTGTGGTCCGTACTTCGGAGCCTGGTCTCCGCTCGACACTCTGTGCACCTGCCGCTGCGTTTCTCTGTGGATGGAGACAAAACTCCAAGAAACCGCAGCTCCCTCTAGTCAAAGAGAAGCTGAAGTTAGACTCAAGTGCTTCCTCGTGGGCTCTGGGGTTACGAGCTCCCGTGGCCACCCAGGCATCTCCGGTCTGTGATGACGGGAGCGCGCCGGGGCCTACGGGGCTGGCGGGGGCTGGCGGCACGCGGGAGGGTAGACACTCCGTCGCACTATTTCCTTTTCTGGAAGAAGAAGAGAAGAAACAGCTCACCGGGGAGAGCCGGGCTGCGCGTCGGGGACGCGAACGGTCCCCCAGTGCCCCATCCGAGCCCCCGCGCTGGCGGGGGAGCGGGACCCAGCAGCTAAGGTCTCGGCAAGACCAGCTGCTTCCTGTGCGCACGAAGCCGCGTTTACCCAGATACTGTAAACGCGTTCCCATTTCAGCCCCTGGAGGGGCCGCTCGGCAGGTCGCCTCCGACTAGGGCGCTGGGTCGCGGCGAGCAGCTTCCCTATTAGCGAAGCACGTGGGCCTCGCACAGCACTCAGCCGAGGCTTTAACGGGACTTCTGAGTCCCTGGAAAACTCGAGCTTCAGATGAGCGGTGAATTGGGCCCAGAGGTGGTGTGGGCCCAGTTAGCATCGGCGGAAATGCAGAAGCTGCCGTGGTTGGAGAGGCTCAGAACGCAGCTCTGGGCCGAGCCGAAGCCGAGAGCCATTGAGTTAATAAGATGGGGGGGGCCCGCCCTCCTCTGTCTCAGGCCATGGGCGCTCAGCAGCTGTAATGCACGGCCTCTGGAGTGTCGCCGGCGGAATGAAAAAATGAAATCTCTGCTCCGTGCTTCTGGAACTCCTTGTTGAAACTGCTGTGCGCGCCGCAGTCTGTCTGGGGGTTCAGGGTCTGGCGTCCGCTGCTCTAGACCATTGTCAGGACAGAATGCTTGAGGCTGGGGCTCCGGCTCGGGGGTTGGTACGGAGGCCACACCTCGCCCGTGACCGAGAATTTTACCGACCCATACCGGTAGGATTTCCTCGCGGCCCCCAGAGCCTCTCCTTACGGATATCGTCACCCCAAATGAAGTAAGATTTTGTGCAGTGGGGCTATGACTCGGTACCGTCCGATTTCACATCTCTAGTCGCTCTCCCTAATGTTTGCGTGTGCAGTGGCATTTCCTGTGACCAAGCCTATGGCCGCACGAGGGCAGTGGTCACGGCTGCCCCTGATTGCCGCACCACAGCTGCCGTCGTGGTGGACAAGCGTGCTGCCTAGCATGTCCAGCCGAAACCTCAAAGCAGGGGCAAGACTTTCCGGAATGGCCTGTTCTTCCTCTTTGGGGTTACTCTCCTGGGTAAATGGGCACGTATCCCATACAAAGACTCACCCTCCTTCTGCTGCTTTGTAGAGAGAGCACCGACACCTTGGTGCAGCAGGTGCGCTCTGAGCAAGGGAGGTGACGTGGGAGGGCCTGCCCTGAGCACCCCACACCCAGATGAGAAGATGCTCGCCATGCAGGGGTGTGGCCGGGTTGACGGGGTGCCCAGCCCAGCTCTGCAGATGCATGCAGGACCTCATGCTGTCACTGGATTCTGGGTCAGGGGGCAGCCTTGTCACAGGCAAGGGTGACTCTGAGGACACGGGAAGGACGTGGAGGCTGGGCTTCCCCGATCCTGGGGCCGTTCCAGTGGGGATGGAGGTCTCTGTGGAGAACGGAAGTCCCCAGTGAGTGATGAGGTCCCACATCAGGACTAAGGTCCTGCAGATGAGGTGCTGGGGCTCTCCACGCTGTCTTTTGGAGCACCCCTCCCTCATCTGGGGCTATTTCCTTGCGTGGCTGTCCACTCAGCTGAGATCAGGAGATACACCTCCGCCTCTCTTGACAGGAGCTTCCGTTTAAACCTTCTGGCTGGGCCGTGACCCTTGTATTTGAGTCCCGCGGCTGCTGTAAGAAACCAGCACGAACATCACAGCTTAAAAGAATAAAATGCGTGGCGCCTGGGTGGCTCAGTGGGTTAAAGCCTCTGCCTTCGGCTCAGGTCATGATCTCAGGGTCCTGGGATCGAGCCCCACATCGGGTTCTCTGCTCCGCGGGGAGCCTGCTTCCCCCCTCTCTCTCTCTGCCTGCCTCCCTGCCTACTTGTGATCTCTCTCTCTCTCTGTCAAATAAAGAAACAAATAAATAAATAGATACATAAAACCTTAAAAAACCTACAAAAACCAAAATGCGTCGTCTTACAGGTTCAAGAGGCCCCACGTCTCAGGTCAGCTTCCCGGCGGAAGTCAAGGTGCCGGCAGGGTCTCTGTCCCTCGGCGGCTCTGGGGGGAAGAGGTTTCACTGTGTTTTCACTTCTGGGGACTCTGGGCTCCACTTCTGTGGTCACGTGCCCCCTCCTCCCCGTCTATTCTCCCACTGCCTCTCCTGCCTGGACAGCTCTGCTGACCTACAGCCCACCACACGATCTGAGATAACGTCTCCGTTGGAAGACTCCCTACTTACTCAAATCCACAGGGACCGCTTCTCTGCAGACGGTGGTGTCTACGGTTCCAGGATTAGACCTGGAAAAGGTCAGCTGACCACGTGCCTTCTCTGTGTCCTGCTCCTTGGGAGCTCCATGTCCTCTGGTGGCCATTCGCCATGTTGTGTGTCTCTACGGACCTTCAGCGATGACGCGCTCTCACCAGCGAGCCCGACCCCAGTGCCCGGACTTGTGCCGGAGGAGATACACAGCCCCTCCTGCTCCCCAGCCGACTTCACCACGGCGTGGTTGGCCCCATTGTTGATGAGGACGTGTGTGAGCTCGCAGACAATGTCTGAGGCTCTTGCGGCAGCGTCCAGCTCTGTCCATATTGCTTTGTGCCTTGAACACATTTCTGAAACTTTCTGCCTTTTAACTTCTTCCTCTCCAGAGTGGGTCTGACTATAGAGCCTTCCTTATGAGGATTCCCTGGGTGAGGCATAGACCGTCCTTAGCACGGTGCCGGGAGCCCCATGACCGTTTGCTGAGCACCAGCTGTCATATCCCCGGGCTCTCCGGAGTGAGACGCATGATGACAAAGATTCTTCTCCAGAAACATGACAGCTTGGGCTCCGAGGGGTAAAAGCATTCCTGTAATACTTCCGGATGCACTCCCTACAAATGCCGTATCGGAATCTCCGTCAGTCCAGCGTACAGGGCATTTCCCTTAGGCAAAATGACAGGCTGTGACGGAGACAAGCAAGGGACGGTGTCTCCAATGTCCTCCCCAGCACCCACACGAACAGCAGAGTGACGTGTTCTCTCCATCCCGATGCAATTCCTACCCGGGGGAGGGCAGCCGCATCGGCATTGAACGGCTCGTCCGCGCACACACTGCCTTGTAGTTGTCTGGTCCTACTTTGTGAACGCTAAGTCCCACGCCTTGTGCCTCATGCAGGCTTGGGGAGAAGGCAGGCGGGACTCTCCTCAGAGTGCAGGCCGGGGAGGGGAAGAGCATACACCGGCGAAGGGCGGGCCCTGGGACCCTTGTCATGTTCTGGGGGAGATGCAAGTCCTGAGAAGAAGGGCTTCTGCCGACTTCATAGAGCCGGAACCAGGCCCTGGGGGTGTAGTCGTGTGCACGGATCTTCATCAAGATCCCGTCCGGGCAACGATATAGGCCTCTTCTTTGAGATTGCCTACTGCGCCATGGTATTAAGGCCAAAACAAATAACGGTAAGTGTGAAGTTCCGCAGGCGAGGTAAACAGGACACCAGGCGAGGCAGGCCCAAGGCAAGATTTATTAAAGGCATCTCTGGCGACGTTTCAGGGCTCAGGAGAAGGGGAGCCAGGGAAGTCGTGCCAGGAGGAGGTGGGCACCCTCGGGCGAGGTTCCGCGACTCGGGAAGGGGGAGTCGGGGAAGTCGCGCTGGGAGGGAGGCGGCGGGGTCTTTCATGGGGCCGAGGCAGGGCACGGGCTCACATGCACACATGGTTAAGGTATTTGGTGATCGGAGGGTGTGGGGTGGGGGCTCCTGATGCTCCTGTTTCCTGCATCGGTATCGGGTTCCCTGTGGAGACGTGACCTGGGATACATCCTTTTGGCGGGAAAGTCAAGGGTTGAGGAAGGCGGGGGGTGGAGAATGGCGGCCCCGGCGGTCATTTCTGTTGTTCCTCCTGCATTCCCGGAGCCGCCGACCCAACAGTAAGGAACACCTGCCGCCTCACCGGTGACCTCTGTGGTCCGGCCAGGCCTTGCAGACATAGCCCTACATGGAGGCGGGCTGTGACCCTGGGGATGCAGCCTGAAGGGGATGTGCCCTCAGGCGGACGGTGCTGGGAAGCCCTGCGTGCCCTGTTGGTGGGGCGGGCAACCAGCCGGCCACACCTGCCCTCTCTCAGCCTCGCGGGCCCATGCGCTGGGGACGGGTGGGGCAGAGGTTGGGAGCTGAGGCCCTGCTCTCCCTGCGCCGCACCACGAAACCGGACTCCTGCTGTCTGTGCGGCGCCCACGCTCACAAGCAAGGATGGAGCGGTGTGGAAAATCACAGCGTAGGGCAGGTTGGACTGGAGTTGGCGCCTGTCTCGATGCGGACGTTAGAGCAAACCAGTGGATACAGAGACATACGGGCCTGAAGGAAGCCTTGTGCGGTCTGGGGATCAAACCACAATCATGTGGAATATCTACCAGGGGTCTGAGCCCAAGTTCGCTCCAGAGGCAATGCATCGACGCCCTTTTTACGACATCCCCCAGCACCCGTGAATACCGTGGCATTTAAACGTCTGACAGCCTGTCTATTCAAACCCCACTTGTGAGGGATTTATAACTCAACCATAAAAATCCACTCTAAGCTTAAGGTTGGCATGTGAGAACTCGGCTCAGGAGTGAATTAATTAATGAATTCGTCCTTTCTTCCACCAATTTGACTGACACGTTCACACATATCCCCTGAGACGTGATCTCAACAGATCTCATAAAACAGGAAACTTCAGGCTTGGCCACGGCCTCCGAGCTGAGAATGCTCGCAGAAATTACCCACCCTGCAGGAAAATGCAGTGACGGAAATCGGACCCTTTCGGACCCCGACAGCGGGATGCTGGGCAGTGGGGCTGAGCTGAGTCCTGGCCGTGGGGGGGGCTGCCCCTCCGTGCCTCGTACGGCTCTCTTTTTCGCAGCGCAGAGGAAGCCCTGTGGGCTTCATCTCCACCACCAGTGGGAGTGGTCACTCTCTCTGGAGTGTTGGAGAAGAGCTTCTCCTCCCTTGCTGTTCTCGTTTTCTTTTTAAGAGGGAATAACCAATCTTCTTTCCAGTGAAATTTGCCTCCAGCGAGGCATGCCAAGAGATGACTGCTTTTATATTCTGTGTTTGAGTAACTAAGGGAAACCCCCAACCCCACCCAATCTGAAAAAAATAAAAACTAAACAATCAAATAAATAAAAGTTTAAAAAAAGAGAAAATACTCAAGAGGCCAAAAAACCATGACTTACAAGGCCCTAGAAGGTCATTAGTGGAATGTGGTTACCAGGTATGAACTTATTCTGTCAATATTCTGCTACTCTTTATTGTTTTTTTTGTCCCCTGGGTGGGGTGTGGGTCATTGGCTGTTTTCCTCTGTCACCGTCTGGGACGTATGCTGCAGTTAACCGTGTCACCCTGAGCTGAATGGACCCTCTCTTCCCGGCTCAGGGCCTCTTCCAGACCTCGGGCACTCTGCGGGTAAGGAGGCAGACGCAGGAGCCTCTTCCTGGCCACACGATATTGAAGTTGTCTGTGTGACCGTCAGCCCTGGGCCAGAAGTTGCTGTTCTTTCTGCTTAGAAAGAAACCTTCCCCACATGCCAAGTGATCCTGTGTGAGGAGGAACCTATCTGAAGACCAGAGGATGGCCATACTCGGACACGTGAGGGACAGACCCTGGAAATGACGCCTGAGAGGGCACTCTCAGTGCAGGCTGGGGACGGACGTCACATCGGGGTGCAGAAGGGGCTGCCCGGGCTGACACGGAGAGGGGACGGAACTCCATCAGCACTTTTCTCGGATGTGGTTGTGTTGGTTCCCAGTCACGTGGGTTCACGCAGCAGGCAAACGAGTCTGTTTCCAGGAATGAATTGATTGATGATGCTGTTAGTTCAAGTGAGCTGACTTGCGTGTGCATCCCGTACAGACTGACAAGGAAATAAGCACGCGTGTGCTCACATGTGTTTACCATGTGCTGTTGTGTTCGTCTCAACCTGTACCAGTCCTTCCCACTCAATTGTTTTAGGCTGAATTGCTGCCCTGTTCACATGTTGAGGGGTAACACCTGGTGCCTTCAAATATTACTGTTTGGGATTAGGGTCACTGCAGAGGTAATCAGCTAGGATGCGGCCAGAGTGACCTGGACACTGATCTGCGACAACGAGGGTCTTTATAGAAAGGGGAGATTAGGGCATAGAGACAGACACACACACAGGGTCATGAAGACGCAAACAAAGGTCAGGGTGCTGCTTCTCCGAGCCTAGGAACACTGCAGATTGCCGGAAATCACTGGATCCTGAAAGGACCATCAAGGAGAGGCTTCTCCACGGTCTCGGGCAGAACCAGACACGTCAACTCCTTCCTCTCAGACCTTGGTCCCCCCAAACCGTGAGCACACACATTTCTGTTGTTTTTACAGTCCACCCAATTAGTGGTGCTGCATTGGCAGCTCTAGAAAATTGCCAACAATGCAAATAGAAACAAACCCCTTTCTCTCTTTTTCCTCTAAGCCAGTTACTGAGTAAAGGGGAAGGCCGCCAATACGCCCAAGGCATATTTCTGTTCTTGTAAATATCTCAGTTTTAGTTCACTCAGAGAATCTGGATCAATCCCCGTTTGAATCAAAAATAACGGCCTCATGAGAATTTGGCGGCCTCCGCACTGTGTCCTCCATGCCGCGTGCTCTCCACACCCCAGCCCCACGCTGAGAAAATCAGCCTATTGTGTTTCCCTCAACGCTGGTTGCCGTGTTTTTTACTAGGTGATTTGTCATTCTAATAATTGATCACGATGGCAACCAGATCCTGGATCGGGACCTCAGCTCCCATGTCAGCCAATGACAAAGACTGCCCAACAGAAGTCCCCGTGGTGGTTCCCGAGAGCCAACCTCATCAGAGCCAGCCTTCGGGGTACGATCGTGAAACACAAAGGACGGACACAGGCAACGAAGGAAAGAATACAAGTGACCTGAGAAGCCACAGATGAGGGAAACCAGGAGTCATCAGGGTCGAATGGTGGAGGCCAAAGAGACAGACAAGAGAGACAGAATCAGAGAGACGGAGAAGCCTGCGTAAGAAACGTCACCGAAGCGGAGTGTAAACCAAGAGGGGCACGCAGAAGTCTCGCGCCAGAAACAGAAAATCCCAGTTACATTAAAAGAAAGTAGATAGTAAGTAAAGATTATGTCACAGCACTTGATAACATTTGTAACAGCTTCAGACAAATCCTAAGGAAAAAACAAACCCCACAGAACAGAGCTTCCAATAAAGAGTAAACATAGTCAAGGGGCACCTGGGTGGCTCAGTGGGTTGAGCCTCTGCCTTCAGCTCAGGTCGTGATCTCAGGGTCCTGGGATTGAGTCCCGCATCGGGCTCTCTGCTCAGTGGGGAGCCTGCTTCCTCCTCTCTCTCTGCCAGCCTCTCTGCCTACTTGTGATCTCTGTCTGTCAAATAAATAAAAAAAAATTAAAAAAAATAAACAGAGTCAATAATTATATTTTCCCAATATCACAACAGATAAAGATCACGTCTTAAAAACTGTTTTTTAGTGATTTCCGTAGCCCACAGTCTTTTATCTATGAAATCACAAGTCCAAACAGTGTAGGGGAAGGTGCGCGGCAAGAATCGGTTTCATAATTCATAGTTCAGTCTTGGGTTTTCAAAGTTTTTCTCATATTTTAACCTTAAGACGGTCTCTAGCATGTCTCTGACGTTATTAGATTACATTGATAATCTCATCAACTGATGCAAATATTCATATTTGGGGAAATTGTTATTTTGTTTGAAGGTCAAGGTTACTGGGCTTATGCCTCCCCTGAGAAGTGGCTTCTAGTCTGTTGGTGTTATTGGAGGATGTCACCAGGCCCTCAAAATGCTGAAAGGAACAGCGTTCCCTCACCTCAGAAGATGCACTACAAAACAAAGGGAAATGCTTGAATTATCCGCTAATTCTTTTTTCATCAATTCAACAACTACATATTGAGTATTTCCTCTGGGCCAGACAGAGTGGGGCACAGAGGCTCACAGACGAGGTAAAACGTGGGCATGGCCTAGAAACAGAGATGGGAAGGAAGGGAAGAGGAGGGGTCTGGACAAAAAGAGACACGTGCAAGAGCCTCAGATGTATCCAGAGAGTCCCAAGTGCAGATTTTACTCCAAAGCAAGCCAGTCGAGTATTTAGCAAAGATGTGGCAAGAGACAAGGTTACAGAATTCAGTGTAAGGACCGTTTTGGTGACATGTGAAGAGAGGCGTGACCATCTGTAGCGGGAAGGAGCCAGGGAGGCCTTACAGCAGGACTCTGAGTCCGGAAAAGCAAGGCAGAAAGGAGCGAGCTACCTGTAAGACGATCGTGTTGGTCTCCGAAGAAGTGCTGGCAAGAAGGCAGTGATGGTAGGGTCAGGAGGGAGAGACGGCATTTCTCAACACGAAGGAATGCACTGCGCCACTGAGGGTCCGTAAAGGCGGGATCGGGGTGTGGTGGAGAAAGCCTTGGCTTCGGTGACTGGGTAGAAAATGTTTGCGTCATTAACTGGGGGAAAGACAGTAGGTAGAAAAGTAGATAAGAAAGGGAAGGGAAGGCAGAAGAGAGAACAATCGGTAGAGTCTTAAGCACGTTGAGTTTAAGAGTTCTATATGTTATTGAGTAAAAGTAATAGTTTACACTCTAATAGTCCACAGTATGATCATTTACTCTACAATTACACTAAGAGGCATTGTGTTTTGAAGCTCGCCCCGTGATAGCTCAGTCTATCACAATTTATGGATAGACCACAGTGAAAGTCATACTATCACGGATCATGTTCTGATAGATCACACCATGAGAGCTCACACTGTGACAGGACACACTGATAACCTAGAAAACCTAGACTGTGTCATGGCAGGTGATACCACGATAAATCACCTCGCAATAGTTCACACAATAGATTATGCCAAGATAGATCACACTATGACAGTTCACACCAGGGGGTTCACACCACAACAGACTATAACGGCTCACTGTGGGATAGTTCCCACTGTCGCGTCCACTAGGATAGTTCACACCAGCAGGCTCACATGGTTCACAAGGTTCACACCATCAGGGTTCATTGTAGGGACCTTCACACAGGGTCGCTCAACCAGGCAATTCACACTATAATAATCCATACTATATGGAATACCTATCACGCTGCAGACATGAAGCTGGGATTTTCACATATACCATATTGAAAACAATTACTTGAGGGAGGTATTACATATACCATACTGAAAACAATTACTTGAGGGAGGTATTACTATCCACCTAACAAGGAGAAAAATGGCGTCTCGGAGGTGTTAGGTGATGGGCATGGTCCAAAAATTAACCATCAAACTTGAGGATCTCACATCCTTTGGTCCGAACTCGTTTCCTGCTTCTGAAGCCTATCAGTGAAAATGTCTGGTGCAAAGGGACAAGCGAAGGTCCAGGATTCACGCAAAGTTTCAGGCAGACAGAGGGAGAGCATGTAGTCAGCACAGGAAAACTTGTAATTCCATTAAAATCTGTCCAGCGCCTTCATCCTGCTGGAATGCCAGAACGTAGTTGTAGTAACCATGAGCCAGTATAACTTTCCACCAGCGTTATCCTGAGTTCCAGGGAAAGCCCCCGCAGGAAACCGGCATATCGCGTGGAGGTCTGGCTGTCAGGAAGGCCGTGGGTCTCAGCAGGACGCGCCCGTCTCTCCCAAAGACAACGTGCGCCTGCTCTGTGGTGATCAGTTTGCACCTGGTAGTGCTGGCCTTCACTCGTGAAACATGGCAGTCTGCCTTCACTCGTGAAAACGAGCTGTCTAGACGTGTCCACATCTTACGGGGACAGGGAGGGACATGAGGATGTGAGTCCGGGACTTGCTGACCTTGGCTTGGCTGCCTTGTTTGCTCTTGGACCCTCTCGACCTGAGGAGTGAGAGGCAGCTCTCTGCCTCCCACCGCAGACGCCATCTGGGTTTCCATGTCTTTCTACCTCACTACCATCTTCCCCCAAAGGTTTTTCAGAATCTGGAATCATTTTCCCCCTCCTTTCTTCTGTGCATGAATTGATGCCAGCTGGACTAGATTCCCAGAGGTAGAAAAAGGCAAAAGTGTGAAGAAAACACTGCTTAATATTTGAACATGTTTTCCTACCACGAATGCTGACTGTCTCCGTGGGGGTAGGTGTGCCCTTCCACGGAGAATGCAAGGTGAGGTGAAAAGAGGCCGGCACTCTGGGGACAGGTGTTTGAAGGGAAGTAGAGGCAGAAAGGCAGGGAAGGAGACAGACAGTCAGGAGAGCTGGAAGAGAGCAAGAGGAGTGTGGATTCAAGGAGCCCAGCGGAAGAGAGAATTTCCGGAAGGACAAAGTGCTGATACGTGGTCAAGAGTGAATCCCAAACCACTAGGTGCTTTAAAATGGTCTGACCCTTTCTCGAAACAGCAGACATCGAAGGCTGTTTCACGTCCTGGAGTGCAGACCTGGGAGGCGGGATATCTGGTTTGCCACCACGGGAAACCCCACCCTTGCGGGCATGAGTTTGCCCACCTCTTCGGCGCTGGCGTCAGGCTTCTCAACCTGGGCACTGCCGGCGGCGTGGACCCCCGTGGGGCTGCCCTATGCATTGCAGGCAGCACCCCAGGCCTCACCGAATAGCTGCTGGAAACACACCCCTTTGGTGTGGCCACTGGAGGGCCTCTAGACGTTGCCCCATGCGGCGGAGAGCTGCGGGGTGGGTTCCGCAACCCCTACACACCCTGAGAGTCAGTGGGTCTCCTGTGTTCTCCGTCTGGCATGGCAACAGCCACACAAGGAACACCGTCCCTCACCCATTGTGTTTGCTGCTCTGGCTGTTGTCCCTGTGCCCGAGAGGCTGGAGGAGACGCCTGGACACGGGATCGGAACAACACACACGGGTTTAGAAAGACAGAGTTCCGTCAACTGCCGACAACAAGGACAAAACCCTGATGATTCAACCCAAAGAAGAGGGGCCCCTGTGTGGCCTTCTGCCGCCGCTGAGGTGCCCTGAAAGGGGCTGTTTGGACGAGTCAGTGGACAGGGGCAGGAGCGCCTCCCTCTCCCCTTGCACACCTCGCTGAAGGTTTTTGTTTTCAACCCTTGTTTTGTTTTTGCTTTAACCCTCACAATCCTGAAGACCTGTCCTTGGCTTGGTTTTTGAGGAGAGTGGCAATGGTTTCTGCCATTGATGGAAAGTATCAATGGAAACACGAAACACACGTTGGTCGTAGTACTCGTGTGTGCAGATGAAGACAGCCTTCCCGTGGCTCCTCTCCCGCTGGCACTCCTACCCTGGGCTTTACGTAACGTTTCCTCTCCCCTCTTCTTCTCGGCCCGTTTTCCTCCATGCTGCTGACACCCGTCAGGCACCCCGTGTGCTCCGTGTGCGCCTTCAGGAGTGAGTAAGCCACGACGCCGTTCTAACAGGACCCCTCCGTGCCCACTGAAGTGCAGCCTTATCAACTCCAAGGTCTCAGGCCCCAACTCCACCTGACACCCCAAAACTGCACAAAATATCTGTGGGATGGATGAACCAACATTTTTGAGAATGGGGAATTATCCAAAATATTTGTGTTTACTACTGTGAGCTGAATTGTGTCCTTCCCCTAGTCGTACGTAGGATGAAGCCCTCCCTCCAGGACCCCAGAACGTGGCTGTACTTGGAAGAGGGTCTTTAGAGCAGTAATTAAGTTAAAATGAGATTAGCCTTGGCCCTAATCCAATAAGACTGCGTCCTTCAAGATCCTACCAAGACACAGACACACGCAGACGACCCGTCAGAACACGGGCCGCAGGCGCGCCGGGATAGCAGCGTCCGGAGCTGTGAAGCATGATTGCGTGTTGCTCGTGTGTCTGGGGTCTGGGTGCTTAGTTACAAGCCTGGCGAGCACGTGAAGACGCAGCCACACGCAACCACGGCAAGAAGATCTCCCAGTTTGGGGGGTTCCTCCTCCGGTGGGATGACATTGCCCTCTGTGCCTGCTGTGCATTTCTGAGTGATTACAAGTCATTCATTCATTCATTCATTCATTCATTCATTCATTCATTTGTTCATTCCTTTAAGCCCCGTACTCATGAGGGCTATGGCTGGGGCGGCCCCAGTGTTGCTGCCTCTTACAGCTTCTGCACGTGACGAAGGAGCGGTGGCCCTTCACACAGCTCCCGAGGGAAGGTTTCCCCAGGGCTTGGCCCCGTGGAAGGCCATGTAACTTGTCCCTCACGCAGGCTCCTTCTCTGTCTTGTCCAGATTTCTGCTATTCTTAGAGGGTTTCGTTTGCAAGGCACTGGGTGCCCCAGGGGCTCCCTCCGGCAAGGCCTCCTCCGCTGCGTGTCCGCTTCCCTCCCTCTTGCTGGCCCTTCTCCTGCCACGTGTGTGGGCGCTGGCCCTCCGCTGTGGGCAGGCGCTGCTCCGTGCCGTCTGGGCTACGGGACGTGTGCGGTGGCCTCCAGGACGGGCGGTGGCTGCGGGTTCTGTACACCTGCTCGCTCGGACGCGCACGGAGCACCCTCGCATTGAGTTTCCGGTCTATGTGTAGTTTCAGTCAACTTTTCCTGAATTATTTCATAAAGAAATCAAAGGAAACGTTCCCTATAGATCAATTTCTCTGTGGCTAATTAGGAGGGAAGTACATTAATGAAACCGAATATGTTGCATGGAGCCCTGGGTGTGGTGCAAAAACAATGAATACTGTTATGCTGAAAAGAAATAAAAAAATTCTAAATTAAAAAAAGAATATTTTAAAAATTGGACAATTTCAGAGAAAATGAAAATGTGAACATAAATCTCTTGCAAGGACTCGAAGAAAGACGACGTCGCACGATGCCGCCCGACGAGCCTGGCGGCCGTTTGCGATCTTTCCTGCCACGTACATTCATAATCAGTTGAAGTATGTCATAGAAACAAAGTGGAATGCACATCTCGGAATTCCCACCCCCTCGCCCTCCCCATAATCCATTAGTCTAAGAAATTGTCTTAAAAGCAGCATGTCATTATTCTGGAGTTAAACAGTTAAGCGTTTTTATACTGGAACATCAAAACCATATATGCTTCGAACACCAAACCTTTTTTTAATGGCTTTCAGATAAAACAATTTATTTATGCAATTAACAACAACATGCAATTTCTAATAATTAGCAGATAATAGTTATCTGCAAAGTACTTTATAAAATTGCCTTTGAACTGCATCCGTTCTGTGGGGAATCACTGAAAATTGGACTATAAAATTACCAGAAAATGTACTGCATTAACAAGAATTTTCTGTATTCGGTTTCTCTTCAAATTTATGGGCTCGAATATTTGTAAACAGTTAGTTTCGTAGACAGAAACCCTGCCACCTAACCTCTCTTAAGGGGAGAAAACACATTCTGGCACATTTGGTTATTATAGGATTTTTATTCTCTTTATTTTATCCGTGCTTCCTCCTCTTCCTCCAACCACCCCCATAATAAGGACATTATTTTGTTATTATTTCTACTTTGAGAATTTAAAAAAATCCCTAATATTCCATTTTTATTGGTATACATCCGTTCTTCCTAATTCCCTCTTATAAACAATATTATACATTTAGTAATTGTAAAACATTTCTATTACACCGAACTGTCTTTGAAGAAAGAATAATAACAAACGGGAAGGAAAACACGTCAAAGGGACATCAAGAGGACGGTGAATGTAGAGAGGGTGTTTCCTTCCTTGCTTCCGAGTCAGCCCGCGGTACCGGGAAATGTCACTGTTTAGAGGCGCATTTTCATCTCGTTTCCGGCAGAACCTTCTGTGTAACAGCCCAACACACAAACCCGGGCTCGTGTTTGCCAGTCCAGAGGAAGAAGCCAGGGACACTTGTGGCCACGGCTTGTGGCACGAGGGTGGCCCCGAGGCCTGGGACGGAGCTGTGAGGGGCGGGCCGCTCCCCCTCCCGGCTGGCCGGCGCTCCGCGATCTGGATGCCACGTCCCACGCTGAGCCTCCAAGAGGTGGCCGTGCCGTCTGCCAAGGCAATTTGCTGCCTTCGATCAGGAAGATGACTTCTCCCCGTATGAGATGGAAATGTAGCATTACGAGGAGGGAAGACGTGAGCGCAGAGTGGTTCTCAAGCTGGTCCCTCTCTGGGCCATTTGGTCCGCTTGCTGGGACGGCAGCTCCAAGAGGACGGGCGAGGGGGAGCGTTTAAAGGGACAGCAGCGACGTCCCACAGAGACCTTCTGAGTGAGGAGCCCAGGCCCCTCTCGGAGCTCTGCCAGGGTCCGCTGCGCGGAGCGGAGAGCTGCCTCGCGGGGTGTGGGCACTGGACGGCGGGCCCTGGGGAGGCCGAGGCCTCGCTGCTGCGAAACCCGGCTCCCGTCGAGGTGCCGGCTGACCCTACGGACAGGCGCCTCCCTAACGCCACGGCAGCGCGGGCCGCCCTTGTCTCCCGACGAGAAGCTTCGTGTGGCTCTTTGCTGGCATTGTGGTCAGAGCAGGAGGATTTCGGAAGCCCAGACACCCCACATTTCCCCAGCCCTCCTCAGCCTGAACCCCTTGGGCCTGGGCTGGGCTGGCGCATCTCTAGGCCGGCCCCGGCGACTCCCGGCTCCTCGGCAGACCCCTGCTTAACACTCGGGGGCGGGCACTGTGGATCTCTGCTCCCTCAAATCCCTAATTCCCTCTTATAAACAATACTATACATTTAGTAATTGTAAAATTACTAAAATTGTAAAACATTTCTATTACACCGAACTGTACCCACGTCCCTCTCCCTGCTGAGTCCCCTCCTTGGGTCGTTCACCTGCCGAGATCCCCTCTGCAACAGGCCAGGCTGGGGTGCAGGCTAGCCGCGGGGTGGCTCGTCCCGCTCCCAGTGTGGGCGGGAAGCCCATCGTCCTGCAGGGTCTGGTCAGGCGGAGCCTCGCCCGTGAAGTAACGAGGCTGTCCTGACCACAGGCGGTCCCGTCCCGATGCTCCCTGACACCGCCTGTGGCCTTCTCCGCGAGCCCTCAGCGGCCCGCTGTCCCCTTCACCAACATGCTCTTCTTCCGGCTGAGTTAGGGGGTCCCGAGTGTAAGGACTGCTGAGTCTCGGGCGTCTGTGTATCTCTGGAGTTTGCGAAGCAGACGGTGGGGAGGGGCCGTGCTGACGCTCTGGAGTTCGCACGGGGAGGCCTCTGCCTGCAAGCAGCGGGGAGACGACTGGAAATGGAGCAGGAAAAGGCGCATAAGCACTTTGGCAGCCCTGCCCATCGACCGAAATTCTCTCAGAAGCCCGCGATTCCTGATGCCGGATTCCTGTCTGCCTGCAGAGGCGGGGAAATGTGGCCTCAGTGGGGCCAGTCCAGACCTCCAGGCCTCGGTGTGGACATCCCTGCAAGGACAAGACCCTGGTCCCCAGGGGCCACCGCGAGAGCCCGGGACACCTCTTGGCTGACGTCAAAACACCCTCCATGGTGCACGGATGGTACAGCCCCGAGCATCTCTTGTTACTCGTGAGGCATTCGGCACTGGGTTTTGCAGAGGACCCAATACTCAGAGCACAGGGGGTGTGTGTGCGATCGTTTACTCAGCATTCTGAGTTCTTAAGTAATCAGCTGAACGGAAGACTCCTGCTCTGCTGGGACACCTGGCCTGTGAGGGTCCCTTCCCTGGAGCGTGCCTCTGCAGGCCTGCCTTCTCCCTGCTCAGTGCAGGTATGCAAATGGGGGCATTCTCGCCTCAGTTTACCTCGTTAAGTGGCCCACCAGCCTCGGGCAGGATGAGGTTAGCGCTGCCCTCCATCACGTGAGACAGCAGACCACAGGTCTGGGGGGGTCACAGGCAGGCAGACGGAAGAGAAGTAGGAAGAAATGTGTGCCTGCTTCCCTGTGCTGGGCGTATGTGCAGATGCCCCAAACATCTCCAGAACGCAGAAGTCCCGGTATGTTTTCTCTCCCCCGTCCCAAAACATAAATTTCATAAGACTCCAACTAGAAGTTTCTAATTTTGCGTAAAATGGAAGGTGTCATTTAGAAGCTTCAGTAAAAGTCAAAATGCCGTATATTTTGTAAGTTCTTAATAGCAATGAACTTAGGCGAAGAGATCATCTGCCAGACGGGTCGATCAGCGAAAGCTGTTCTGCCAGTCGGCTTTCCGGGATGGTTTGGATCTAGGAATTGCTTTATCAGTGGGTTGCTCTTCTCCATATTGATTTAAGGCAAATTAATCTTTGATAAATTGACCTAAAGTTCAATCTTTCATTAGAATTTTTTAAATTAAACTTTTTATTTTGAGGTCACTGTGGACCCACAGGAAGGTGTAAGAAGAGAGAAACCCCGGGTGCCCTTCCCCCGCTTTGCCCGCGGTAGCATCTGGCACACCTCAGCCCAGTCTCACCGCCAGGGTGTCCGGGGACACAGACAGAACGGCCACTACCCCCGGTGCCCCTGGTGCCCACTTCCCTCCCACCCTCCGTATCCCCAGTGACCGTTAACCCGCCCCCATCCTTCGGTCAACCCGGGAGTGCCCTGTGAATTGAGTCAAATACTAGCCGCATGTCCCTTTCTCCTTTTTGTCTCAGCAGAATCCCCTGGAGGTCTGTGCCCGTGGCTGCAGGGCCTCTAGGCACCCGTTTTGCTGCAAGCAGTGTCCCATGAGATGACACACTTTGTTTATCCACTCACCCATTGAGCTGTTAGGTTGCTAGAAACATCCGTGTACAGATTTTTTTGCATGCACCCAAGTTTCCATTTCGTTGGGATAAATGCTCAAGAGTGAAATTGCTGGGCTGACCAGTAGCTTCACACTCAGCGTCGTGACAAACTGCCAAGCTGCTTTCCGGAGCAGCGAGCGCGTTCCCGCTCCCACCAGCTCGTGGGAGATCCCCCTGCTCTGGCCCTCGGCAGCACTCGGTGTTGTCCGGGTTTCGTTTTAGACATTTTTAAAGGTTTTATTTATTTATTTGACAGACAGAGATCACAAGTAGGCAGAGAGGCAGGCAGAGAGAGAGGAGGAAGCAGGCTCCCTGCTGAGCAGAGAGCCTGATGCAGGGCTTGATCCCAGGACCCTGAGATCATGACCTGAGCCGGAGGCAGAGGCTTAATCCACTGAGCCACCCAGGTGCTCCCATTTTAGACGTTTTGGTATGTGTGCAGTGATATTTCAGGAGACTTTGCTTCGTGCTTCCCTAATAATGTTAAAATCTTTTCCCGAGCTTATTTGCTCTGTGAATCTTCCCCAGCAAAATGTGTTCTGACTCCTGCCTGTTTTCTGTTGGCGGCTCCTCTTTTTAGAGTTTCAGAGTTCTTTATATATTCTAGCTACTAGTCCTCTGACATTCCAAAGGTTTGGAAATGTTTTATCCCAATCTGTAGCTTGTATTTTCATACTTTTAATAGGGCCTTTCACAGAGAAAGCTTTAAAAAATTTTTGAAGAGTTCGGTTTACAATTTTTTCCTTCAACAGGTCATACTTTTCGTATCAAGTCTATGAACTCTTTGCTTAGTTCTTGATCCTGAAAATTTCCTTTGTTTTTTTTTCTAAATGTTTTATATTTGAGTCCCATGATCCATTTTGGGTTAATTTTTGTACAAAGTGAGAGGTTGAGGCTAAGGTTTATTTTTGGGCTCCATTTCTTCAATACGATATCACAAAAGGCTATCCTCTTCCTCCAGATTTCTCTGTCACCTTTGTCGGAAATTAATTGGGCATATTTGTGTGGGTCTCATTGTTACCTCTTCTATTCCACGGATCTCTGTGTCTGTCCCTATACCCAGACCCCAATGCCACAACCCACATCACAGTCAGAGTTACTCCTGCTAGAGAGTGAGCATTAACATCAACTTGAATGACCCAAGCTTGTTCTTCTTCTTTTTTTTCTTTTTAAAGTTGTTATTTATCTATTTGACAGACAGAGATCACAAGTAGGCAGAGACGCAGGCAGAGAGAGGAGGAAGCAGGTTCTCTGCTGAGCAGGGAGCCTGATGTGGAGCTCGATCCCAGGACCCTGGGATCATGACCTGAGCCAAAGGCAGCAGATTAACCCACTGAGCCACCCAGGTGCCTCTGTTATTCTTCTTTAGAAGAATTTTTTCACTCTATTAGGACCTGGACTTTTCCAGATAAAACCCTAACCCTAACCCTAACTCTAACCCTAACCCATGCTTATCTGTGTCTACAAAAACCTTGCTCAGATTAAAAAAAAAAAAAAAAAAAAAAGATTTATTTATTTGTGTGTGAGAGAGAGGGCAGCAGTAGGAAGGGCAGAGGAGAGAATCAGACTCCCTGCGGAGCACAGAGCCTAACGTGGGCCTCGAACCCAGGATCCTGATATCAGGACCTGAGCTGAAATCCAGAGTCAGACGTTCAACTGACTGAGCCACCCACGCACCCAACCTTGTCCAGATTTTAATAGGAACTATATTAAACCTATAGACCAGTTTGTGGAAGAGTAACATCTTTATTATGTCAGGTCTTCCATACCTATAAACTCATTGTTTCTTCTTTTATTTAGATCTTTGATTTATTTGATAAGAATATTGAATTTTCAGCTTGCAGATCGTGTGCATCTCTCATGGGGTTTTATCTAAGTCTTTAACTTAGCTTGGAAGTGATTGTAAGTGGCACTGTGTTTTCAGTTCCAATTTCCGTATATTCATTGTCATGTTTCGATGTTTGTGAGTTGACCTTGTGTCTCATAACCTTGTAACCCCACTTGTTAGTTCTAGAATTTTTTCTTTAAAGACTCCCTGGAAATCTCTACATAGACAGCTATGTTATCTGCAAATGAGCAATGTTTTATTTCTTCCTTTGAATTTATACTTTTTATATCTTTTTCCCTCCTAACTGCATTGGCTAGTATTTCCCATATTATATTGAATAGAAGGGGTAACAGCACATTTTTTTGTCTTGTTCCCAGTCCTAAAGAGAAAACACTCAATTGTTCACCAGCAAGTGTGCTGTGAGCTGTAGGTATGTTTTCTTTTTCTTAGATGGTCTTTTTCAAGTTTAGTTAGTTCCCCTAGATTCTTAAATTCCTGGACATTTTTTAAAATCATGAATGAGTATTGAATTTTTTCAAATGCTTTTTCAGCGTCTATTTATATCAATTTTTTTTCTTTAGTCTGTTGATGTGGTGCATTGCATGGGTTGATTTTCACATACTGAGTACCTAGGATACAGCTCATGTAGTCATGGTGTGCAGTTCTTTTTATACGTTTTTGGATCTGATGTACTAACATTGTGTTGAGAACTTTTGTGCCTACAGTCCTGAGTGATGATGGGTCTGTAGTTTTCTTTCTTGTGTGAATTTTCTGTCCAGTTTGGCATCAGATTTTTACAGATCATAAGTCTCCAGTGTGTTGGGATGTATTTTTTTCACTTCTAATTTCTGAAAGCCGTTATGTAAGCTTGTTAATTCTTTTTTTTTTTTAAAGATTTTATTTATTTATTAAACAGAGACAGAGAGAGAGCAGCAGAGGAGGAGGGAGAAGGAGATTCTCCACTGAGCAGGGAGCCCAAAGAGGGACTCAAAACCAAGACCCCAGAATCATGACCTGAGCCGCAGGCAGATGCTTCACCACCTGAGCCCCCCAGGCGCCCTTGTCAATTCTTTTAAAACATGTTTGTAGTGGTCTTTGGTAAAACCATTCATACTTGAGATTTACTTGGGGGGTCTTAAATTATGAATTCAGTTTTGTAATGCTCACCAGCTGACTCAGATTCTATGTCTTCTCTTGAATTTTGTAGCTTGTGTATGTCAAGGAATAAGTAACTTTCTTGTAATTTGATGACTTCATGAATCTGACGTGCTTGTAATATTTCTTTATTGTTCTCTTAATGTGAGCAGGATCTGTGTTGAAACCCTTGTTTCATTCCTGATACTGGTGTTTTGTGTCTCTCTCTGGCATTCTCATCAATTTTGTTAGAGTCTTATGAGTTTTATTGATCTTTTTGAAATCATCAACTTTTTGTTTGGTTGATTTTTTCTATTGTTTTCTTGTTTTAAATTTTACTGATTTCTGTTCTTGCCTTTATTTTTTCCTTACTTCTGCTTGCTCAGGTTTACTTACTCAGCATCTGTTCTCAGCGTTAAAGGTGGAACATTCTGAGTTGAGACGGGCAGGGCTATGCATTTCCCTCTCAGTGCTATTTTAGCTGCACTCCATCTATTTTGGTATATTTTATTTTTGTCTTTAAAAGATCTACACATTTCTTAATGTATTTCAATGCATCTTCTGACCTCCATGGATTGCTTAAAGGTATATGATTGATTTTCAAGTGTTTGAGACAGTTTCCTGTGGTCTTTTTGTTACTGCTTTTTAACTTGACTCCCCTAGGTCAGAGCGTACTGAGTGTGGTGTCTGTTCCTCTCATGTTGGCTGAGGTCTGATTTTGGCCCCGCGTGTGGTGGATTTCAGTGAGTACTCCAGGAGTGCTTGAGAAAGGTGATTCTGCCACCCCCACTGTGGGGTGTTCTGTCACACGGTTGGATCCTGTGGCTTTGGGTCATGATGTTTGGCTTTTCTGTGTCTTTGCTGATTTTGCTTCTAAAAGTTCTGTCAGTTGTTTGTGCAGAGGGGAGGCACTGAAGTCCCCAGACACAACTGTGGATTTGCCTTTTCCCATTCCAGGTCTACTGTGCTTGCTTTGAGGATTTTGAGTGTGCTCATTTTGGGTGGTCTTTTGCATTGATCCGGGTACAGCTCTGGATACATCTGGTATCATTATGTCTTCCTGGTGGGTGATTTGTTTTTCATTATGTACTGTCTTTATTTGTTTCCAGTATTTTTTTTTTTTTTGCTCTTAAACCCATTTTGTTTTGATATTAATATTAATTATTTGATTTTTTTATTGTTAATGTTTGTGTGGTTTTTCTTTTTTCACACTTTCACTTTTAATATAGTGGTAACAATGAATTTGAAGTGAATTTTTTTCAACACCACATAGCTGAGGGCACGCTATTTTATTTATTTATTTATTTTAGCAATTGCACATTTGTTTTTTAAATTTTTCATTTAAATGCAATTAGCCAACATGTAGTACACTGTCAGTTAGTTTCAGATGTGGGTTCAGTGAGTTTTCAGTTGCGTGTAACACCCAGTACTCATCATACCACAGTATATTATTTTAATCTACTCTTCTAATCTCTGAATTTCAGTTAGTGTATTCAGAGCATTTACATTTGAGGCAATAGCTGGCATGTTTGGGTCAGCCCACCATTTTATTACTTTATACTTGGCATGTTTTTTGTTTCTCTTTTTGAGAAGGGTCACTTGACACTTTTTCAGGATTTCATTTTTATTTATTTACAGTTTTTGGTAATATCTATTTATGTTTTCCCACTGGTTCCTCTCCCACTACAGCGTATGTTTGTGGTGCATCATACCACCTGACGTCCAGTGACATGGAGAAGCCTTGCCTCCACTCAGTTCTGTTTACCTTTCCCAGCCCCACACACGATGGGGGAGTCCCATCATGTGAAATGCCCTTGGCATTTCAAGGGCGTCGGTATGATGGACTATGGGTGTGCAAGACAAAGGGTCAGAATTTGGCTGGAAAGAGACTCACGGGCAGACCATGCATCTACCTCGATGACCGAGGAAGTTAAATGTTTGCTTCATCAAGGAGTGAGGCAGGAAATATGCACTGGAGTGTGTTTGACAAGTTATAGAAAGAAAACACGACAGAAATAATGAGAAATAGTTATTTTGCATCTCTGAACTGAATTGTGGACTTTTCATTCACGGCCAAATGTATTATTTCACACAAGGGCGAGGCATTTCAAGATCTTGCTCAGGGTTACAGGCACTGACGAAGCATGTTGGAAAAACGTCCATTCACCCCAAGGTAGCAAATGGTCCCAAGAAACAGAAACACGTGTCTATACCACGTCCTTCACTTAAATCATCTGGGGCACAGTTACTCCTCCTGCACGTGGCTGGAGGAGGGCACGTCGGCTCTGACACCCCATAAACGCCCTCCGTCATCCGCATGGAGCCGAAGGTTCTCTGGCCTGATGCCCCTGCCTCCTTTCCCACTGTCCCTTGAATATTTCTCCCACATAACAAGGAGGACAGATCTGGGGCCTGGGGTCCCGGTGGGAACAACCTGACATCTAAGAAAGCTGAATGGGTTGTGCTTTTCCTGACCATGACCTTTTCTTACAGGAACACAAGGAGCTGCTGAAAATTCATCTGGACACTGTTCCTATTTCCAATAAGGGAACCTAAAATCATGAACGTGGAGAAACAGAGTGCCTGCCGACGGAGAAGAGGAAGTGGAGCCAGGACAGGGGACTTCCTTCCGGTGGGACCGGTGCCGCTCTTCAGACAGACCACGTGTTCACGTACTGTGTTAATTGCTGGGTACCAGTAGCATCTTGTGGCGATCGTGAGAAGGCCGCCTGGAAGCCAGCGGGCACTGGTACTCGGGGCCACTGCTGCCCTGCCAGATGTGGGGGTCTGGGGGCCGGAGGCGAGGGTGCGGCGACACCGCCTTCACATGGCCCTGATTGACTCTGGGTACGTCGTGTAACCTCTCAGAGCTCCTGGCTCCTCATCTCTAACACAGAATCGCACACGTGATGTGTATACCGCGTGCACCCGCGTACATTACATTTAAAACGCAACGTTGCATAGAGCTGCGAGTACTAACTTGAACATCACACAACAATGAAAGTAAGGCAGGCGTAAGCAGCAACGCGAGAACGACACATTTTGGGAGTAATCACGAGCTGGATTGTCAGAAGCCTGAGTGAATCTAGACCCGTTTTGTGATCTTAAGCAAATAACAAAACCACCCTGAACCATCCATTTCCTTGTTTGTAATATGAAGGGTTTGGATTATATGTTCCTTTCACTCCAATGACGCTTTGAGTGGGAAAGGCTGTAAGTGGCACAGGAGTTCAAAGAAAAAGAAATCAACAATGCGGGAATAACATGCGGAAAAGAGAATACACAATGCAGCGAAGATAATAGGAAAAAGAAGCAACGAAATGCATTAGAACACAAAGAAGAGCCAAATTAGTCTGAAATACAGGCTATCTTCCGGTGAGAATGGTGACGGTTGGCCCCTGTGCAGCTTTCCATTTGCTGCTGCTGACAGCCGCGGCCGGAGCGCGCTCTCGCCACCCAGGAGCGCAGAGCCGTTGGCAGCAGTGGGCTGGGCGCGAGGGGCTTCGCCAGCCGGAGCAGCGAGGGGCTCCGAGCCCAACACGAGGGGCAGGCAGAGAGCAAGGAGGAGGAGGATTTCCAGCTGCTGTACCTTCTCTGCACTGTAGTCTTCTCAGAGCATGCCGCTGTGCAGAAGCGGGTGCTGCCTCCTCTTCTGGGCCCCCAGCACCTGCCTCCAGCACCTGCCCCCAACACCTACTCCAGAACCTGCCCCCAGCATCTGCACCAGGACCTGCCCCCAACACCTACCCCAGCACCTGCCTCCAGCACCTGCCCCAGCACTCACTCTGCACATCATCTTCCTGCACGTCGCAGACCCGTTCCCAGCACCAATGCCGGGCTTGGCCTGGCGTTGGCCAGCTAGCATCCTTCATCCTGGAATATATTATTAGACATCGATTCAGGCCATTATTTTAAACTTTCAAGAGATACATCTTTCTCTTCCTATTTTTTCAGAGAAGACAAAATCAGAGTGTTTTTTTTTTTCCTAAATCCTCTTTATAAAGCCAGCAGAATCCAGACTGCTAAATCTGATAACACGTATGCACAGCCATCTGTAGACCAGTCTCCTTCACGGACGCTGCAAAGACAAACAGGAG
The DNA here is from genome assembly GCF_922984935.1 of Meles meles. NCBI lineage: Eukaryota > Metazoa > Chordata > Mammalia > Carnivora > Mustelidae > Meles > Meles meles. Next base: position 95,157,042 of record NC_060077.1, on the reverse strand, counting down.
AAAACACGAGTCCAGTAGTAGATTAAGTAAGAAATATAATAAGATCCATTTTTATTTCAGCAGCACAAGGGTTTTTCAATATTGAAGGATTTCATTAATGTGATTTTCATATCAAACGTTTAGGGATCCAAATCCCTGAGGCCATGCGCATGTACATTAATAAACCGAACACACAGATTCATGGCAACCTCGCAAATAGGATGATATGGAGGAGTAGAAGGATCCTAGAGAGAGAAGGAATAATTTTTAAAAAACCCAAGTTATCCTTCGTGGTAGACTATTGACCGGTGTCCGCACAGTGGTGGGGGGTGTGCAGACCACACCGCTGCAGGGTAGGGATTTCCAGCCCTGGCCGTGACCTGTGGGCTGGGGCATCTGCTATCCTGGGGCTGTCCCAGGCTCTGCAGGATGCTGCCAGCACCCCACCCCTGTCCCGACTGTCAGCCTCCAGACATTTGCCAGTGTCCCCTGGGGGCGGCATTGCCCTGTGAGAATTCTCCCTGCGGGGCAGCTTGAGTGAAACCTTAACACAGCCTGGAGCATCAGCGACAGGCAGGAACCTTGAGCGTGAAATGCATCCAGTGGGACGGGGGGCTCAAGTTCAGCATTATCTAATTTTAATTACTTTAGATTTACATGACCCCTGGTAGCTAACGGTGATGCCATCGGAAAGCTCTGGTGTATGACATTTGACCCGGGCTCCCCTGCAGAGGTTTGTCCAAAGATGGGTGTGGACGGCACCGTCATTTTAGTGACCAGGAGACGGAAGGGTCTCCAGGGCAGCGGTAGGATCCGGCACGGTTCTCGCTGAGGGGGTCGCTGCGGGTACCTTCATTCCGAGGTTCTGCTGGGGGCAGAGGCGCTTGTGAACGGTGACTTGGTTCTCTTCGGCAGCTCAGGCACGAGGAGCATCTCCAGGCAGGCTCTGCCGTGTGGGAAAAGTCATGAGGAACCAGACAAATCTCCTGTTTTTTTTTTTTTTTTTTTTTTAAGATTTTATTTATTTATTTATTTATTTGACAGACAGAGATCACAAGGAGGCAGAGAGGCAGGCGGCGGGGGGGGCAGGCTCCCCGCTGAGCAGAGAGCCTGACCCGGGCCTCCATCCCAGGACCCTGAGATCATGACCTAAGCCGAAGGCAGAGGCTCCAGCCCATGGAACCACCAGGCGCCCAAGGCTCCCCTGGTTTTAAAGACTCCCCACTGCCACACCCTGTGCTCTGAACGTCAGAGCATCCAACGTGTAAATGCACTCGTGCCTTTCTAAAGTGCCCCTGGGAGGTGGGTTCTTCCCGTTGTTCCAGTCCAGCCAGAACAACCAAGGCAGGGAGCACAGCGGTGAAGACGGGAGGAGAAGGGACTGCCTCCCGGGAAGCAGCCCTGACCTTCGAGTGCACGTGCCTGGAAAGGGCTCCCGTGCAGCGGCCCGCTCTCCAGCAGGAGGGAGGCCTTCTGGGAGAGCTCATGCGGTTTTGCAGGGTGGGGGACACCGTGGTTCTGAGGTTCTATGTTAGCCAGCACGATCCGCTCTGGGACAGTCTATCTCCTGTAGGAATGAGTGGGACACGGGCTTCCGAGAGGCTTAGGTTGCAGAGGACGAGTCACGCATCCTGTCCTCTGCGTCCCCTGGTGGGAGTCCCATGAGATCTGCTGAGGGGCGCGGGCGACCCCGCAGGTCCCTGTGATGGGCCCCCAGTTTCTCTTACGTTTGAACGTGCCTGACCCACCTTTAGGAGCGATTTTAATACGTGCTGTCCTTTGTTGAGAACTCTTGTCTCTTCCTCAGCGCACGAAGCAAGCTGTTGTCGGCGCCGTGGGGGTGGCTGCTCATGGCGTCCCCACACCCCCCTCCGAGCGTTTCTGCTCTTCCTTCCCACGGCTTTGTTTTGCGGTAGTTTCCTTCCGAGCCTTACTGTGGGCGTCTCTCACATTTGCTTTTGCTGCCGCTTAGGGAGTCGTGGCCCTGTGGTCTTGTTTTCGATTTGAACGTTTGCTGCTTTTTACAAAGCGACGTGTAAAGTAGAGCGTGTCTGCCAAATGCCGATGGGCTCCACACACGGCCGACGGCTCGCCCCGGCTCCGCTGGCGGGAAGACGGTGGCCTCCGAGGAACGAGGGCACAGGGGTGGGAAACAAGACCCTCTCGGGCCAGCAAGCCTACCTCGGACCCGACTAAAGCATGTGTTGTTGCCCATTTATTCAGCACGTGCTATGCTCGATGTGGGGAGAAGGCGAGAGGTGGCTTTCCTCGTGGACCCCACACTGGGCAGAAACACGGAAAGTGACGCTCTTACTCCTGAGAAGTCAGCGTGGCTGCTCCAGCCATGCAGATACGGAAACCAAGTCCTGGTCTTATGTGACGTCATCCGGATAGCTCAAAACCTGTAGCTCGCTCACCACCCAGGTGGAAAGTATTTTTAAAAGTCAGTTTTTATACGGATTTGAGAAGAATAAATGATTTGGGGGGATAAAAAGGAAATTACGTATCCATTTAGTTGGTAATATCTTCGGGGGACGGAAGAGAAGGAAACAGTACCTCTTCCGTGGTTGAGTCCTACTGCGTAATCATCTCAACAAGGCCCCGACCCAACATTGCGGGTCTGTGTGAGGGGCTTTGGGCTGGTCTGTTTTTATTCCTGTGGTGGCGAACTCCCGGCTACCCAGACTAACTCAGCGCTTCCCTTACCTGAGATAGAACGTTCTCCTGTTCTGGTTATGGGGAAGTTCTCGGGGGAGAGCTCATGCCGCGTTTGTAAAAGGCACACATCCTGCTACGAATCAGGACCCACGGCCGGGCTGGCCTTCTGTCTCCTGCTCCTGCGGAGGAAGGCGAAGGCGTCCATCACGGGAGACAGACCGCGGCAGAGGTCGGGCGGCTGCCCATCCGCTTGGTGGTTTTGCGTGCGGGGTTCCTGTTCTCTCTACAACGATCCTGCGGGTAACAAATAAGAGTACTGTTCCCCCAGTACTTGTAAAGAAGCTGAAATCAGGGAGTCCGAATGATTTGCCTTTACCAAAGAGATTCAAAGAACCAAGAGAAATTCAGGAGAAAGAGCGAGGGAGAAGACGTCTCTTGAAGGTGACCTGCTGGGGGTTGTGTGCGCTCCCCAGCTCACCCTCAGGGTGCAGACAAGGTGGGTGTGACCTCTCCCCATTCTGCAGTCGAGACCTTGAGACCTAGCTTGGGGTGAAGCCGTGCATGGGGGGGTCCACTGCCCCGGGTTGGGGGGTTGCTGTTGAACCTGCTAGCTTCACAGTTTCGCTTCCCCATCACGACGGAGTATTTCTGGCGTCAATCTGGTGATTACTGTTAGCACCGCTATTGCCCGTGGTCCTGAAATGCACAGTTTTTCAAACTAAGGGCATGTGCTCAGAAAAGAGGAATGCGCTGTGCGTGCTGATGGGCAGGACTTCGGATGGAGACTGCCTGTCACGCCAGCTAATCGAGAATAGGAGAAAACACCCACGGTCGTCCTTGAAGACGGATGACATCGAATGGGAGAGGCGTGATTTTGTTTTCTTCACCATCCTACTCCTCGCTCTGTGGAGGTAATCACTCGACACAGTAAAGACGGCTAAATCACATCACCACCCGCTCCCATCCGCTGAGCATACTAACCGTCTCCCGCGTGCCCTCTCCCGCTCCCGCATCTCTCCACCCGGCTACTGACACGTGTTCCTAAGACCGTGGGATGTTTTATGGACTTCATAATTATTCTGCGTGTGTGGTTAGTTTACTTTATATCTATGTGTAAGCTTGCTTTATGCTCTTTAAAATGTAATAAAATGAAATTATATACGATTCTCCAAGAATAAGGAAGGTCTGGGGAGGAGAGACAAGTTCTGCCTTTCACGGTCTCGAGTCACTCACTCCAAGATGGTGCGTTGTCTCTGCGTGGCTGCGCCGTGGAGGGAACTAAAGACATACAGAGAATCGTGCCTTCAGAGAAGTTTCTGGTTTGCTAGGGAGGAGAGGAGCGCAAGCCGAGGGGGTCCCCCTAGGAACGGTGCTGGAAGCCGCTGCAGAGAGAGCGGCTCAGGGAGTCAGGGGACACAGCGCTGTTTTCTGGTCCCCGCTTCTGCGAGTTCCTATGAAGGCCACGTTGAACTGCATTTTGAAGGACATACAGTTCTGAGAAGCAGAGAAAGAGGGAGAATATTCCTGGGGAAGAGGAGAAACGGAGAAAGGAATTTTTGATGGGAAACGGCGCGCGGGTATATTAGGACACAGAGTTGGAGACCAGGATGGATGAAGTTCCAGAAACCCCGCGCGTGTGGCCAGGCGTCCTCGGCAGATGTGGTAGCTCAGGGTCAGGAAAACCTGGCTTGGAGGCTTATTCTGCTGCTAGTTGACTGGGAAACCTCATGTCTAAGGAAACCTCAGTGTCTCGGTCCATAAAATGGGACTAGAACAGCTAGAACAACTCCCCTGGGCTGTGTACGTCCAGGGCCCAGCAGGCAGTCACCGCGAGGGAAGGCTGTTGTGTTACCGACAGAAACACCGGGGTTGTTGAGGCCGCTGAGGCTCGGGTAGAGAGAAGGGAACCAGGCGCGCACAGTGCAGGAGAGACCAGGGAAAGCACAGTGGCTGCCCGCGGACAGGGACACCTAGGGCAGGTGGCGGTTTCAGGCGAGGATGCGGGGAAGCTCGGGCGCGAACCGCTGCAGAGCCACGGCACGGGTAGACCCAGCTCTCAGAAATGGCTTCTCTGAAGCTCGTTTTACAGAAGCAGGAGGACGAATGCAAATTCTAGATGCTCAGTGGTGGGGAAGTGACGTCCGGGAGACGCATGCTCAAGAGCTTCGGGGAGTCGGTGCAGAACCCGCCCGCCGTGTGACCGCCGCAGGAGCTCCTGCGAACAAGGTGGCAGTGACGGCAGGAGGGACAGAGGGAAGAAGGGACTGAAGTCCCTGGCCGGGCAGAGAGGAAGGACCCACGAGAAGGGGGGCAGCGTGGCGGGGAGAGAGGGGTCGCAGGCAGACGGAACGGAGAGGACACCCCGCGCTCTGGCTGCGATGGGAGTCGGGAGACTGGGTTTTCCCCGGAGACTCGTCTGTCTTCTGGCCTTGACGTGGCTCTCTGCCTTGGACACGCTGGGCTCTCTGGGCTTCGACACCATCGAGGCCCTTCACGTGCTGACAGGAATTTCCCTGTGGATGGCCTTTCTTTGCCGGAGCTCGGGCTGGGACGAGGACTTCTCGCACCAGCACAGGTTTGGATTTTAGGCCATTTTGCTGCTTAAGCAGCATGACTCTGACGCGGAGGGCTGGAGGTCTGCGTTTCAGAAGCTGCGACTCAGGTTTCGAACGAAGCTGCTACTTAACGTTCGAAATAATATCACAGAAGGCAGCACACGGCAGACATCAGCTTCTCGACCTTTCCCCGATCTCTCCCCCGGGACAGCTTCTCCCGGACGACACGGACGTCCGCAGACGCTGGGGGAGGGCATCCGGCGTGAGGGCTGACAGGTCGGGCGCCGCTGGGGGAGCTGGAGAAGGGTGCCCGTCCGGGGACACTCGTCTCTGTTGGTCACAACCTCTTTGCAACAAGACCAAAGTGTGTGTCGCTGGAATGGCCCCTGAAGGCACAAGGTTGGGAAGAGGCCGTGGCCAGGGCAGGGAGCCGTCCGCGGTGGGACCGTGGCTGGACCCGCCTTCTGGTGCGGCAGGACGGCGAGTGCTCAGGGACCGCGGCTCCGTCTGCACCCCCAGCGGTGGCGTCGTGCTTGTTTGTAGCTTCAGGAAGTCCCTGTAACAAAACACTCTGTCAGGGAGAATTTGAGGGTCTGTACAGTAGAAAAAGCGAGTTCCATGGCAATGGCTAACATCCTGCTGTATTCTCCTCCAGTGCTTCTGGGCACACGTTTCCGGAGCGTTTGTGAAATTCTAACCCTACCCCATTAGCCTCTAGTCTCCCTGCTCGTGCCTACCAGATGCCGCAGGTCCTGCCCTGTGAAGAGCAGACTCCCCGCAGAGGACGACCTTGTCCCGCGGGTGGAGAACGTCTCTGCTCCCCCGGCTGAGGACCGGGCTGTGCGGCAGAAGGCTGGGAGCCCCGTGTGTGAGCTGAGGGCCCCGTTGCCGTCATGAACGGCCAACACAGCCCTGAAGGGGGAGATTGAAATCGGCTCTTGTACATTCGATGAAACTCAATTAAAAATGAGTTGATCTGAAAAACCGGAAAGTACCTAAGACTTGAGAGCAACTTTACTTGGGTTTAAATTCGGATCGTGTGGAAGTAGGCGGGCCGGCAGGAAAGCCATCGCAGAAGTCAGATGGAGGACGGCCAGCTGGTCTGGAGGCACCGTCTCTCGGGGAGGAGGACGGATCAAACCCCTCAGTAAATGAAACGGCCACCCACGCGGAACGGCAAACCGGAGCTGGGGGCGAGGCTGAGATCCCAAAGCAGGCCCGCCGGAGACTCTCTGGTGCTCCTGCCGGGGCTGGGCTCAGCCGCGTATCATCTTCCTACAGCACAGCGCTGGCGTGTACGGGGGATGAGCACCACACGTGCTGGGCAGCAGCGCATCTTTTCAGGCTGCCCAAATAGCGTACCTTGAGGAATGATGATTCTCAGGACAGTATGACCTATGGAGCCTGCCTGGGCGGTCTGTCGAAGGGGTCTGTCAGGGGGGCCTGTCCAGGGGACCTGTCTACGGGGTTTTCCCAGGGGAGCTGCCCGGGGTCCTGTCCAGGGGGCCTGCCCAGGGAAGGGGAGCTGTCCCGGATAGCTGCCTCCACACGGTGCACGGATGCTATTCGAAGCCGCCCTGGGCTTCTGCCCAAGGAGGCACTGCCCACTGGACACGGGGTCTTCCTCCACTGCAGACAAAGCCTCACTCCCAGGATTATTCTCGCTCAGACTGGCTGGCGACACTCTGGGTCCCGTGGGTTTCCTGAGGTGCAGCACTTGTCCAGAAGGACACCATGGCTCAGGACAGGGCGATGCACACAAGCACAGTTTCACTGCTGTGACAGGATGCGCACAGGACCGGCCACCAAGAAAGGACCGGGGCAGATCTGCGACTGGGAGGCTTTCATCATCCCCAGGGACAAGGTGCCCCCCGGCCTCAAGCATGGCTGTATCCGCAGAGTCACCAGCCCAGGAAGCAAGGCAGCCTGCCGTCTGGAGTTTTTACTGGGGCTTTGCTAGGTGGGCGTGACTGATGCCAGCTCTGATGATCTCCAGCCCTGGCCCTCTGTGAGGTGTGGCTGCTCTCCCCTGGCTTGAAAACCCCTCGTATGGTTGCACTTTCTGGTGGAACCAGCCCCCGTTGGGTCCTCTCAGTAGCACGGAGCCTGCTGTGATCCCAGGATCCACCATGAATTACAAACCCTTCCCACGACTCAGGACATGTCAAGAACAGAGAGGTTATTGCCTACCAGTAACCGTGGGACGGCCAGAGCTCTCTTCGGGCTAAGTCACTGCACACTAACTGAACTCCGTGGGCACCCAGTGACTCTAAGAACAGGTGACATATTTAAAGAGGGGCTTTGACCAGAATCCGCCAGTTGCCGAAGTGAGGCCCCTGTCAGGCCTGGATGATATGCAGGTGCTTCAACCAAACGCAAGGCCCACGAATGCTAAGAGAAGGTACAGAGGGAGAAGCACAGTGCCTGTGTGTCAGCTGGCCGCCGCCTGTCCCCAGCACGTGGCCCCATGGCCACCACGCATGGCAGATGCAGAGCTCCGGCCAGCAGCCCAGACACCTCCAAGCACAGCTCACTCCTAGGTGGGTTGACCTTCCAACGGGCAGCAAGACCCTGCCGGGGCAGGAGACACCAGCCCTCCCATCGCTCTGAGCACATCACGTCCCCAGGTCACCCCGAGAGCGTGATGAAGCCTCCCTCCCCATGCCTGACAGCCGAAACCCCCGAGCGTCTCGCACCTCTGATGAAACAGCTCACTATCCAGATGATGGGCCCTTACTTGCTGGTTGCGAAGGACTTTCTTTATACACAATTTTATACTACTTTTCTCTAAAACAGTCATGGCGGCCTTCCTCCCTGACGCCCATTGCCCCATCCTCTGCACATGATTGTGGTGTCCACTTTCCGGCCACAGTCGGACCCCGGGATGTCCCGTTGCAGACTGTGGTCTGGCCTCAGCAAACCCTTGAGCCTGGCAGGGTTCCCCAAGTGTCTCTTCATGGCTGGACACTTTAGGCACATTAAAGACGCTTGCCTTCTTTGGAAGGAGGTCGTTCATTCCTCCGGGATTCGCTTCGTCGTATTACTTGGACTTGGGAATGAGGTTAGTGACGTTGCTACATACATGACGACCATGTTCTCGTAGGTCCTCACGTCTGCACAATTCACAGCGACCTAGGACTCTGTGTAAAGAGCTCGATGTGAGTGAAGGAGATACACAATCAGTGCAGCGCACTTGAAGGGAGTGTCAAGGACCCGGCAGTGCGGCAGCGGATGTTGAGGTTCACATGGTCGTTACCCTCATTTTCCATTGACAGAGCCAAGAAAACTTACACAGAAACGCCTTTCTGCGAACATCTACGAAGCCCCCCAAACGGACCCTGCACCACTCAGACACCAGGCAGACAGTCCTTGGTGGGACTGAGAAGATCCCTGGTGGCCGAGGAAGGTCTCCAGACTGCAGCGTGGGGCACACGGGCGAGTGGACTGTCCTCCTGAGACAGGTGCAGAATTGAACGGGGGGGCTCTGAAAAGTTCAGACATGAAAATAAATAATGCATAAATTTAAAGGAAATTTAAAAAAATCAAAAAATTTAAATGCAATTAAAAAAATCAAAAATTTTAAGTGCAATTAAAAAAAATCCAATTTACACGCCCCAAATTCAATGTTGGAAACTAGCAGCACGGTAAAAATAAAGGGAGGGTTGGTAGCGACACCCTGCAGAGACACATCGGCGGAAGGTAAATCAGCACCCGTGATCATGTCTTTTGAGGACCAGCTGATGGATTTTTCCCTCTAATGCTTATTTGTTAAGAAGCGTCGCACTGAGTCTTCATTTAGCTTCGTTGCTGAGATTTCTGACGTCCCTTAAGTGCTGTGCCTGAGGTGAGTGCCTGCCTGCCGCCGCGACTCGGCTGGAAGAGAACAACAGGCGGAGTCTTGCCTGCCTCCTGCCTCCGAATTCATAAATCTGCTCCCGAGACAGAGGGTGAGGGAGTGTGCAGGTCTACGCAGGTCTCTATCCTGAAGTCATTTATTCGGGGGTGTTTGCTGAGCACCTACTGTGAGTTGGTTTCTAAGCCCCCTCCAGGAGTTCGCAGTCTAGCGGGGGACAAAGATGGCAGGGCTCGACGCTGCTGCCTCGGGCCGCTGGTGGGGAAGCACTCGTTGAGGGGAACGGGGGGCCCCACGTGGCTCGTGCTCGCTGCCTCCCCAGCAAAGGCTGAGCTCTGGAGGCTGTGGGAGGCAGCGGAGTGCAGGGAGGAGGAGGGGAGAGCAGCTGCCAGAGGACGCCCGGGTCTCGACTGGAGCTGAGGACGAACGTGGCCTCCGCTGGCCTGGCCCAGGTGTGACACGTGGAGGACCAGGCCCCCCGTCCGCGCCTCCGAGCTGACTGCTGGGGGAAGAGGCCACCGTGGGGAGGCTCAGCCGGGCCCTGAGGTCGTGTGAGTTCAGAGAACACACGAGTTCAACCCACCGGAGGAATTTTGGAGGAGGAAATAACGCAGGTGCGCAGGTCGGCCCGAGCGCGTCTTGAGCAGGTAGGTACCCAAAGCAGAGCACAGACCGGTGGATGAGCAGGATGACCTCGCGGACAGGCGCCCCGGGGCCAGTGCCAGGACGACCACACAGATGGGCGCCCGGGGCGGGGGGTCAGTGAGGTTTACGTGGATGCGGGGTTGCCCTTTTCTTCTGCTCTGAGCATTTCTGGGGGCAGCTGCCCACACCGCCAGCCTCCTCCCCATGGCCTCGCTACAAGGGGTCGGCGGTCTCTGCTGCTGGAGAGCTGGGGTGTCCCCAGGCACCGCAATGTGCACACATGTCCTGTCCATCCTCCTGAGCTCTTGCCCGTTCCAGAGCCTGACGGGAGCCCTGGCCCGTCACACGTGACATCGTGGCTGTATTTTGAGACCACGGGGTCACATGCCAGCATACCGTAGCAGGCGTGTTTGATCTGTGGGACAGTAACGGGATAAAAACTCACGTGATACATCTTTCGTGGCATGAAATAAAAATCTTCCCTCTGTTCTCATCCCACGTCTCCTTACTTGCTGTCTTAAGTCCAGTCCCCATTTCTCTCATTCCTTCCTTCCGCATCTCGGTTTCATGCTCCCAAGTGGGTCTGCGGATCCTGGCTTGGTCACCAGCATGCCATATGTCTCTTGGAGCTTTCCCCAAGGTTCCCCTCAGGAAGCATGATGGCAGGGCAGGGAGCTAAGGATGACGGCCTCCGGAAAGGTAGAGTGATGTCAAGAATCAGAAAGAAGACAGCGGGGAGAGAAAGGACAGACTCCAAAGTGGCCAGGCCACAGCTCCCAGCTGTGCACACGGATGTGGATGGGAGCCGCGGGAAGCTAGGCAGTCTATGCGGTGGGCACCACTGATCAGTGGACCTTAAGCAAAGGAGGTTTCCCCTGCTAATGGGGTGGGCCTCGTCTAATCGGGTGAATCCTTAAGTGCAGACACTGGGGTTTTCTGGAGCAGGAGTGTCCTCAGGCCTGCACTGTTAGCTCCTGTGTGAGTTTCCCGCTGGCCGGCCTGCCCTGCCACTGGACCTGTGGGTTCCCACTTCTGCCTAAGCCAGCTTCCTGCACGTGTGTCCCCCCTAGTCTGCGTATATTCCATTCAGCAGTCAGTTAGACACATATGTGTGCACACCAGCATTGTGGACACACGTGGACTCTCCCGCCCCAGCCTACTTACGGGACGACTCAACACATTTGCCGGGAAGTGCGGTGTTGCTGGAAAACGTACCTACGAACAGGGTGTGTATGTGGCGCTGAACCCCTGGAGGAGGCTGGGAGCTTGGAGGCCATCGCACAAACTGCCCGGCTGTGCGAGGCAGACGCGGGCGGGGACGTGAACTGCAGACTCACAGGCTGGTTGCAGAAACCTGGGCGGGAGGACGCATCAGGAGGGCACTCAGGCAAGTGGAGAGGGGGGATCGGTATTGCACAGGACTGCGCCCCAAGGGGGATAGCGTCTGTAGGGATGGGACGAGTACAACCCGTAAGCAGCAAAACCCGACGTTCAGCGAAGGGCTGAGGCAGTAACTTGGTTTCCACTGTTGCTCACGGGCAAGTGCGAGGAGGAAGGAATGTTGGGAGAACAGTCACATGCAGGTTACATATAGGTTACATGCAGGTCACATACAGTTTATATACAGGTTACATGCAGGTTACATACAGGTTATAAAGGGAACTACGCCTGGATGATCTGGGAGACTCAGTCCATTCAGACTGCAAAGCGCTCCGAAAGTACGAGCTCCACCATGACGGTGCGCCCCCGAGCAGAAGCTGAGGGTATGGCTGTGGCGACCTCTGTACACCGAGCTCTGAAGGACCCGACGGCCGGAGGCATTGCTCACACAGAAGCCTCTGGAGGAGATGAAGGTGGTGGAGAGACACCTCGGTCCACCAGAGAGTGTTCCCCGTCGCCGGCCGGGCCCCCGCATCTCCGAGCAGGGGCCAGAGGGATGGGGGCCGCGTCCGTGCACCTGCTGAGGAGCCTGCTCTCTGGGGAGCGGGGCCTGTGGCACTTGTCCAGGACTTCAGGTCCGCAAAACGCTGCCACTATGGTCCAAAAGGCAAGGAGAGGTCACAAAGTGAAAGAAGGCTGCCAGATCCCTAAAATTCGACATGCAGGAAACAGCCAAAATAAACCACTCCGCAGAAAAGAAACGTTATCTTTCTTTTTTTTTTTTTAAAGATTTTATTTATTTATTTGACAGAGAGAGAGAGAGAACACAAGTAGGCAGAGAGGCAGGCAGAGAGAGAGGGAGAAGCAGGCTCCCCACTGAGCAGAGAGCCTGATGCGGGGCTGGATCCCAGGACCCTGAGATCATGACCTGAGCGGAAAGCAGAGGCTTAACCCACTGAGCCACCCAGGCGCCCCAAGAAACGTTATCTTTCAAGAGAAAAGAAAGACAATTCTGGGACAGAGCCGCGAGCAATAAGGGCCAACCTCACACCTGGAAACCCAGTGAGCTTCCCCTGTTTTGAAACTGCTTGGGGCCAGCGACTCCTTTTCTTCCCATTTTCTCCCTTTTGAACCCAAATGTCTACAGCTGGTACCCAATATTCACCACATCGCTGTATTTCGAGGGCGGATAGTTGCACGGGTCCAGAGATGAGCCGTTTGCCCTGGGATGGACCGTTCTGACCCTCAGGCCTGACGGGGACGACGAGTACTGGGACCGCGTACAACATTTCAGGAGGAGCTTACAGGACGCACGGGAAGTGCTGGTACCGCGGTTCCCCAGACCCTGTCGCTCGCCTGCGCCTTTGCAGCGCGGCACTTTCCAGCGCAGCACTTCCCTGCGCGGCTACGGTGTGGACAGGTACCTCTGCAGCTACGACTTTTAAAGGCCAATATAAATGCAAATCCGACGTGACAATCTTAATGAAGTTTCATTTTCTTTTCAGAATAAAAATGAGGTTCACGATCATTCTTCCCATAAAAGATTGTATCATAATCCCACATTTTACTAAATTATTCTTATCACCAATTAGCAGAAAGTCATTTACATATAAATTTTAGGCTAGTGTAGTCTCGCAGGAGCTTGGGAAGTTGCCGTGAATCTGGTAATATTATCCCATTTCATAGGAAAGAAAATACCCAAGGAAACACTGCAAGACAGAGGCCGGTGTGGGAGTGGGACAGACGTCAGCGCGTCTGAGTCTTGCCTTGAGGATCCGCTACAGCCTGGTTTTCCTCCAGGGCGGGACCTTGAGCGACCTTGTGACGCGTCCCCACCCTCAAGGGAACGGGTGCGGACTTGCCAGAAACCGCCCCCGAGGCCCGACACCTCCAGGAGGAACTGAAACAATCGAACTCTGCGGTTATCATATTATACTGTATCCACGAATGGCATAATTACAAACCAGTCCCTAATCCGAGAATTCCAGAGAGTTCAGAGAGGTCAAATGTTTAATTGAAATGGAATATTTAAGCCAAATTGCTGGCGTACTACTTCAATATTATTGAAGTACTAATAAATACATTAAAAGACTGTTAACAAAAGTGGTTCCTGCTGAAGGATGATCATCCCCAGAATAACATCGGCTCACTTTGTAATATACACAGTGTTGTTTCAAGCTAATTAAATGCCACGCATTTTTGATACACTTAACAATATGTGGTTAATTATTATTATGCAGGATTTTCTCTATAGCATTAATTATGATGAACTCATTTGGCTTTTCTAAGAACAGGAAATGTGTTGGTTTGGGAGGTACAGTGTTTATGGGGACTTATTGTCATTTAGATTTAAATTAATAAACTTTGGAACTTTACATGAAAAACAGAGTTTTCTTAAGAAGTTCTCATGTTAAGACAAAAAATAGAGCTGAGGGAGGAATCTTGGTAGGTTTGACATGTTTATAAAATAGTCGTTCGTTCTACATTAAAAAGCACCTTTTTATGCAAATTAGCATGAGAGATGCGAGAGGGAGTTAGTTCTCAGGACCCGAGTCCTGTTCTCAGGGTGATTCGGACCTTTCTCTCCCGTAACCGTGCCCTTGGGAATCCTTTACCCCAGCACCTCGCCAGGGCACCCCCTGGAAGCAAACTCAGAGCTCCTCCGTGTCAGGGTGGTTCCCCAGCTGGGGTCCAGCTTGAACCCCCCGGAGAGGAGGCCACGCCGTGTCAGAGTCCATCCCCACCCGTCCCCACGCGGGGTGTCTGCAGCGGGGTTTGGACAACCGTAATTTCCAAGGTAGCCAAGTGCCTTGGCTGCGGGTGAGTCTTCCGACGGGCACCGGGTCTCTTCTGGGGATGATGAGGCCAGGGCCGTGGTCACACACCTCCGTAAACGCACGAGAGGTCACGGAGATGTACGCTGGAAGTGACTGCACGTGATGCTGAGCTGTCAGTCGACCTGGGAGTTTCCAGGGGCCGTGGGTGGCGCAGGCTTCTCCGCAGCGCCCCTCCTTCCTGGGCTCAGACAGGTCCCCGTCCCCATAGCTCTCCAGGTGTGACCTCACATCTGGGGTTACTCGAGTGCTCTGGGCGACACACCTGTGTGGGTGAAACCTGGCTGCAGTTTGGGAAGTCCACGGGGCTGGACCCCATCCTTGTCCGCATGTCTTACGACAAGAGGTCTTCTGTTCATACAGTTGTGGGGTAATTAAAGGTTAGCGATTTCCCGCAATGTGCAGTGTCAAAAACTCATCATCCGAACGCAGCTGAGAATTTGAGCAGTAACTGTCTTTATGCAGTTCTGGACAGGGGCAAGCCAGCCGCCACTGCAGGGACGGCGTGAACCCGGGCACCAGGACAGGTCTGTGCTGGACATCAGTGCAGCCCGAGGTAGAGAAGGCCACGTCTCCGGCGGGCATGCACCTTACTCAGAATTCCGTGTCTTAAATAGTGCGCAGAACTCTGGCATTCCGCACCTGTGCTTCCCAGGGCATCCCGGGTCCCAGGAAGGGTAACACGGCTCACACCCACTCTGGTCTGAGGGACTTGGGGGCAGTGAGGCTGCCTTACAGAGGAAGAGACTAGTGTGGGAAAGACGGGGAGCGTAAGGTCTAAGGTCATTTTTTTAACATCTTAACTAGTAAGATGATTTCAATTGTGTCGGCCGAGGTATTCTATACAGCCAAGTCATGGAAGGGTCTCTAATTAGGAGGAAGATTAGTTTTAAGTAAAAAAATTGTGGGGCATAACAAATAACACAGAGGACACTGTGAGATGGAGAGGAGAGGGAGTTGAGGGAAACTGGAGGGGGAGACGAACCATGAGAGTCTATGGACTCTGAAAAACAACCTGAGGGTTTTGAAGGGGCGGGGAGTGGGGGGGTTGGGGGAGCCAATGGAGGGCACGGATTGCATGGAGGGTATTATGGGTAGCATGGAGGGCACAGATTGCATGGAGCACTGGGTGTGGTGCATAAACAATGAATTCTGTTACACTGAAAAGAAATTAAGTTAAAAAAACATAAAAAAATTGAATTGATATCTTGTGTGGCTGTTGTGTGGCTGTCTGCCGGATGAGGCCCGGGTGGGAACGGGATCCCACTGCCCAGGCCACCTGGGCCTGGAGCCCCATCCCGTTGGGCGTGCAGGTGCCCGGCAGGGAGCTGGTCTGCACCAGGTCTTGGGACAGGGGCGACGACCTCACCTGCACTGTGAGCTCCTCTCCGGCAGCTCTTGTCACTTGCTCTCTGAGAATTTCCGGACAAGAAATTTTTGCTCCTTTTACTGATTAGTACAATCCTGGGGGCCGGTGCTGGGCGTGTGGCAGAATTAGGCTCCTCACACATTCCAGCTTGCTGTCACTAAGCTCTCAGAAATTGTATGTCTTACTCCTCGGTGTTGAATATTTGTGTTCTTTTAAGGAAGATTGAGCGAAGGAGGGATGAGGTAACAGGGAAGGGAGCAGAGGGCTGTCGTTACGTGGAGCAGGCCATCAGGAAACGGTTGCCAGCCTTTGTGTCCATTGCCCGGACGCACCCCTGAATCCGCCAGGTATTAGTCATGTGAGCTCGCCAAGTCCCCAGCGTCTCTGAGCTTCTGTGTGCACATCTGGGAAGTGGGTTCGTTGTTGTGACATCGAGTTTGAGTGAGGACCAAGAACAGTTCTGCGTACGATGCTTGGCAAGTGCTCAGCTTGTAAAGGGGGAGGACGGGGCTTCCCTGAGACCCCTGTGCACCGGGTACCATGCAGATGCTGAGCGCGCCGTCTGCCCTGACCCACCGTGGCCTCTATTCCTCAAAGCACGGGCTCCGGCAGGAAGAGACGTCCGCTTGGCCTGGTTGACAGAGCCGGGAGGCAGGGCTTCTACGAGCTGCTGAAATTGTTCCCGGCTCACGCTCGGTCCCACATCGAGGCGGTGGTTCGATGAGCAGAGCGCCGTGAGGGATCGTGTGTGAGCCTAGACTGTTGCCTGATGGCTCGGCGACGCTACAGAAGCGGTCTCTCCGCACCCCGAGGGTTAGAAGGAATTACGGTGTCAGCCAACAGTGCAGGTAGACAGCAGCGTAACCGAGCGTCAGCTGGGAAACACAGTTGCTCCATAGTCTGACACCGTTGGAAACCTCCATTCATTGACAAGTTCTTCACATAAGCAGAAGAATCAGGCTTTTACTGTCTGGTAATGTGTTGTTCCTAAAACTCAGGTTTACTTCTAAACTATTAATAGTTAACTCAGACCCATCCCCTCTAGTGCTAATTACCAGCAGAGAAAGGAGGAGAAAAAGCTAATTTAGACGAGTGCATTAGTCTTCTGGAGTACATTAGTAGAACGAAGGCGTGTACAGCAAACGCTCCACGAGATGTCGACTGTTCTCGGCTCTGTCTGCCACATCCGTGTGGACTGAAAAAGAACAAATGCACGTTTTTGTAAATATTCAAAATTATAAGGGTTATAGATGTAATTTTGCACTAGAGCTAAAATGGCAATTAAGTACTATTCTTTTTAAATGTTTTTATTTTAAGTTGCACCAGTTACAGTGTAACTGTTTTCTTACAGAAGGTGGTATGAGATATTAACGGAGATAGAGCTACAGGCAGCCGTCGAGAGTCGAGGTTTCTGTTCGGGATCTAAGTGTGAGCACGACAAGAGCTCAGAGGGTTCTGTTTCACAGCTCGAGGGTGAAGACACTTCCCATGGCTTCTCTCTCCCAGGATAGGAAGCGGCTTCCCGACCGCAGCCTGGAAACAGGCAAATGTGCACTTAGAAATTGGTCGATGTGTTCATCAGCTTTGAGCAAAGCCTGCGGACACACATCAGCCGTTTCTTACCTCTTGGCTTTTGAATCAAGAACACGGGCCGTCACGGAGCCGTTTAGGTTTTGTTTTTATTGCTTGGCTGTAGTAATTCCCCAAACCTCCTGGTGGGCTTGAGGACGAGGTGGGTGGAGAAGACCCCACAGCCGTGACTGTGGAAAGCCTTCTTCCACGTCCCTTCGGATGTCCACCTGCGCAGGGAGCCCACGGCCGTTGTGACGGATTGCTGACGCTTTGACAGAAATGCACACGGTACCTTTCTTTACAACCCGCTTGTGCCGACGATCAGAAGCCACGGGCACATGAGTCTGGAGTCGAAGCTAGGGGCTTGGGGTGGGGGAAGGTGCACGATCGCGATGTGGCTGCTGACTTCAGCCCAGGCCGGCTCCCCAGGAGCCCCTCCCAAGGGTCCTCGGACCACATGTCCACCCAAACAAACCACATGTCCCGTGCTTAAAGATCTCTCCAATAGCACAAAGGACATAGTCCCTCAGATACACCGACTCAGCCGGTCTCACAGGCTCCGTGGGGGAGCGGTGGGATCCCTGGACGAATCCGGGAAGACTAGAAAAACGTCTGCCGTTGGTGCTAGCCGGATGCTGCTCATCCCGCAGAACCATCTCGTCTGGACGCAGCCAAGCCAGCCGCGGAAATCTGCCATTTTTCTCCTTCTAAATGACTGTTGATGTTCATTGCATTTTTCCTCATTAGTTTCTTTGGAGACCCTAATATATGCCCAATAGAAAGCCAGTTGCTTCTGGAGACTCAAAGTAGTACACGAGAAAAACGCCCATTAATGACATTTTCCATCAAGTCCGAGAGGTGATCCAAGCTGAGAAGCCAGGAAGGGCTTACGCTGCGGACGTCAGGGACCTTGCTTTCCAGAACAAAAGACTAGAAACAAAGGTCAGATTTTGAGCTGAGACACTTGCTGCTGTGGAGAAGAGTTCCAGGCAGAGACTCAGGGCAGACGGAGCCAGACGCGGCTCTTGGCTCACGTGGAACCTGCACGTGACCTTAGTGTTCCTCTAGACTCCTCTGGACTTTCATATCCAAGCCTTTAGGTCCTTCAGAAACTTCGTGATTCTCACCTCATTGTGCCCCGAATTCAACGACACAGAACCTGATAAACACGTCGTGTGCTTGAAAAGAATGGATTAATAACACGTCCTCACTCTGTGAATTTTTGTTTCCTGACTCATGGAAGCCGATAGCAGGGAGCTGCCCGCCGAGAGGACTTGTCCACACACTCAGACAGCTTACTGGCCAAAGGCTAGGGACACCACCCGCGGCGCTCCGAGCGGCCTGTTCCCGGGCACCCCCCTGCGAGCATCCCCCCACCGTGGGCACTCCCCCCACCCACCGGTCCGTGCTCCGCGGAGATTTCGCCTCATGCCACCAACTCATCGCAGGCATCCAGGCCCCTCTGTCCAGTGGCTTGTAGTGTCTCCTCCGCGGAGGGCCCCCTCGGGGCCGCAGAGCATGGGTCCTGTGTCGGTCATGCTCAGGTGGTGTGCACAGAAGACAGGTGACAGACCGGAGCTCAGTGGTGAGTGACCTTTGTGGACAGGACGGTGGCGCGTCGGGTTCCTGCAGCTGCCATGGCAGAGGAGGGGCTTACGACCCTGTCTGCTCCCTCAGCTCTGAGGCCAGAGGCCTAAAACCGATGTGTGAGCAGGGCCGCGCGCCCCCGACGCAGGTGGGGTCCTGCCGTGGCGGTGTTGGTGAGCTTTGGGGAGCAGCCGCCTCGCTCCAACCTCAGATGCTGCTCCCTTCGTCTCTGTCTCTTGCAAGGACACTGACCCCGCTGGGTCGGCGCCCCCCACCCCGTGATGACCTCATCTTCACGAGTGACATCTGTGATGACCTCATTCCAAGTAAGGCTGCATTCTGAGGAGCTGGGCTTAGAACTTCGGGGTTTCCTCTGGGGGGTACGATTTAACCCACTGTAAGTAGGAAAAAGGAGAAATGAGCTTTGAAAAATGGCTCCGACATTCGGCGGAGCAAAGCCCCCGGATATTTGTCTGCATTGCCTCGGCTAAGCGTCTCGGCGGGGAAATCGTGGCTTGATGAGCCTGGCTTGGCAGGGGAGGGTCGGGATACAGTCGTGCAGCCGTTTCCGGGAAAGCAGGTGGACTAAGGAGAGGCCCATTCGGGACAGGTGAGAGTTTGAAAAGCAGGAATGACCTGAGGAATATTTTGGAAAATAGAAAGACGCTCCCTTTAGGACGAGAAGATGTGGGGAGCGTGGGGGGCTGTGGGGACGAGAGCGGAGTGCGAGTTCTGCCGAGAGGCTGTGCGGGAAGGCCAGGAGGCCCCTGGCTCAGGTCCGGCATCTTCACTGTCCTCGCAGGGGTGAACCAGGGGTCGCCACTCTGTGTCCGACCTGGGGGTGCTTGCGGAGTCCCTCCTGGGTCCCCTCCACCTCTGCGCTGTGGCTTCCGCCCCACGGCCCGGCTGAGTGCACCAGCTCCCCCGGCTGCGGGCCCTTCCCCGGGACGGCTTCCCGCGGTTGCTTCGTTTTCTGTCCTCGCACACACTCCCTGAAGTCTCGCTTTGTGGAGCAGCTAACCCTCACGTCTCTCACATCGAACCCGGGAACATCCCGCCAGCGGCGCTGTGCCCGGGGGCTGCTGGGGAACCTCAGGGTCGGCTTTGGGGCTGGGGCTCCGGGCGCCGTCCACGGTGGCCGGGCTCTGGCGCGGGTTTCCCCCGCGGGGCTGTGGGAGGCAGCTTCCCTCCCGTCAGCAGAGACCTGGCCCTTGCCCCAGCCACCATCCCAACCCTGGAGGTCCAAGCCTGGTGACACAAGGCTCTGCGGGCTCGTCTCTGTCCACCGGCCCCCACCGCGTCCTGTTCTCCGCGCGAGTCTGTGCCCTCAGAGTTAGCTCCCTATAGTGGTAAGTCGTGCTTTCTTCCTGAGAAAGGGCGACCCGAACACATCCATCGGGGCTCCTGGGGGGCTCAGTCGGTTAACCGTCTGACCCTTGGTATGGGCTCAGGTCATGATCTCAGGGTCGTGAGATGGAACCTCGTGTCCGCTCCCTGCTCAGCGTGGAAGCTGCTTGAGATTCCCTCTCTCCTTTTCCCTCTGCTCCCCCTAAGCAAAAACAAAAGCAAAAACCCAAACATGTGAACATGTGATCGAGACTGTTCTGTTCTTATTACCCAATTACGAAAAATCTTCTGTGACATGTTTGGTTTGACACCAACCCCCCCCTCCCGACTGTCAGGCACATAATCCTCCACATGGATCCAAAGGTTTCCTTTCCATTGTCCGAAGGAAAATATGAATGATGTGATTGCCTTTATCTGCCGGCACAAGAGAAGACAAAAGCGTTATTTTCTTCCCTCTCAGGAAATCACAAGTGTCTGCAGATTATCTTCCAGGAGATGGTTGCGTGTTTTCGTGGCTCCTTAATTTTCATACGTGGAAAATAGCTCTCCCCAGCCTCTCACCTTTTTTTTAATATGTACACATCCGAGACTGTGTATAGGTAGACACTCAAGCTGTATCTACAATTCCAATCATTAGTATCGGGCAGTACATAAATATCCCTTGAAGATGCTATTTGATACCTTCCGTAGTCTTGAAGGAAACAGACTGGATACTCCTGTTTCCAAAGCAGCTAAATGTATTACAATAAATTTGCTTTCTCTGTGCTGTGGAATTGGAAACCTATAAGATGTTGAATAAGAAAACTGATACCACTGCTTATCTGTCCCAAAGCCAGTGGTGTTAGGAAGCCCAGTAATTGAAAAATGGATAGCATTGATATTTGAACCTTTTTATATAACCTTTGAAGTGTAAGCCTTTTGGGGAATAAATTGCTTTTTGTAACAAGAACAATGTCAGATCCCATATTTAGAAACCGTGCACTTAATTCATTTTCAGGCGGAGAAACTCATGTTGTCTTGTTGGGAAAAACATTGCAAAATGGATTAAGCTTCACCCTGGAGAGATGATAACCTAATATAAATGACTGCGGGCTGATCTTTATTAGTTACGGAGCGAATATTGCCAAATAGGACAGGCGACC
The DNA here is from genome assembly GCF_922984935.1 of Meles meles. NCBI lineage: Eukaryota > Metazoa > Chordata > Mammalia > Carnivora > Mustelidae > Meles > Meles meles. The sequence continues at coordinate 95,136,121 of NC_060077.1, read as the reverse complement.
TTCAATGGTGATTGATCTAGGATAAGTCATCGGCAACATTGTCTTTGGAGAATAACTTTGGGGCATTTTGGGATCTTTAGTCTGTTCTTATTTAAGGGGATGCGATGAAGCTAATGTTCGGGAAGAGTAAGTTCATCTTATTTAATGGTAAGGATTAGAGCTCACAGCATGCGGGATAACGACATCCGATTCCAGGGCGGGCAAGTGGCTCAGTGTTGGTCGAACGGATCCCAACTGTGCGGGCCAGGTACTGGGCCGAAAGCCTGCACCTGACGAGGCCTCTCCGGTTTCGGGGAGCCCGCCTGAGCTCCGGGTTTCACCAGCTCTGCCAGAATGAATAATTCAGTCCATGTGACGTGGGGTGGCCGGACCGCCGCCGGCGGGTGTGCACGGTACCTCGGAACAAGAAAGAGGGGGTAGATGTCAGTTTGCCGCATCACACATCCCAGAACCGTCCATCCGCTCGCACAGGAAGGAAAGCAAGTCAGGGACTGTTTAAAAAAAAAAAAAAAATTAGAAAGAGACAGTAATCAACTTGAATGGTTTCCTGGTTTTCTCCTTTCAGGTGAGGGTGTCAGGCCAAGACCAGCCACCCTGCTCTGACTTCTGCTCAATCTTCTTCTTTGAACTTCTGTTTAAAATGCAAATGTCTGCCTTTCAAAAGCTTCGGTAATGACTTCCTACGCCTCCGTCTTATTCACCCCCAAAACTGGACAAAACTGACAGGTCGCCGTGGTTGTTGACGCCCAGCCTGTGCTGTGGGCTGCACCCACGCAGCGAGCCGTGGCGGGGGCGGCCCAGCCACAGGCAGCCCCCAGGGTGTCCAAGAGTCCAGGGAGCATTTCTAGGGACACTGCATTTCCGAGAGAGGGCGGAGCGTCTGCCCTCCTTGAACTCCTCCTTCTGGAGCCTCTTCATTGGCTGATCCCACGCTGGGGGGGCAGCTGGCTCCCGTCTTGCTCCATCCACCCCAACGGCGGGTGGGGTTGGGCCAATCTGGGACGTGCTCTCTCTTGTTTGGGAAGAAGCGGGGTCCTTCAGGGGCTCCCCGGGGCCCCGCCTTCCCCATCTACCACCGAGCCAAACCTGACAGCCGAGGCAGTCTTGCAGAGAAAACGGTCCTGCATGGTGTGTGCAGGAAGGAGCCTACTGGTTAGTGTAGAGGACGTGGGCCGGTGTGAGTCTGTATTTCTGATACCTTAGCAGGTGGTTTTCAGGTGAATTAATAAGTGGTCAATTTGTCTTTCTCTATCACTAATGAAAACTGTAAGTTATCATAGAGCATCAATTGTTTTAGGGTGAAGTTCAATAATTAAGTTTCTACAAGTTAATTTTTTATTTTAGAATATTTGTAGATTGACGGAAAAATTGCAAAGATAGTACAAAGTTTCCTGTCATTGACATTTTGTGGTAGTATGGCACGCCTGCCAGGGCTGGTGACCCAATACGGTGCATAATTACGAACCGAAGCCCCTTCAGATTCAGATTCCATCGCTTTCATCTGAGATCTTTTTTCCGGTCCCAGGATGACACCTGGGATCCCCTTCCATCGGGCTGCCATGTCTCCTTGGGCACCTCTGGCCTGCGACGGTGTCTCAGACTCTGCTTATTTTTGATGACCTCGCTGGTCTGAGCAGGACGGGCCAGGCAGTTGCTAGGACGGCCCTCTGTCGGGACCGGCCTGCTGCTTTTCCAAGCCGAGCCTGGGGTTATGGGTTTGGGGAGGAGGACCACAGAGGCAAGGGACCTTCTCCAACGCTTTGTATCTCATGCCAATATGACTTCCCAGCGCTGGTGTTGACCTTTGTCCCGTGGCCAAGGGGTGTCCGCCAGGCTTGGCGGACTGACACTGTGAGCTCCCTCTGAGCCTCCCCCGCTTCCCGCACCATGCTCTTTGGAAGGAAGTCGTGTGCAGCCCACATTCAGACTGAGACCTCGTTCTCCACCTCCGCGAGGACAGAGTCTCTACAGAAGTTCGGTGGAATTCTGCACAGGTTTGTCTGTTCCCTCTGCCCCTTTGCTTACTCGATGACTCATATCTGCGCGGACTCAGGGATAGTTACTGCACACTCGGGGCTGTAATCTAGTGTTTCTTCATTTACTTTGTCCTCAGATCACAAAAGCTCCTCCTCTGGGTCGTGCGACCCTTTGAAATACTTTCCTGCATCCGGGCCTACCAGATCCTCCCAGCCCTGCAATCAGCCATGTCTCCAAGAACGCCTGGTTCTTCTCACTGGAGAAGACCGTTAGAAGCCAAGATTTGCGTGCCAGCTGAGTAATTATATTTTCATCAGAAGAAATAAAACAAACATCTACATGCAGGCAGCCGTTCCGCGGGTGTGTAATTCTGCTGCCGTCACTCAGCCGCACGAGGATGGGCAAGCCGGTTGGTTTGAGACTAAGCCTCCTCGTCTTTGGAAACAGCAGTGGCACCTGGCTCATGGGGCTTCTCGCAGGTTTGAATGACTTAAAGCCTGTGTGGCCCTTGGAACAGGGGCCGACACACAGCAGGTCCTCAGCAAACTCAAGCTGACTCAGCTGTCCCGTCGGAGCCCCACTCCCGTCCTCGGGCATCCTGCTCTCCGCTGGACGGTGGGCAACCGTCACCTGGACTTTGCCAGTTGACTTCTCGTGAGGATCTGCCAGTAGGAGACACGGCGGGGTGTGGAAAGGCAGGAAGAGGGGAAGCTTTTTGCCCGCTGCCACCAGTGGTGGTCCTGGCCGCACGGGGTGGGTGGGAACCCAGGGACCTCATTGCGGTGGGAGTTGCAGCGACTTCTCGTTGGCCCCGCGGTTGGACATGGTCCCTTTTCCGGTGACAAGCAGTTGAAGGGGGCCATGGGTCCAGCAGCAGGTGCGTGTGGCAGCCCCATGCAGGGAGCCAGCCCTCCGGTGCCTGAGCCTTTGTACTTCCCCGTCCACTCTTCTCCACTTTCCTCTTGCAGATGCTTAACACGGTGACGCGCGACCGCGTGTTCCATTGCGGCTTCAGGCGGCTCGAGAAGCGCCTGCTCCTGGCTGCGGAGGCACTGGCACGATTACCTTTGGCTCTACCGCCTCCGGGGGTTGCAACTGAAGGAGAGAAGCCGCTTCTGCCTCTGCGCCCTGCCTTGCTGTGCTCGACGTCTGCTTCCCCCGCCCGGCGGACGTGGCCGCGGTTGTCTCCGGGGGGAGAGGAGACCTCTGGCTATTTCGGCTGTTGCAAGATCAGAAGTTGTTGCAAGATCAGAAGTCACCCAGCAAGAGGGTAATGACCCGGACACGGAAAGGGACAGATTCGTTGCCCTTTTTCTGAGAATTAGAGTTACACACCAGTTTTCTTACCACGTGTTTACGGCATCAGGAGGAAGCGCTGCCTGCCGCTGCCCCTGCCTTCCAAGGCTGGCGGGGTGGGGGGCGCGGCTGGTGTGCACCCCGTGTTGTGGGTTAGTCTCTTGGCTGGCGTGGTATTTGCAGGGAAGCGTTCCCGCTTGCAAGCAGGAAAACACTTCGCTCAGCCGCTGTGTCCAGGCCCGTCTGGTAAGTGCTACTTGAAGGTCCTACAAGAATAAAGAACGTGTCCTGCTGCTGAGGAACACGCGGCGAACTAGAAGCTCATCTTTTGGAGTTTGGCAAAGATCCATTATGCTCCTCATATCTTCTATAACTGTGAAATAAATCTCACTGAGCTCTTCCAGACGGCGCAGGGGACAAATTCGACGTGAACACTTGCCGTGTGTGTTCCCGGCTGGATCGACACCGTGATCACAGCCAGTTAACACTCGAGTCAGGTTTTCTTTTTGATTAGATTGTACGGTGCCCAAAATGTTTGATTTTTAACTTAGTCGGGCCGTTTGTTGAACGGGTCACATAAATCCATTATTTTGTTTCAATTCACAGCATTTGCCTCCACATCCGTCGTAGGGTCTTATCGTCCGAGGGAGGAAGAGTTCTGCGGCGGCGTGTGCCGCTGAAGCAGAGCTGCTGAGGCTGAAGTGCCTCTTCCTAAGAGTTTATTGGGAGACTCTTGACCCAAGCGCCATTTCACCTCAGAATAACAGATTTTTCCTTGGTTTCCAGTCCACAGACTTCTGCTCTGCTTCGCTTCTCCGGTTGGTGCGTTTGCATCTCGGGAGCTGAGGAGGTCATCGTGGCCAAGCCAGGTCCTCCCCGGCTTCAGTGGGCGCTTGGGACGCTTCAGCATTAAGGATCCCCTTTGCTCTAGGAATCTGGTAATTCCCATTCATCAGGCTAAGGAACTCTCCCTGAGTTTGCTAAGTTTTCTTCATTTGTAACCATCAAGTCACTGGATAAAAGGTTAAATTTGTTGCATGTTCATTGACAGCTCAGCCGGCAATTTTACATTTTCCTCCTTTAACTGTTAAAGAGGTAAATTGTATCAGTACATGCTTCCCTGTCAAGCCGTTGTTGCACTGAGACCCGACTTGATCGTCAGGTAACTTGAGGCAAACTGGGCTCGTAGTGCTCTAATTCACATGTTGGTGTCTCCGTCCAGGACCTGAGGCTCGGCGCTCTGCTGCGCCGGAGTCTGGTAGGAAGGTCACTCCGCGTCGCAGGAGCAGGACCAGCCAATGCCGCGTTGTCCAGGAGGAGACTGTGTTCACACGGTCCGTCTCTGGGACGCTTGCTGGCGGTCTTCTGTGTCACTGTGAGTCGCTGGCTGGTCTGGGCTCTCCTCGGGTCTGCGTTTTTGCTCTGTTTTGGGGTTTTGTTGTTGTTCTGGTGGTAGATTTTTTTTTTTAAAGATTTATTTTTTTGACAGATAGAGATTACAAGTAGGCAGAGAGGCAGGCAGAGAGAGAGAGAGAGGGGGAAGCAGGCTCCCAGCCAAGCAGAAAGCCCGATGCGGGGCTCGATCCCAGGACTCTGGGATCATGACCTGAGCCAAAGGCAGAGGCTTTAACCCTCTGAGCCACCCAGGCGCCCCTGGTGGTAGATTTTTAATAGGAAAAGCTATCTTTGAACTTACTTTAAATCTAGCCAGATTTTCCAATTTCTTTCGAACGCCGCGTGCTAAGTCATATATTTTGTGGGCGTTGCCTGTTTCATCTACACGTTCAGACGTATTTCAGGTTTTCATTCCCGTGGAACAGACTGAGTCTCCGTGATAGGGGCACGCGACCCCTTTCCCTCCCTTCCTGCTCCGTGGGGCTTTCTTTCCTTCCCCGATTAGCTGTGGTTCCGGTGTAGCTCTGCAGTGACCCAAAGAACTGAGCTCATCGTTCTTGATTCCCCTTATTTATTTTTATTTCATTAGATGTCGCACTTCACCGTGTTATTTCTTACTTTCTCCTTTCTTTGCCTTTTCTCTCTTCCTTGTGATGATGCCTTTCATGACTTACGTTGGACACGTGGACCCGACCTTTCCCTGAGTGTGCTTCTGACACACACATCAGACGTTGCCGTACCGTACTCCCTGCCATTCCTTTCTGGATGTTTTCCAGGTTCTGCAGGGTTTTGACTCACAAATTACTTGGAAGAACATATTTAAATTTCCAAATAAAGGACATTGTTTTTTATTATCTTTAATTTCTTAGACGTCCTGATAGGATGTAGTGTGTTATGTACCAATTCTGGGGTAGTTTTTGTGATGTAAGTTTTGGTCGGGTGCGTGGTCAATGTTATGAATACTGACGTTGCCTGAGAAGAGCGTGAGTCATCCAGCGCTCGTCACAACGCACCGTCAGCCTCACTAGACAGACACGCCGGCTCCGGCAGACTAACCCCACCCCGCTCTCTCCTAGAAGTTTAGGGGTGTATTTTGGACCACTCCACATGGAACCAACGCGTCTTCAGCATGGGAGGACTTCTCCCACGCAGCCCGGGGAAGTGGCCCGGACGGCAGACCTGGGGCCCCACGTCTAGAGCGCACTCTACTGTGGGAGCCTTTAATCCGGGCAGGTCTGAACCAGTCTTCCTGCAGACGAGAGCGCACCCCCTCGCCACATGCAGTGAAACAGTCAGTACGTCCTTGTAGGCTGTGGTTCCGCACAAACAGCACTGCGATGGGAAGGCAGTTTCTAGATCTTGCAAAAATCTTTTAAAAGATGAAAAAAAATATTGTACCTTCTCCGTCGCTGAGCCAGTGCTCAGTAGACAGTAGACCAGCCTGTACTTCGCGTGATGTGTGTGTTTTCCCTTTTATCATTTATTGTCACAGCGTTGTGTTGGCTGTTATGCCTGTTAGTTATCAACAAAAAAGTGCTAAATTGTAACACCGTGATTATAAATTTTTCAATGTTTCCCTGGAATTCTGTTTCCTTTCTATATTTGAAGCTGTTATCAGGTCATTAAGCTTTAGAATCATGATCCCTCCCCAGTGATCCCCTGTCTTTGAACAGTGGCCGTGGTCCATATCAGTGCCCGTGGTCTGACATTAATGTAGCCCACAAGCTCTTTTTAAAATGAGAATTTCTCACCTAGCACACATTTGCCCCTGTCTTTCCAGTGTAACGTTTTAGACATCACATGTCTGTCTTGGGCATACCGTCGTTTAGAAAGCGTTCCTGGTGCGACCGACTGTAAACATAAGAGATGTCCCTGCGCCTCCATCCGTGTGAGTCCGAGGCCTGCTTGGCTCCGAGCCTCCGTCTGCGGCTAATGCTCGGCACTCGCCGGCGCTTCAGTTCTCGCCTCTCAGAGTGGTCGTTTTGTCTGGATAGCGCTTGCTGAGACGGACCCGTATGTCCAGGAATATGTTCCTCCTCATTCTACTCTCGATCGCCCGATTTCACTTCTCTGGATTCAGTTTCCTTCTCCGTGAAACAGAATCCTGGACACTTTTCTTCTTTGAGAGTGTGTTCATGGGAAACCATTTTAGCCCCATGAGATGCATGAACTTTGGAGGATTCTCTCTGCCTCCTGGAGCGTTGCCTCTGGGGGTATGAGAGGTATTTCCCTCACGGGGGTCTGTCCAGGGAGGACCTCGTTGGCATGTGTAAACTCTCAGAACAATGTCTCCGCAGGCTAAGGACACTGTCCCTGGTGATACAACCACCATCCGTCCTCACCTATGAGATAACTTAGCAGGGGGGTGCCGGGCCAGGTGCATGGTAGATGGGTCTCAGCCTCGTGCGAGCACTGGTGACCTGTTTTCTGCTTTGCGGATGCCGTCGAGAGCGCAGCTGTCTGTCATGTCGAAGCGTCTGTTCTTCCCCACGTCTTAGGATCCTCTCTGGTCTTTGGTGCTCCGTGACATCCATGTGACTTGTCTAAGTGTAGCTCTATTTTCATTTACTCCATTGTGATGTGAGGATTTGCTGTCTTTCATCATTTCAGAGGAACGGTAACCCTTCGTCTCCTTTAGTAATGTCCTCTTCCTTTCCAGAAACCATGCTTGCTTACTGGACCTTCTCATTCTGTCCTCCATGTTCTTTAATGCTTCCTTTAGGATGTCACTCACCCTTCCCCCGCCCCGAATCTCGGCCCGGGACCCACTCTACATTCCACTTTGGAGTTAGCAGGAGGGGAGAACACAAGCTGCCCCCATTATGGTGGCCCCAGCTGCTGCCCCCTGCCCTTGTCGGAACCAGCGGCAGGGACAGTAGCAGCAGTGGTGGGCAGGACCGCTTTCCCTCCAGGTGAGCCGTGGCTCAGGGTCTCTCCCCCACCTCCTGGCTCCGGGTACCGGGAAAACAGCCTCTTGCCTCAGTCCCAGCCCTGACGTTTTCCCTTCTTCTGTGCTAACGCTTCCACACCTGCACAGCCATGTGTTAAACTCCCCTGTTGAAATGTTCGCTTCTTCAGACTCTTTCCTTAATGTCTGCATTTCTTCTTCTGTTTAGTTCTTTCTCGTTTCTACCAGAAGATCCAGGTTTCCGTGGTGCTTGGGGAAGAGGGCTTACTTGCCCCTTGCCGAGACTGCGGATCCCACCGTCTGTGCTGCCTTCCTCGCCAGCACTCCCTGCAGCCAGGCGTCACCTGCGGGGCACCAGTGTGGCTTGGGTTCGGAGAATATCCCTCCGAATTCCCAATTAGTGTAACTGATTAGGTCTCATGACTTATGTAAATGCGTTACCTTGGGGCAGACTCTGCGTGGTATGGACATGTTCCCCAAGGAAAATGTGGTTTAGGCTGCGGTTACAAATTCCAAAAAAGTAAGAATCATAATAATTCTCCCAATGCTGAATGGGTGGATTTAATCTGTGCACATTAGGGTTGAGGAATTAGCCCTTGGAACCTGGTTCCCACCCCTCCGTTGAGGAGTGCTCAGGTTAAGGTCTCCTGCTCACCTGTAGACATGGCATCAGTCCCACCCCTCAACCCGCGGCTGGTGCAGAGCTCACCGCATGGTTGCTGGGAGGGTGAAGAGTCACGCTCTTTACCTCCTGACGCTGCCCCGCTTGGTGCAAGCAGATCATGTGTCCAAGATGCGCTGGCTGCGTTTTGCCCAGCACGGTAGATGTCTGCAGTGGGAGTGTCTTCACATTATCTTGCGTTCATACCATGGAAAGTCAAGTCCTCATCTGACCCGAAGTGTTATAGCAGATGAGATGAAGGTAATATACTGAAAATCTCAAAGTCACCCAGAGACATAAAAGAATGACCTTTTTTTTTTTTTAAATCAAGGAGATTTGCCTTTGATGCAATAAATGTACCACAAGTTATTATTTTTTGGAGAGTGAAACACCACATATGCATTTCTGCATTTCCTGAGAAGTCACAACAAAGCAAGCCATGCAATCAGCTTCCTTTCTAGGATGAACCAGTCGCTCAATGTTGTAGGAAAAGTATGAAAGATACAATGTAATATGGTTCATGAAGATACAATGTAAATGTGGTTCATGAAGATACCGTGAAAATCGGTTCATGAAGACACAGTATCAATGTGGTTCATGAAGACACAATGTAATATGGTTCATTTGTTTGTTTAATGACCACCGCCTGTGCCCATAACAGGCAGGACCGAGGAGACAGTGCAAACCAAGCAGGTCCACAGAGATCCCAGAGAGAACGCACCTTCTGGAGGGTGTCCAGCGAGCTCACGTCGGCACAGTGGTTTGCCTGTGTTCAGTTGTAGGCAAAGTGTTAGGAATGAACTTATAACAAACTCACAAGCTGTGAGTTTAGATGTTCTATGTAGACTGTGCTCCTGTCACAGGGGTGAGTATCTCATAATTCACAAGGAACACGGGCGAAGCTGACTTTCCAAACGCCGGGTTGAACAGCTCCAGTTACAGATGGTGGACATGCCGGAACCGCTTGGCGGGGTGGGGATCTTGAAGTGTAAATTCCAGCATGCTCCTCTCCCAAAACCTAGATCTTTTAATCAGAGTGATCTGAGATTATAAACCAAATTGGCAGAAACACAACAAAATACTTGAAGCACATACATCTACTCTCTGTTATGAACTTTAGCTTAATTTCATTATTGCTTTTGTGTTCGTGCTATAAAGACAAGATCCTGCAGATCCAAGGAAGACGTGTGTCCAGAGGCTTGGATTCAAATTTTATATTTATCAAGACAGACACATTAATTTTCGTAAGAACTAGAACAAAATAATTATAAAATCAAACACAAATAACATAAAATAAAAACTAAGGAAAATAGAACATAAACTACGACTCACTTGCAAAGTTTGTTTTCTGCTTCTAGGAAGGCAAAGGTTGGCGTTCACAGGCGGCTCAGTCAGTTGAGCGTCTAACTCTTGGTTTCGGCTTAGGCGGTGATCCCGGGGTCATGAGGTTGAGTCCAGCGTCTGCTCGAGAGTCTTTCCCTCTGCCCCCAACTCCATCGTGCACTTGCTCTCTCTCAAATAAATAACTAAATCTTAAAAAAGAAAGAAAGGCAAAGTTTCCTTTAAATCTGTCTGTCAAGCTTGTCCAGACCAGGACAACAGGAGAGCGAGTATCACGCTTTTGAGGTCTAACTCACATACTTGGAATTTAGAAGCGGTGGGCTGTGACTCCCCTCATCTAAAGAAATACATACGAGTCACCAAATCTGGAACATCTTGGCAGCTTTTCTGATAGTCACTAAATTTTCAAATAGTTCACATTATGCGTATAGCGTACGTATGTGACCGCAAAATCGTGACCGTGCCTGCCCTTCACCTTCAGGCAGCAATTACAGAAACAGCACGTTGGCTGCCGGCCGTGCTTAAATACTGATTCAGGAGGTCTGGGGCTGAAGCTATGATCTTGATTTCACACATTTTTGTGTCTGGACCCATGTAGAAACGCACACGCCATCAGGGTTAGGCAAGTCGTAAAGAAACGTCAGAGCCTGGTGAGCATGGAGTTTGTGTTGTTCACACGCACCTCGTGTGATTCAGGGAGAGCACAGCTTGGTGATCGCTCATGCACCCAGAGCTGAGCACAGCATGGAGACGAGAAGCCTGGGTCGTCCGTGTACGTGTGTGCACACGTGAGTTTGTGTGTGCATGCGAGCATGTGTGTGCATGAAGGAAGTGTGAGAGCTTGGTAGGGTGCGGCTGTGAGGGCCATAGGTCCATCTGTGGAGAATGCATAAACGATATGTCTGACTTCATATTTGGGGCTGATCACGGAAAGAATAAAACATCACCGGTCACTCTCGGGTACCACCACCGGGTCTCTACCATGGTCACCAACCCACGCCAATGCCAACTTTTCCGGATGCCATTTGAGAAACAGACTGCAATTCCCCTCCAAGAATGGACTCATTTCACAGTTTCTTCAAGCCCAGTATTTCCTGGTGTGTTTTGTAGGGGGTTGATGCTACAGGAAAAGGTCAGGGTGATTATTTAGTGGGAAAAATTGTATTTGCTAGGACTTTATTGGTTCGCTCTCAGAAATCTGACTTATTTATGACATAAGTCATTTTAGGGCAGTTGATAGAAGTTATTTCTCTTTTATGACACTTCTTTCTTCGTGTAAAATTGTGCCATAAATGATAGTGACAGCGTCATGCAGTACTACTGCATTTTTTGTATGCTGTAAAACTTTGCTACTTTATGGTCAAGCAAACTAAAGTTGTGACTGTCAGCTTCTCAGGAAGGAAGTGTGAGGACCTTTCATGTTTTGAAGAAAGCATTTAAGAGGGTAATATATGGAGGAGAAAATCCCATAAAAAGAAGGGTAACCCGAGCGTTTACTTTTATGTTTCCTCCTAGATGCGGAATTAGTTTTGGGTTGTGTTCCGCGTTAGGAACAATAAACATCCGGGGTCATCAGGGGTTTCTTCTCGCGCTCAGTCCTGCTTTACGGGTGTCCACACTCAGAGTGTTTCACACCTTGTCTTTGGTGAGAGGTCTGAGTTAATGAGTTTCTCAATCTGTTTGGACACTCAGATATACGACGGCCCTCAGCTCACCGGGGCTGCTAGGAAAGCCTGCTGACTTCTGATTCAAGGAGGAGAAAGAGCTTTTCAAGTCCCCTGGGATTTATCCCATTAATACTTTTATCTTGGGTCACTCCAAGGTCAAGAACACCTCAGGATCTCGCTCATGTTGACCTGGGGGGACCAGTGGTGCTAAAGGGGCTTCAGATCATCTGCTTATGCACACAAGTAGTTCCTCTCATTAAAAATGATTTAGTCTGTTAGTGTGTGTTCAGTTTCTTGGTGTGAGGTGAACACAAAGAGGCCGACAGGACCCGGGGTAGTGAGAAGCAGCCTTGCAAATCAGAGGGCCTGGCATTCGCGGCGGAGAGAATTCCCTCCATGGGAGCTTCGTGTAACCAGGCATCTGTTGACATCTTCCCCCACAGACCTGGGAAGGCCATGGGGAGTTTTTAGTGGAAGGAAGAGGCTCCCAGAAGTTGCCGGATTTCCTCAGCATCCTACGGCGAGAGGCCAGCAAGGCGGTGATGAGAAGCCAGACCTGAACCCAGGTCGTGGTCTTGGTCTGCCCGAAGGAATGATCTGAACCCAGGAGACAACAGATCCCCAACCACGGCCAGCTGTGGAGACCGAGGGCCTGACTCCTGAGCCGGCTGCACCCGGGGTGTGTGCTCAGGATCAGGCCATGCAGTGGGTTTGGCCAGCACAAGGTTTTACTGCTGGTGAACTGGAAGCAGCCGTGGGAAATGCTGTCTCTGCTCAGAAGAGGAGGTTTTCCGGGAAAGCAGGCCACTTCCCACCTCCGATCATGGCTTCTTGCCTCATTTGCTTTCCCTCCAGCCTAACTGATGCTCTAAGGAGCCGCTGTGATCGGGGAGCCCACGCTGGGACACCTCCTCCAAGCCGGCTTTGGCTTCCCCAGCCCCACGGCGCAGGGAAAGCTTGGTCTGCCACAACCCGGCACAGAGGCCCATTCTAGTTTTTCATTTCCCATATTCACTGCATTTTTAAATGGTGCACTCAGCTTTCTAAATCGAATAGTATTTCCAATTTTTAATAAAAGTTGTATGTGGGGTTAGAGAAGATTTTGTAAGACAGAATGCCCAGATTTCTTCTAATTGTGAAAATTAAAGCAGTTCCTTAGCATTTCTGAAGGCCTGTTGTTTGTTAATAATATTTAAATGAACATCATTATCTAAATTTACTATGCAGCAATAAATAAGCTCTGTTTTCCAATGTCTTCAGGTGTTTAATTCAGTGGGGCTCCGGGTACAGGAGCGTGTGCGGGCTCGGACCACAAGGGCACCAGGGCTGTTGGTGGGGCCTCCGGTCTCTCGGTTGGAGCCAGGCCGGGAAATCAGGTTGGCCGGGGAACTGTCACCAGAAGGCGAGGATAGCGAGCACAGTCTGGCCAGCCGCCGTCCGCTGAGAACAGTGTTTGTTCCTCCCAGGCCTGGAGCGCGGTGCTGACTGACTTCGCTCCACGGCAGTCGTCTGTGTTTGCGTGCATGTCTGCACCTGTGTGTGTGTGCCTGTGTGCATACCCGCGAGCCTCTTTGCCTGTGTACATGTGTGTGCGTGTGCACATGCACGTGTGGCTGCTTGTGTGTGTGCACGTGTGTGTGTGTGCACTGGATTCCCAGGCACTCCAGGACGGGAGTGCTTTTTGGGTTCATCCAGCTAGTGTTCCTGAGGTGACCTCTGTGCCATGTCGACCTGGGCGGGAGCTGTGTGTGTGTGTGCGTGTGTGTGTGCCCCCCAACGGAGGCGATGGAGGCAGGCAGGGTCCCTCTGACAGAAGGAAGAAGGGAGGCGGGAGGAGGTGGGGAGACAGAGACGTGGAGAGAGAGACAGAGACAGAAGGACACGGAAACAGAGGGAGAGGATGGCAGCCGGCTGTGCCCTTCCCCCGCAGCCCCACGCCGCCCCCTCGCCGCAGGACATGGGGGAGGACGGTGTGTGGGCGCCCCTGTCCCCGAGGCCAGGCCCGCTGCCCTGCGCCGCACCGAGCACCAGCCTGGCAGCCCGAGCAGCCGGGAGAGGCCCCCCCTCCTAACGGCGCCTTTCATCACGGAGCTCCCCGAGAGCCCCGGTGGCAGATTGTCGACTCAATTACTCGGGTGTCAGGTGATTATCCTAGGTCTCAGTGTAAGCTTCCATCCACACACGCCATATTTCAATTACGGCAGCTATGAAACAAGCTGTGTATTCAAATCGCCAATCACCTTATCACTGCTGAACAATGTCAACTGTAAAAAACGCCAGCTGAAGGCAATTACACATGTGTTGAGAACCGATTATGATTACTCTCTGTGGTATTTGTGATGAGCTGGGGAATGTTCTGAAAATTTAATTTAATGACAATATGCTTGCTGTACAATCCATAATACCTCCGGAATCCAGCACGGGGCTATTAAAGCTGATGGGAGCGTATTACCGCCGAAAGGCTGGGCCGGGCGGCTGCTGGATGCCTCTACGGGGACCGAGGCAATTTCTCCGCACATCTCTAACGGCCCAGGCACACGCTCCCCACTCCAGCTGCACCCGGACGGTGGGCGTCTCCGCGCTGACGGAAGGGGTTTTCTGTGCTGCGGATGTGGGGCTGGGGGCCTCCTGGCCCGAATGGCCGGCGAGGGGCGCCCACATTCCCCCCAGAGAGCGAGCCACCACACACACGGCTCTGGCCCAGCACCGGTGCCCGGACGCCCCCCATGTCCGCAGTCACGCCAGTCGGTCCCCGTCTGCCTATCTCAGAAATCCTGTAGAACAACCGCCCGGCGGACCCGGACGGTGGGGGGCCGGATGGCGTCCAGACATGTGCAAGCGGCCGCTGGCGGTGTCCCAGTCAAAGTTGTCTGTCTGCATGAGGCCGAGGTGGTCCCCCCCGACCTGTGGCCCCCGTGGGCCAGCCAGACCTTGTTCCCTGCTCAGCTCCCTGCCGGTGCAGTGGAGGCAGACCCGGAGAGGGACGTGTGCGCTGTGGGGTGGAGGAGTCTGGCAGGGGCCAGGGGTGACGAGGAGGGCAGTGGGGCCCAAGAGGCCGGGAAGGTGCTGCAGAGGGAAGGTGGGGACACACGCCGCCGTGGTGACCCGCGTGGCAGAGCAGGTTGTGTGCAGCTGAGCTGGACCTGGCTCAGAGCCGTAGGGTGGCTTGGGGATGTGTCCGAAGCTGGTTTGACACGAAGCCATATTCGCTCGGTGCCCTGAGCAGGAGGGACCAACCCGTTCACGAAGAATGCGGCCGTCATGCCTTCACTCGTCTGCTAATTGAAGTGAGGGACAGTGTCGTCCTCGTGGGAAGAGTGAAGAGGTTTCTCTCTTTGGGAAGTCCGTGATGCCCAGGAGAGCTGATTGCGGGCAACGAGAGCATCGTTCGGTCTGATTTATCTGAAGTTCCAGACTTTGGTGACGTGAAGTTTAAGAGTCTTCTCACGTGAGCTTGTCCTGGAAGAACGCGCGGGTTTGGGCTCGGCTGCCTCTGACTTCTCTCGTCCGAAAACGTCAGACGCTTGTGATGAGAAATGGGACGTGTGTCTTAATACCGCGTGTTTCTCTCGGATAATGTGTTTCTTAAAATTGACGTGTCCCCGTGCACGTTCCTTGGATGAAAATCTCACTGTGACAAACACCACACACAGCTCTGCCCTGCGTGAGCGTCTCCGCGGTATCACCCGGTCCCGTGGCAAACGTGCTGCTGAGTGATGTGTCTGTGATTTGTGGCCCTTTCCAGAACTTTAGCAGCTCGAAGACTACTGACATGTACACACCCCCTCAGCGTTTGCAGAGTGGACATGGGGCTCTTCAAATCTGAGGGCCTGTCCTTTCCCTACACGGACTTTGTACTCTGGTTCGTAAACGCAGATCTCATTTGCTAGGAGATTTCCAGTTGCTAAATAATCCCCCAGATTATTTCTACTAAAGACCGGTGAAAACAGAGACGGCGCTTTTAAAACCCGAGGGGAGAGGGTCACGAGTACTTTTAGTCGTCCCCTGAGACCATCTGCGGAATCGGAGGGCAGAGAGGTTGGGGGACGCCACAGGTGCATAACGATGCCCCTGAATTTATGGTCAGGACACCGAGGCCAAGGAGGCCCAGAGTGGAGCGGGGTGGGGGTGAGCCCAGAGACGGCTCAAGGTCCTGAACCTCCACCCCTGTGCTGACTGGTGAATGAGCTCACCGCACAGTGCTTCCTGCCGCTGCCCCCAGCCTGGAGCCCTGACCTCAGCCCGGGCCCCAGCCGGCTTGGGAAGGGGTGACACCCTCTGGGATGGGACAGAGGCCGGTGGTGTCTGCTGGGGCTCCTCCTGGACGGGAGGGGCTACAGGGACGCGGGGACCTGTCCGGGCGTCCACTTCTGCTGGAACACAGCCACGGTCAGGGATGGAGCAGAGAGTGTTGCCTCCTGACTCCTTAAGACAGAAGCTCCAGCACCGACGGGAGCACAGCGGTGGGAGGAAGAAGCCGCAGACAGGGCTCCTCTCCAGCACCCCTGGCACCTCCCGGAAGCTGTCCTCGCTGCCCCAGGTCAGGGACAGTGTCCGTCCCACAGCCACGCCACTCGGCACGGGTCCCCACGACGTTGGGCAGCGTCTGGGGTGTCATGCAGGGGTGGGGCAGGGGGAGTTGGTGGAGGCTTGCCGGCGAGAAAGGTAAACCGAATCTCAGAGGAGAGAGCTGCCTGTCGGTCTCGCTTCCAGCAATGTTGGGAAAGACCCTCAGAGCCTCTACGGTCTCTCACAGTCACTGTGTTTCATACTCTTCCCGCGGGGAGTTCTGTGTTCCGGGATGTTCCGGGCTGTCCTCCCTGCAGCAGCCTGTCCTCCCGGCGTGTGTGCGTGTTCACCCCGGAGGCGGGGTGTGCGGGACCCTCTTGGGGCGTCTACTCTCTGGGAGCTTCCTCCTGGCTGGTGCTGCAGGAGGGGCCGGACTCCTGGGGGGTCCCGTGATCCCGAACTTGCCAGAACGTGCGATGGCGTGAGCACTGGTGAAGGTTCACGTCGGGGCTGCTGAGTCGCACCTCCACAGGGAGCATCGCGGGGACGCCCACCCCCAGTCGTGGGGAACCAGTCACAGGGACCCACAGGCCGGTGGCTGCAGAAGACGCCCCCAGCTCAGACCCGCGGTGTGTGTCAAGGTGAGGGTAGCATGTGGCCCTGAATACTCGGCCTTAAACCGTGTCCTTTCTCAGGGACAAGTATTCAAGCGGCCCCATTCGAACTAGGTGTTCCCGGATGTTGCCCCCGCCTGCTGGCCTGGCTGTGTTTTGCAATATTTTATAGAAATATTCTCGAGAACGCCGTGAGATAAAAAGCAAGAGGAGCCAGGCAGCGCCAAGAAAGTGGCCTTCTCGGCTGCTCGGCGTTCTCGCTCCCTTTGCCTGCAAAGCCTGCAGGTGAACCCCTCGTGCATCACCTGAAGACGCCGAGAGCAATCACTTGACTTCGCCATCGTTTGAATTTGCAAGTGTTCTTGTTTTCAAAATTCTGGTGCAAGTATTACTATACTAGTATTTATCATCTATCGTATTTCATAAGAACAAGAGGAAAAACACACTGTCTTCACACTTATGTATAGCGTAGCCATTAACCTTTTAAAATAAAATATATAAAATGTGCTGATTATGGGATGGAGTGCAATAATTGTACTTATCTGCGTGTCTTTTGATCCCATGAAGAAAACAGGCATTGGCACGTAAATATGATTATATTTTCTAAGACCGGCAGTCGAACCACAAATCAATGAGGGACCTTTCCAGCAGCCCGGGTTGCTAGCTGTTTTTCTTCATGTATAATTCTTCACTCAGAAAAAAATGCTATCTGATTACAAATTATGTACCTATTCTTACTTCTTTTGCCCAAGGCAGCAGTTAATTTTTGCCATAGGTCATAGAGGATAAAGCCCCACAGATCCGGGAGCTTCTTAATTGCGTTGCATACAACTAGCTGTCGCCCGGCATCTCAGAGGAATTATCGCACCTTGCCGATAATGCCCTTTCCCTGCAAGCCGTGAAATGGATTCTCCCTCTACTGCTATATTAATTAGACTTCAAGGATGTTAGAAAAATTATAGCTTAAGCTTCTGCTCAAAAATTTAGGCACTATTATGGGAGAAATCTCGCCAGAACTTCCAGGGAAATGAATTAACCTTGAGGCTTTCTTGTTTCGGGAAGAAAAGGAGGAAGGAGCCCCCCATGGCTCCCAGCCCCCGTCCCCTGCAACAATATCCAAGTTTTGATAGAATTCCAGGTTAAGTTTGTCAATTCTGCTGTTGTAAAGACGGACTGGACCGGCACGACCTGTGCACGTCTCCGGAGCCCTGGGAGCCGCGGTGCAGGCCGTATATCACGCGTACAGTGAGGAAAGGGGAAGCAGGAACGGAGGGCAAAAGGCGAAATGGTTTGTGTCCATTTAAGAAAAAATCAATAATAGCATAAAATTGATTTAGTGCTTGTCATAAAACATAAGTAAGTGCTGGAAAACAGAGAAAATTGAGTCTCAATTTAATCTGCACAAAAGCCACACTGTGCTGAGGAAGTGTGTGGGGGAGGGGCGTGCCGTAAAACCCAAAGACAGATACGTAATTGTCATATTAAGGACTCTTTTCGGGCTGTAGCAGTCGGGGGGTAGGACCCATTAATCATGTGGATAAGGGGCATTGAAATCAAATCTCAATTAAAATCTGTTCAATAATGTCTCTAATATGTTTTTCAAGCATTAATTTTTTCCCATCGATCCCACACCCCATAAATCAGATATGTTGCTGTGGGTGTAGTAGTTTATGGACGAGAGGATTATGGCTTTATGAAGTTAATGCAGCAGAACCGTGTAATTTACACAGCCTAAAGTTTTATGTCTGTTGTTCATTTCTATTAGTTTCTTCAGCTAAAAATTATTTGGGCCATAAAACTAAAACCCAAGTTCATCCCCCCCCCCCCATATATATACTTAGCAACCAGATTCCAGATTCCTTTCTCTAAATTTGGCTGGGAAATGACACTTGGAGACTCTTGAAGCCGAGTTCTCTGTGTGCGGGGTGGTCGTGCAGGGCTGTCTGTGCCCCGGGAGTCAGGGTCCTCCGTACCGGTCCCTAGAGGGCTTTGGACAGATTTAACAGAAACTCCAGAAGACACGGGCCCCTCCATCTCGGCCTCGGAACGCTCCCAGGCACCTTGGGAGGGTTTGTGCTTTCTGAAGCCGAAGCTGTGATCTCCTTCCCGGCCATGCTGTGCGTGGGCTGTTGGAACGGAGGGATTTGTTTTTAAACCGATTACATCCATTTCTTGTCGTCACCAACAAAGACGCAGAGCCCTTCCACACAGAGGTGACATTTCCTGATTCCCCGTAACACGGGTGCTACCTTTAAACCATTTTCCAAATGGCGAGTGGCTTCGGAATGACGGTGAAGCAAGCCAGGTTTTCTGAGGCTCCAGCTCACACAACAGGGGAGAGGGAGCATGGGAGCCCTTGGCACCCCTGCCCAGCCACGTGGGAATTCAGCTGACTTCCGACCAGTCTCCTCTCCTGTGGGGTGGGGGGGGTCTAACCCAGCGGTCTCCGCGGGCTCCCCGAACCCACCCCTAACCATGTTGAGAAATGGCCTCTGCGATTCCCTTGGCTTGAAATTCTTACCACTCTGTCTTCTCAAGGATATTCAAAAATTTATTGGAATGCTTGCATTTCTGCTTGACGGACGTGTCTCCCCGTAGGCTCTGCCGCGGTGAGTTTGAATTTAAGTTATCCTGTCATAGACTGGGATACAAAATGTCCAAATGGTTTTCTTCTGAATCATTCTCCAGACCGTTAGTGGAGCTTGCCCTCTGAGGCAGGCAGGGCTCCGCCCGTCCACCGCGAGCCCTGGACCCAGGCTGGGGTCGGCTTGCCCACTCGGAGCCTGATAGCAACCTCCGTTCTCCTGTGCCCTAACCCACCCGCACCCCACTGTCGAGGTTTCCCGGTGGATTATTTGTACAGAGTCCCTCTACACCTCTTCCCTGGTACAGGAGGCCCTCTGTGTGTCCCACAGCTAACTTCTTTTGAAAACCAACGTTCCTTCTAGAAGAGTTGAAGTTTGGCAGAAACATGAACTTCAGAGAGCCACCGTGGACCCACACCCCGTCTCTCCTGTTAGTGGCCTCTTCCGCTGGCATCAGCGTCTGTTCCGATCCTGTCAATACTGATGCATGATCAGGAATTAAAGTCTATACATTACTCATATCTCCTTACTTCCTACCCAACGTCCTTTCTCTGTTCCTGGATCCATGTAGGACCCCACGCCACACTGTCCCGTCTCCTCAGGCCCCTCCTGCACGTTATCAGCTTTGAGCAGGTTCTGTCCAGGGTTTGTATATCGTCTCTTGATTGTGATTTGCTGCGTTTTTCTCTGAAGAGCCCGGGAGCGTGGATTGGGCGGAGAAGACCACAGAGGTAAGGTGTCATTCACACGGCGTCTTATCAAGGTCCATCCACCATCCCGACTTTGACTTTGAGGCTGACCTTCACGGCCTGGCAGGGGAGGCACCCATCGGGCCTCCCCGTCCGCGCTGTCGCGGCTGGAAGAAGGCCCCGTGGCCCCGTGAGCAAACGCGCGTAACCACAGGCGGGTTCCTCTCTGTCCTCGAGGACAGACCGTCTACTTGAATTACTCAGAAGTCTTCCACGTGGGAGATGGCCTCTTCTTGTCCACTTCTTTGCTAATTTACTCTTTCGTTTCCGTCAGTATGACGCGTGGAGATATGCTCCCTGGGTGGTCGCCCAACAGCTCTTTGTTTCTTTGCTAAAATCATCCCAGCTTTGGCCCGTGGGAGCCCTTTCAGCTCCTGTGCGCCTCTGACACCTGACTTTGGGCCCCTCCTCACTTCCCGGCATGGCTTCCAGGTTCCTCTCCTGACTTCCCCGTCCAGTCCTCCAAGGAGTCCTTTCTCCACGGGTTGCTGGGTCCTTTTGTCAGGAAATCGTATGGGAAACCGAGGCCTGGGCAGGGCACCATGAGCCCTGCTCGGTGCTCGACCCTCTCAGCTGCCCCGTGGTGAAACGGCCACGGGTGTGCCAGGCGCCATCAGTACCAGCCCTGTAACAATTTCCACGTGGACGGGTTTATACCGGCCGGAGGGTGCGCGAGTCTCCACCCTGAACCCACACCACGCGGGTCACGGGCAGGCTCCCCCGCCAACAGGGCAGATCCCAGCACCCTGTCCCCCACACACGTGGACAATGTCACAACTGCTAACGTGGACGCCCTCTCGGCGGGTTTTCAAGCTGCTTCCACATGGAGGACCTGCTCTCACCTTGCCTCCCTTGGAAACCCGCGGCTGGGCTTGGGCCGGGCGGTGATTTCTGTGCCTCTCGTAGCGGCTAGCACCGTTCAGCCTTGTTCAGTCTTGCAGGTTGTCCACAGGGATGCACCTGACGCCCCCTGGATGTGTGCAGTGAGTCATCAAAATCACCCTTTCTCTCTGGCATGTGGCGTTTTTCCCAGAACAGATGATTATCGTCATCTCTCCATTAATTATTTAAGGTTTTTGTGCCTCAAGTAGAGATTCAGAACCACATTCCTGTGATATTACCTACCAGTGCCATAACTGATGGGGCAAACTCAGGCCGGTTAGGACGGGCAGGGATGGCGGAGCCCGGTCAGGTGTGCTCGCACGGCAGACGGAAGGCAGGCTGAGAGCCCCGGGCAGACACCGCGCTGGAGCTCGGGGCACCTGGAGGGACCAGGCACAGAGGGGCCAAGGCTGGGATTCTGGGCAGAAAATGACTCCAGGCCAGCCTGGAGCTAAGACGACGAATCCAAAAATCCCACTGATAGGGCTGAGCGGCCTCCCTCACTTGGACCCCTGGGCTCCCTAAAGTTCCTGAAGAAATAGGAATTCACGTCAGTGCTTTAGGTCAGGATCGCCAGGTCCTGGCTTCTCGAGCCCCACGTGCTCCGGCAGCTTCCCTGGCCAGCACCGGGACACCTCGGGGCTTGCCCCAGGGCCCCCCTTCTCTGGTGCGGACCAGGCCACCACGCAGAGCCCGCAGACCGCAGCCCACTTCCTTGTGCTTCCCACCAATAAAGCCTCGCCTCCCCACCTTCGTGGCAATAAAACCGATCACAGTGGAATCATTTGATATGTATGTGACTCACGGATATCGTTCCCCAAGCCACTGTTCTAAATTAGTAGTAGTTAAGCGCCCATTGATGGAAGCTTAGAATAAAGTGCTACCCGTCGGGCCCCATGGCAGCCCGCGGTCCCCAGGAAGCAGAGAGACTTTCGGAAGAGCCGCCGTAAACTGCGCGCGTTTGGAATGGTGCCCGAAATATTTGGGGGACCTATTCACTCTTTCCCTTCCTGCAATGATATAATGATGTCTGTCACAAGAGCATTTTCGTGCCAACAAATCCTGATGTCACACACGGGCCTTTGAGAAGCCAGAGGATTTTTTCTTCTCCTTTCTTTTCTTCTTGGAGTCTTTTCAGGCTAGAACACTGAAGTCTGAATTAGATGCAAACGGATTCTTTCAGACCTTCTCTGTGACAATGCGAGCTTGAAAGGAACATATTTGAAAGCTCAAACTGCTTCAGTTTTCTTGCAAAAAGGCCTAGGTCCCCCGAGTAGGCCAATTATAAATTACAGTGTAGGTGAGCGCTTTCTCTCCCATTCACTGCAGCAGATTCTGTGTCCTTAATGTTGCTAAGCTGATACCTTGCAAGGGGAGAAAAGGCTTTTCATATCTCATTAACATCACAGAGAACCGAACTGAATTATGCGAGGGGTGAGTGGGTGGAGCTAACGCAGGCCGTCCAGTAAGTCCGGGGCGCTCTGCACTGACCTCCCTGGCACAGAGATGTCGCCGGCCGAGACTCCGGCACCGTGACACTTAAGTCAGTCCGTGTGAAATTCTAGCGGTGCGCTCTGTTCCAAAGCCAGGCTTCTGCGCCCTCACCCTTTCCTCACCGAGCCCTGGGGCACCACGGAGCCTGGAAGGGGGACCCCAGCGAGGAAGCGCCTGGTAGGTCCCCCGAGGTCATCAGAGGAAAACATGTGCATGTGCAGCAGCAGGAACCGGTTTTCCTGACACACACACACACACACACACACACACACACACACACACACGCTCTCTCTCCCTCTCTCTCTCTGGAAGACCATTTACTTCCAAGAATTTAGAAATTCGGTCACGCACAGGCATCCCCTCCCTGGGCTGGTGAGACTTGACGCGGCCACAGTTAGAAATGAGGTCCGGCTAGCTTTGGGGTTGGCCTCGAAGGTTAAGGACGCACGACCTTCACCAAGAGAACGTCAGCCAAAGCACATGCTTCCCTTGGGACGCCGCTTCGTCGGCCGTGGCCGTGGGTGAGCAGCGGATGGTTGGAATAAACGTGGCGAGTGTTCACGCCCGCAATTCAAGCTTAAACGTTCTTTTCCAAAAATATCCACAGGTAATGAAAACTCACAGAATTAAATTTAAAAAATGCGAAACAAACAAAAAAAACAAACCAGAAACTCACCACTGTCGTTTTGTCCAGGCCCATGGTACTTAAAATGTGATTGTTTACATCGTGAATGAATTCTGAGGTGCCGTCCCTCAGACCAGCGGGGCAAACACCAAGAGCCCCCTGCAACTGTCCTATTAGGGCAGGAGAACCGCCTCGTCATGGCTGTGCCCACAAATAGCAAATTGTTCGCCTCTGTTGAGGCCTGATTAATTAAATTAATTTAGAGACGTGGTCCCTTTACATTAAAATTAGCCTGCCCCATTAGAGATTTCTCTTCCGTTCCCAGCCTCTGCGGCCCTGCTTCAGTTAGACTGCCCCCTGCAGCCGCACGCCCGCCCCCCTGCTGCCCCAGGTGGTGCCCTTTCAAGGCACACGGAGAAGACACTGCCCTACACACAACTGCGTTTCTTCTCTCAGGGTCTCAGAACCGCCACTGTCCTTTGTCTCTGCGGCACAACTTCCAAACATGGAAATGTGTTTTTAATCCCTGGGTAATTCTGTCTCCTGGAATCTGCAGAGACTAAAATCTGCCCTCTGGAAGCCTACGTCTATGGAAAGCCAATTTTTGCAGTATTAACTTGATTTTCTGTGTCTGCATGGGAGTCATTGGAAACTTTGGTAGCCAAAACCATGTTCTCCACGCAGGGGAAGGCTAGAAGTGTTGTGACGTTGTCCAATTCCCCAAATACATTTCAAGGTAGGCAGTGCCCTAAGAATGGAGAGTTTTTGAAAACATTCTAAAAAAATGAAAATTAAAATAAAGTCTTGCAGAAAGCCAGGGTGACATCAGTGAATAAAAGCTGTATTTTCTTAGCACAGATGGGTTGCCCTGAGCTGTGCTCTCACTGTTGGGACCAGTAGGAGGGTCAAGGCTACCATCAGCCCGGCTTGGGAGGGAGGATGGGGAAAAAAGGGACATTTTGCCACAAAAGCTCGACTTAATAGTAATAGTCAAATATGGAGTCGGTGAAGGCTTGCCACATTAGTGCTGAAAACACCCGTTCACATATTTTTAACACATTTTTAAATGTGTGGTTGAGGGATCAGAGGAGGGAATTCCGGGGAGGCCACAGACAACCGAGGAGAAATCCAGGGCTTGAACCGGCTTCCCACAGTGGCTGCGGGTCCTGCGCAGAGGCCATGGGGAGAAAAAGTCGGCTTTTGAGATGGAATGGTCACACGCACTTGCCTCTGGAAAAAAATGTCACCCAGACTTTGTGGTCTAAACTGGCAGCTGCAATTGTCTTTTTTAATTGTCCATTTGCTGGTGCTCTCATGAGAAGGAGATGGGGAATACATTTGGATGTAGTTCTGAGAAACAGAATTCAAAACCCAAGTCCACTATCCAAGACCACAGCCCACAGGAGTCTCATAACCCCAGACCCGGCAGCACAGCCCGCAGGAGTCTCATAACCCCACACCCCCGCAGCACAGCCCTCAGGAGTCTCATAACCCCAGACCCCCGCAGCACAGCCTGCAGGAGTCTCATAACCCCAGACCCCCTGCAGGGCAGGTGCTGGGACTATTGAGGACAGGATATACAGTGAGTGTATTTGTTATGTTTAAGAGGAAAAACTGAGAATAAAAAGAAGCAATAAAAGGTTAAGAAATGGACCAGATAAGCTAGGAAAAAAATCAAACAAAGGTTAAAAAATACAATTCCAGCTAGAAACCTATTCATGGATCAAACAGTCATCAGTCAAAGCGGAAGACAGAATGAGCCAGGAGGACGATCTGATGCCATGGAAGAGGAATGATTAGACACTATGAAAGATGGATTTGAAAACGTGGAACACGGGTGAGACAGGCCCGTAGGTGTCTGATCAGGGCTCCAGGCTGAGGTGCTCAGAAACGAGAGGAGGCAAGCATGTAACACACAGAGCTGAAAATCTGGATTGGTAAGAGGCACCAGGGCTCAGATCTGGGAGGTCCTGTGGATTCTAAGTAGGATGTCAGAAGTCTGCATTTAACTATATTCTGGTCAAATGAAGAGCCACAGTTTGAAGAAAAGCTTTAAAAAGCAGCCTAGAGAAAAGAACGTTTGCTTACCTAGAAGTGACAGTCTTGCAGCCAGCTGCTGGGTCATGGCAGGAAGAGCTGAACACTGCCTGTGTTATTCAGATGGGAGAGAAACGTCCTGCGTCTGTCTTTCAAGATCAAGGGTGCAATGATTGTTCAGAAAGGTGAAAACTGAAGTCCTTTCTCCCATCTGGTGCTCACAAGAGCAAATGCTAATGGATGAGCCCAGGAAGACAGAAAATAACCCCAGGAGGAGGACCTGTGTGGAAGGTGACCTTGTTAGGAAACACCAAGTAAACGCCTAGTAAACCAGGTCCCTGTCTCTATCCAGGGACACGTGCCTGGGTGGAGTCCTCACAAAACTGAATGTGCGGCTCAGGAAATGACGTGGCATGAAAAACGCCAGCAGCATCTGATGGAGGCAGCCGAAGGGGCTCCCTCTCCTTGCCCACTGCCTGCTCTGCATCTGTCCCCAGTGGGCGTTCTGTGCCGCCCTGTGGGACAGTAGGTGAGCAGGGGGTGTGCCTCGTGCTGGGGCTACCACACGGCTCCATAGGGTGTGGATGGAAATTGGGACCTTGCTGACCTCCCTCTCATGCAGGAGCTTTTCTCAGTCTCCAGGTCCCTCCCACCCTGCAACCCCTTCCCCTCTGCAGCAGGACAGGAAGACACTGTGGCATGCACACGCGCGTGTGCACATGCGCTCACACATGTACATGTATGACACGAGCAGACAAACAGGCAATCCGAGCCACCAAAGGGGAAGGGCTTGGAGAGGAAAGACGGGGGCTCAGAAGCTCGCCTGGGGAACGCCTACATAGATTAAGGCACAGGTGGCAGAATCGGGATGGGCGCGGAAGAGCCTGGGGGCAGGGCAGAGCAGGAGGGCAGGGGATGTGCAATCACCCAAAGCAGGAGGCCGTTTGCAAGCCAGGGCATTTCATGTGCTGCTGGCAGGTCAGAGAAGACAGGACCTGAAAAGTGTCCACTGCATTTAGCAACAAGCCTATTCCTGCCAATATTGGCTGAAGCACTTTCAAAAGTGAGTGAGTCCAGGAAAAAAAAAATGTAATAGAACATGAGCAAGTGAGGGAAGAAGAATGCAAGGCTGGTTCAACACTCAGACATGAATCAGCACAGTTCACTGTGTAAACAGTGTGATCATCTCAATATATTAAGATTCAATTCAACACCCATTTTGTTTATTTTATTTTATTTTATTTTATTTATTTATTTGACAGAGAGAAATCACAAGAGAGGCAGGCAGAGAGAGAGGAGGAAGCAGGCTCCCCGCTGAGCAGAGAGCCCGATGTGGGACTCGATCCCAGGACCCTGAGATCATGACCTGAGCTGAAGGCAGCAACTTGACCCACTGACCACCCAGGCGCCCCCAACACCCATTTTGGATAAAAAGCTCCCATGTGCTAGGAGTGCGATGCAGCCTTTTTAGGAAAATGGTATCCTAAGATACTGCAGCTAACATACGCTAAATTACTCCTCTCTGAGAATGAGGAAGCTCCCATGACTCACTTTCTCTCCGCTTCCAGGAAACACCACCCAGATGCTGCGGCTGGAGCAACAGGGCAAGCAGATAAATGAAAAAAATAAAACACCTCCTACTGCAGAGCCCAAGATAGAACGCTCTTTTTTGTGAAGACGGCATGAGAGTCTGTAGAAAATCCTAAGGAATTAAAAAGCCACCAGTGCTAATAAATAAATTCAGCAAGTTTAAAGGATATGAGGTCAAAGTACAAAATTACCAGTGTTTCCATATATCGGTGATAAACAATCAGAAATTGGACTTAAATATTATTTACAGTAGCGTCAAAAAGCATAAGATACTATTCAGTAAATGTAACAAAATCTGTGCCGGACGTATACACTGACAACTATGAAGCCTTGCTGGGAGAAATTAAGGAAACTGAGTAACTGTAGAAGGTGCCTGTAAGATGACTCAGGGTCACCAGTGTCCGCTCTTCCCCAGCGGGTCCACAGATTCTGGAATCTCAGTCTCAATGCACAGTTTCTGCTGACTCTCCCATTTCTGCAACAACGCAGAGGACAGAGGCCGAAGCTGACCTGAAAAAGAAGAACAAAGTTGGCGGACTTGGATGACGCCTGATTTCGGGACTTGTGGTGAAGCTCCCATCACTGAGACGGGATTATACAGAACGGAGATGGAAATATGGACCAGTGGACTGCGGAGACGGCAAGAGGTGGACGTACAGGACCAGCTTATCTTTGGCAAAGGCACAGAGAGAATTCAGCAAGAGAAGCATAATCTTTTTGGAATGGTTCTGCCACAAGGGATGTTGTCCTAGAAATACATAGTGATATGTCAAAATCCATCAGATTTTATATAAATGCAATTTACAACTTATGTATTATGTGGTTGGTCTTTACCTCATTGTGCAAAAGTACACGAAATGTTCAAAAATGGATCATGAACCTAGTATAAAAGCTAAAATTGTCAATTTATAGAAAAAATGGTACAAAATCTTAAAAACTTTAAAGGTAAGACAAAAATTTCTCAAATGAGACACAAAATTCACAAACTACAAAAGAAGTGGTAAATTTCGTCAGATTCAAAAACTTTTCCAAAGACAGTGGAGAAAATTAAAAGACAACTTAAAGCCTATGAGAAAATACTTAGAAAACCGCAGAAAGAACACTTTCCTCGAGAACCATAAAGGGTTCTTCCCCCGCGGACGTCTCGTCCGAAGGCCAGCGGTGGCCTCGCATCGCAGGGCCTGTGTCACCCCTCACTTTACCTCGTCACAGAGGCATCCTGCCATCTTACGTCAACAAGGAGGCCATGATAGTCAGAGTCCTTTGTGAATAACTTCTTGTTTCTCGTCAAGCGACTGGCCATCTGAAACCACCAACGGGCCAAGACTGAGAGGAAAGTGCTGTGCTTAAAAGCAAGAACAAAATGCATTTGGCTGTGAATGACGCGAGGTTAAAGGTGCCCATACCTTGTCTCCATCCCGTGCGGTTAAACATCCAAGTGTAACTTCGACTTCCCCAAAACTTAACAATGAACAACCGATGGTTGACCGGAAGCCTTACCGATAACACAGTTGGTTATTCGCTACATGTATGACAAGCTGCATTTTACGATAGAGGAAGCTCGAGAAAAGGATTCTCACCTCCGATGAGAGCAAAAAAAAAAAAAAAAAACCCGATAAAAACACAGCTGGGTGATTTGGCAGACCCCCACCCACATGAGAAAGGCTGGAGAAGGCGTCTGGCGTCATCACACGTCAGCGCGAGCCCAGTGCAGTCACCGGCGCACCAGCTCCTGCATGCGGAGGCAGGAGGAGGCCTGCCACGCCAGCGCCGGAGAGGACGGAGCAGCGGCGCGTGCACTCTGACGGTCAAGACGGTGCGGCCATCTAGGAAAACAGTTCGGTCGCTTGTTATTATGTGAAACACATATTTCCGTACGACACAGAAACTTACCCAAAAGAAATGAAAACATTCGGCATCAAAGCCCAACGGTCAACAAAGCAAGCGTTTGCCAACTGGCGAGGGGACCCAGAAGTGTCGGCCCAACCGAGCAACAGAAGAGGGTTTGGAAATGGAGTGGAACCAGACCCGGGTCGGTGCAGCAGAGGGCACTGTGTGGAGACGGAGCCGGCCGGACGGCGTGGGCTGGAATCCCCATGGCCCCGGGCAGGGGACTGGTCTTGTCAAGATCGTGTGGCGTGACCACCATTTACATTTGTGAAACTCACCCAATTTTATCCCTCAAGTTAGTGAATCTTGTTGTGCGGATGATACCTCCACAAGGCTGACCACAGGAAGGTGCCCTCGCATCCAGAGACACGTGTGGAAGCGATCTGAGGAGAGAGGGCACGGCGGAAATCCCCTCAACCGCCGGAGCAAAGGTGGGAGCAGAGGGGTGGCCTTGGGGACAGGCCTGCGCAGACGTGAGCCAGCTCCTCTCTGAGGTGACAGGTGTCACAGCAGGTGGACGTTAAGGGAGAGGCCTGCGACCGCCCACAAGGTGCCTCCACCCAGCCAGGGAACTACGCCTTTGGACCACCAGGGGCTTCTCGGGGGCTTCCCCTGAGCTGTGTCCTCTCAGTGTGTCCTCCTGCCCTTGTAACCTCTGTCCCTCCTCCCTGTTTCTAGTTCCTTCCCCTCCACCCCGCTGCACACACAGCCCACACAGTCTCCAGGAGCACTGTGCTCGGCCCCGAATCTCCCACGAAAAGCCTCACAGTTCTCACTCTCCTGGCTCTGAGCTCCTGGTCTGGGTTGCAAGACCTCTGCCCTCTGCTCTCCCCCTTATCTCCCTCCTGCCCACTTTGGTCATCCCCACACAACACTTTCCTGTCACCTAGAGTCCTGTCCACTTCTGAGCCTACAAACTCCATGTCCCTAAGTTACCACACACATTCCTGTCCTCATCTGGTCACCGTGCAAACCTCACCACTCCCAGGGATCTATGCAATGGTCTCCATTGCTTCCAAACCAGGAGCCTCCAAATACACTCACTTGCCACTTACTCTGTATAAAAGCTCGTGATGCCAGACGTAACGCATTGCTGAGTCCATGACTTCCCACGAGCCCCCTTCTCCAATCACCAGGGAATTCCAGCGTGTAGCAGAGGAGACGTGGTGAACTAGGTGCTCCAGAAACATTTGCTGAACTAGTTACTAGAGTAAGTCATGCTACTGCCGTGACCTTTCAAGGTGAATGTAGGGGGCATGTCACTGGGGGTAAGACACCATGAACCTGCACCATCTAAGGCCCTGGTGGACTGAGCACATGACGTACACAGATGGCGAGAGTTGTGGGTGAGGCAAGCTCCGGACTGGGCTGCTGATGTCCTGCCTGTGCCCACGGAGAAGAAGCAGGCCTGGACAGCGGACAGTGTGTGACCGTCAGGCCACTGTGTCTTAGGGTTGCTGGAGCCACAGGGATGATCTTCCCCTGAGCCTTGGTGAGGAACTGCTCATTGTTGTCCAGCTGGGGACACATGATCCTCACAGGAAGGAGGCCTCAGAGGACACGTTCAGGGGAAGAGGAGAGGCCACTTCCCTGGACTGGATGGACCTGGTCTCCCCCTGTAAGCTGGCAGCAGGTGGGTTACCGGGCAGGTGGATGGAAAGACTTCACCGCCTGGAGAAGGCCCCGCGTGCAGGCTGGGGTCTTTGCCCTTGGCAGCAGCCAGGCCTCCCACCCTGTGTCAGATTCTCCACTGTGTGGCTCTCATCAGCTGTCCCTAGGCCTTGAGTTAGATGCCGCCTGTGAGCCGCAGTCTGGCGCCATCCATGCCGTGGGATGTTGGGGACGGGATCTATTCCTTCTGGCTGCCACTGGCAGGAAAAGGACAGCGTCTACACTCTGAGAGGCTGAGTGAGGTGACGGCTGAAATCCCACGCCCGCGGTGGGGGCCAGCACAGAGACACCTACGCCAGGGCCGTGGGCACTGGAGGACACAGTGTGGGGCCGTTCCGGGAGCTGCGGAAGACCTGCCACCGAGGGTATGTGAGGCCCTCCCCTCAAGTTCAGGAAACGGCGTTACGGCGAGGGGGGCTGTGGGGCTGTCCCCTTGAGTTTGGCAGGAAACGGCTGGTGTCACAGCAAGGCAGGCTAATCTCTCGTCCCAAGGATGGCAGGGTGGGAAGTGGACCCAAACCATCAACAGGTGGGCACGGAAAGGCTACCTCCGTTGAGTGTCACAAGTTGGGGAGAATGGGGATCTTTGGGAAGCACACCCAGGAAGGCAGGGGCCAACGTTACCGGGAAGCATGCTGAAGACCGGAGGCTGGTCTCAGTTATTCGACCACATATGGAATAAAGCCCCGTTAGGTGGGTAATCATGAGACTATAGGGACCCAGTTCATCCCAGTCAAGGACCATGAAACTTACTCTGTGAGCACAGAAAACAGTCTCTGAAAATTAAAGCTTTTAGAAGAGCTTCTTTCCAGAAGCTGGATGCTAGCATCAAGACTGACAGAGAGCCGATTCGGGGGCCACTGAGGAGTCTGCATCGAAAAGTCTAGAGATTCTGGGGCTCTGTTTTGTGTACCGCAAGCACTCGGAGAACACCAGGCAGCTCAGTGGCGTGGATACCATTTCACAGATTCAGGATTCAGTTCAAGTTTCTACAAAGGGTAAAATAAATCCTTCAAGGCCTAATGCTGTGTATTTCTTCTCAGTGCCCAGGCAGACTGCTGATCCCAGGCTGGATCCAGTTATCAACGGAGCAAACAGACCGCGGGCTTCCACCACGGCACCTCACGCAAGCCACGCACACACGGGGACATCGGGTAGCTGTCTTGGGTCAATCCCACGGCAACTCCATCCTCTTTGGCGGGGACTTTCACAGCAGACTGTGGGTCTGGCTCATGGGAAGGACCTACTTGCCTCTCTGACGGTGGTCACGGGAGCTCTCCCAGAACCTGGGATTTGTAAATCCTGCGTGATGAGAAAAAAGAAGACTCGTCATTCCGCTGGGAAGACTATTTGTGGACATGGGGCTGAGAGCTTCCCATCACGGAGATTCACTCCTAAATTACTATTTTCTGTAAGCTTTAGTGTTCCAGAAAGATTTTATCATAATGTAAAGTGCCTGATTCTGCAGTCGTCAGGAAGGCAATAACTTTTCATTAACTTCATTTTTCATTTTTATCTTTCTTTGAGTGTTGCAGAACATAGCATATGATTTTGAATGTCATGTAATAACAACTCTCTGAAATTATCTGTCCTTCCCTCCATTTGACTCTAATATTTGATATGTTAAGTTAAGCATTTCTACAAATGCGGATCCACATCGTTGTGCCTTGGGCGATAATAAGAGTTGTCAGTTTTACATTTCCTCATTGAATTCATGTGGATAATGACTACTGACTTTTTCTTATTAAAAATATATGTAGTGCGGGGGTATATTGAGACACACACAGACAGACACAGAGATAGAGACACAGAGACAAATGAGAGAATGAATTTCAAAAAAGGGAAAAAGCAGTATTTCATTTTTCTGATGTTTAAATGATTTTGATTTTGCTGAAGGGATTCAGAGTGGCTTCCAAATTAAAACAAAGTGACTTCCTTTCACTTTAAAAATGAGTGGACCACTGAGAAGTTTCATGCATTTGCAGAAGTTGTGTGTTGAATCCTCTCACAACTGTGTGTGGCTGGAGGGCTCGTTCCTGCTCCCACTGCTGCCCACACCCGGCCTGCTCCCGAGGGAACCCGGACCTCAAGACCAGTGCTGACATGGCGGCCTGGGGCCCGCTCCTCTGAGGGTGACCCCCGCAGGTGCTCAGGGCACTCCCTTTGTCACCTCGGGGGATGCACTTGTCCCTGCCCTGTCAGTTCCAGGCGTTTCTTAGCTGCCTGCTCCGTAACAGGGTGTCAGAGCCCGAGATGCAAGGATTTACGGGAAATATGCGTTTGGTCGTTCAGATGATCCAAATACAACCGATGTATTCGGTCCTCATCTAGTTCCTGGGAACGCTCCTGAGCCAGAAAGGGGACATGGATGTGTACATGGAGGTGACTTTGGTCCCCACCCCAGGGCGGGGCTGGCTGCCAGGAGGACCAGGCTTGAGGTCAGAGGTTGGATGCTTCAGCCGAAAGCCAACCTCTGGGGAGAGGCTGGAGGTTGACTCAGCCGAGGGCCAGTGATCTCATGAATCCCGGCCCGCAGTGAAGCCTCCATAAAGCCCCAGGAGGTCAGCTTTCCGGTCCTTTCTGGAGACGGTCCACGCTTAGGGAACCAGAACGCTTCCACGGGGAGGCGGCCCCAGGCTCCACAGGGACAGAAGCTGGGTGGTCGGCATCTCCCTCTCCGTCCTCTGTCACAGCCCCCGAGGAACTGGGAAACAGGAGGCCGTGTCCCTGAGTTCTGGGAGCCGCTCTCCGAGTTCCAAGAACGGGAGGAGGAGGTGGTTGGAAACTGCCGGAGCCCAGGGAGCCGCCTGGGGCCCCACGGGCGTCAGGGGTCGGGGGGGGGGGAGCCGTGGAGGACGCAGCCCTTCGCCTGTGGGACTTCCAGGTGTAGACCATCCCCCACAGCCTGCTGGAGACCCCGGGCCCTGACTCAGGCTGGGGAGTCAGCAAGGCCAATGAGGAGACGGAGGGTCCCGAGTTCGAGCTGGTTCCAAGTTCGAACCGGTTCCGAGTTTGAGCCGGTCCCAAGTTCGAGCCCGTTCCAAGTTCGAGCCGTACCGCTGTGGCTCACAGACCATGAACACGGGAGCCCTGCCACACCTCCAAGTATCCCAGCGGTCAGCTGTTTCTGCCTGTCCATCTGCCTCCGCCCCTCTCTGGGTCTCTCTCAGGCACACGAAACCCGTGACCCCCTCATGACAGTGCCGGGGTCCCCGTCCTCCCTGCGCAGCAGGAACAGAAGCACCGCACGGGTCGGAATGCTCAGCCGTCTTCTCCGCCACCGAGGCCACATGCTTTGGGTCACCTAGGACAGCGCTCATGGGCGTGGACACTAACCTTGGCTCTGGACCGACTGGATGGGGAGGGTGTCTAGTACCCTTCCCCAGGAAAGGCTGGGGCGGCCCGCTGCCCCATGTCACGCTGGCTGTGCGGGTCTGTGTAGCCAGGCCATGTCACCTCTGTGACCCGGGAAGTGTCCTCACCCTCGGGAGCTCAGCTCTACGCGAATGCCGGTGCTCCGCAGAGTCAGGGAGGTGGGAGGAGGTCGGTTTAAAGTCCGTGACCTCAAGCCACGCAGACAGTGGTGACCATAATCAGTTCCATGAGGGCATTTACGGAGCACGGAGAGAAGGCCGTACAGCATACGTCTCCACGTGTGAGCGTGTGTGTGCATGAAAGTATGCGTGTGTGTCCGTGTGCGTGCAGGTGTGCACGAGAGCAGGTGTGCGAGTCTGTGTGAGTGTGCACGCGTGCAAGTGTGCGCACCTGTGAGTGTGTGCGTGTGCCCCTGTGTGTGCAAGGGTGTGTAAGACCATGTGTGCAGCCATGTGTGTGCGTGAGTGTGTGAATGTGCCCCGTGTGTGCGTGCCAGGGTGCACGAGGGCATGCGTGTGCAGGCATGTGCACACGTGTGTAAGCATGTGAGATCGTTGCACGTGTGTGCACGAGTGTGTGCGTGTGATTCCTCTATTTCAGCTGCAGTTTTTTCTCTGTATAGATTTTGAGGTTTTTGTTTTAGTGCAGAGAAAGCACTAGGCATGATAAACCCCTTTCACAAGCAGAGAGAAATAAATTCTTCCCACAAAGCGAATCATGAACTATATTTTTCCCAAGGAGCTCCATTATTTTAAAAACAGTTGCTTTTTTTTTTTTTTCATTTTTATTTTAAGGGCCAGGCCAGTGAGCTGCCGCGTGGGGCCTCAGCCTGTGTGTGGCGGCTGTCCCCGGCCATCACTCACTTTCAGTGGGCGAGGGGGAGCCCTTGGCGCATCAAAGCCTCATCAAGCCAACCAGCCCTGACGCTCTTTAACGAGGAGATGGATGGTCAGTCGGCTCCCACGGAAAATGTCCTCCCGGCGAGTCCCCCGGCTACCAGGCTGCCTTTCTTCCTTTTCAATGGGAGCTGTGTGAGCCCCTCATGTTCTTGGCGGTCACCATCTGGGGGCAGGTTCGCCCGTGGGGGGGCATGAGACAGGACAGAGGACCCTCCTGTGGGATGTGAGCCCGCGGGAGCGCCCGGGCTGCTCTTCCTAAAGGCGTCCCAGTCCCGGAAGGCAGAGCGGCTCCACCCATGTCTCCTGCTCCTGCTGCTCTCGTTTTTGGTAAATGTCCACAAGACTGTGGAACAGGCACAGCGACTTCCTGAAGAGAGTACAGAGGAGCCCAGGCCCCTGCCGCGGAAGCTGATGACGCTCGCCGAAAGGGTGTGTCGCTGGGGCTTCTGTGATAAGTCACCGCAAATGGGGGCTTCCAACGATGCTTACTGTCTCGCAGCCCTGGAGGCCAAGAGTCCGAAATCTGTGGGGCCTCTGAGGACTCCCTGGCCCGAGCTCTCCTGCCTTCTCTAGCTCTGGTGGCTCTGGGCTGGCGGTGGCCACGTCCCTCTGATGGCTTCATCGTCTCCGGTGCCCTGATGCACCTGCCCCCAGGCTTTCTGCTCCTTGTAAGGACATTAGTCATCGGATTCAGGGCCCAATGGAACCCAGAACCGTCTCACCTCAAGTCCATCACCTGCAAAACTGTGTTTTCAGGTAAGCTCGTGGTTGCAGGCACGGGGCACGTCTTTCTGGGACACGTGTTTTGGCCACGCTGCCGGCCTCCCCGAGGGGCATCTCCCCAGGCAGTTTCCTGGGCCAGTTCATGCACACACGCCTGTCCTTCCAGCCACGTGACGTGTCATGACTAGACTCACGTCCTAAACGTCAGGAAGCAGGGGCAGTGCGTGGAGCTGCCTGCGGTGTCCGGCGACCTGGCCTCTGCCGGGATTAGAGGGTGCGGAGCGGTGGTTCAGACAGTCCTGCCAGTTGCCTCCTCCGTCCGCTTGGATCAGGAGCGCGTCTGTCTTTCTGAGGCCCAGAAACGCCTTTGTCCTCTTGGCATCGCTCCTGGTTACTTTTCCTCTCCTGTCTGACCACATGCCTTTCTGGCTCACAGCTTTTGCGTGACTAGTACTTTACGGGGGCACCTGGGTGGCTCCCTCGGTGAAGCATCTGCCTTCGGCTCAGGTCATGATCCTAGGGTCCTGGGATCAAGCCCCACAGCAGACTCCCTGCTCCGTGGGGAGCCTGATTCTCTTTCTCCCTCTGTCTCCCAGGTTGTGCTCTCACTCTCTCTTTGTCAAAGAAAAAAAATAAAACCTTTAAAATAAAGTTTTTTTAAATAAAAAAATATTTTATTGGGATGTCTGGGTGGCTCAGTCGGTTGAGTGCTGGACTCTTGGTTTGGCTCAGGTGGTGATCTCAGGGTCGTGAGATTGAGCCCCGTGTTGGGCTCCACACTCAGCACGGAGCCTGCTTCTCTCTCTCCTTCTCCTTCTGTCCCTCCCCCCAGTCACATGTTCTCATACTTGCTCTCTCTCTCCCAAGTTAAAAAAAATCTTAAAATAAATAAAACTACGTTATCATAGGGTTTGGATGGACGGCTTCATGAGAAAGTGAGTGGTGCTCACGGCATGCACCTGCTCCTCTGGGGAGGGGATGGGCAGCTGTTCCTGGGGTGGGCTTCCCTGCATGCTCCCTCCTCCCCACAAGACGGGCTCTGTGGCTGCTCCTGGGACCACCGTGACCACCGTGGAACCAGAGCAACATGGAGCTTCTAACGGGGGCTGTGGGCGGCCAGTGCAGGCACATTCCAGCTCATCCTTCCCTCTTGGGCTGAGTGTCCTACAGAGAGTGGCTAACTGGGTTTGGGAAGAGCAAGGCATTGATCTCCAAAGTGGCAACAGTGTGAAAAATGCAAGGAAGCAAGGGCTTGTGTGACAAAGGCTGGAGCCTTTCACCTCTGAACAGTGAGGGTGAACAGAAGACGCCAGCTTGCGAGGGGATGGAGCCCAGTTGTCTGGTCAAACGTCATTTTGGGTGTTGCTGTGAAGCTGCTTTTAGATGTGACTAACTTTGAAATCAGCAGATTTTGAGTGAAGTAGGTTCTCCTCTGTACTGTGGTGGGCCACGTGTAATCAGTTGTCGGCCTCAGGAGAAATGACTGGGTGGGAGGATTCCGCCCCTGCTTGAATTCCAAGCCTCATGCCTTTTGGGATCCTGACTTGGGATTACAGCCCCAACTCTTCCCCAGGTCTGAAGTCTGTCGGCCTGTTTCAGATTGCAGACGTGCCGGCCGCCATGATTGTGTGAGTTAGTTCCTTAAGATAAAGCCCCCCCCCACGCACGCACGCACATCCTACTGGGTCCGTTTCTCTAGAAACACAGACTAATATCGTAACCCCCAGGACTCAGAGGTTGGAGAGCTGTTCCTGCCTCTCCATGGTTAGTGACCTCACCCTGGGCTGAGCCCACCAGAGAAACAGGAGCAGAAGCAGGTTCCTAGAGGAGTGACCCCAACACTCCCGCAGGCAGAGTGGGTGGGACTCAACGTTCAGAAATCATAATTCAGCGGGCGCCTCACGGCTCCTGTATGGACAGCCTCTGCCCCATGAAGCTAGAGGACTATTACGGCAGGAGTGCAAAGGGTGAAAAGGGCACACCTCTCGTTTATTTCTTCCTTACATTTCAAAACAAGCTCTTTAAGTGAAAAGGGAATGTTTTGAGGTTCCTGAAGGACGTGTTTAATGCTCTCACACTGATGGGGAGGAACAGAGCAGGAGCTGGCCTCTCCGTGCCAGGGGAACAGAGGAGGGCCCCCCGCTTCGGAAAGAGGGAAAAAGGAGGGCATCGTGGTGAGTGTCTTGGTGCAGGAGGACTTCCCTGTGTGGGGGCGTGGGGGCCCATGGAGAGTAATACAGTCAGCAGGAAACACGGATGAATAACGTCATTTGGGAACCAAGGCAAAGCTCCGCTGTCCTCTGGGCTGGAGGGATCACCCTCCGTGTGTGGCTTGTACTCGGGGTCCTGCTCTCTGTGCTCTGGTTTCTGTCACAAGGTGACCTTCTACGGATGGTTGACCCCATGCTGCTGGTGGGTCACCAATGGGGCGGTCTTCTGTCTGGCCTTGGCAGTCTGCAGAGCCCCGTCCAACTCCCCGCTCCCCAGCTGGGGCCGCTCAGCGATCCGTCCCTCGCCCCCGCCCCTGCCGTTGGAATGGTCTCCTTGTTCGCTGGCCCCACACCCCTGGAGCTCCCGGAAGGCAGGTAGGGTGCCCATCACCACACAGGCAGGCTGATGGGGCTGCACAGGCGTTCCGAGAGCGTTTGTGGGATGGACAGATGCATGGCTACCCAATGAGCCACAGGAGGGACAGGCGAATTTTGGACATCATTCTTGGGACATCGACTCACTCTAAAAAGTACTTATCAGAAGGTTGGACTGGATGTGGGATTTCTACCTTTGCTTGCAGTTTGGTTTCCCTTCTGGCCGCTGAGAGACGAGACAGCAGGCCTTTGGTTTTCTTCAGCTGATACGCTGGCTTGTGCTTTTGGGCTCTTCTTGATCCTGGGACCCTGCGGATGAGAAAAGGCTGGAATTGCCCCAGAACGAGGATGTCCGCACGGTCTAGATGGTTCTCGAGTAGCAACCTCCGTTTTGAGGGAGTGGAGCAGCAGAGGGTTCACTCTGCTGAATCCCATCTCCACCACCATTAAATGCCCGACTCTAGAGAATGCTTTTGGCCCGGTCTCTGAGCACGGTCTCGCTGCTCGGATAGGGACCCTTGTTTAAAATCAGGCCGACCTCCTTTGCCTTAGAGAAAAGACCTTGTTCAGGGGCGACTGGCTGGCTTAGTCGGTTAAGCTTCCAGCTCTTGGCTTTGACTCGGGTCTTGGTCTCAGGGTCTTGAGGTTGAGTCTGGAGATGAGCTCTGCGCTCAGGAGGGGAGTCTGCTTGGGATTCTCTCTCTGTCCCTCCCCCAGCTCTTTCTCTAAAATACATAAATAAATGAAACTTAAAAGGAAAAAAGAAAAGACCGCATTCATTCTCAAAATCAAACCTGTTCATAACTATGTATTACACAGGGGAGGGTCTGTGAAGGCAAAGTTAACTCCAGGAAACAGTTGAGGAAAAGTCATCAGTGTTTTTCTTGCTGCCTGAAGCGTCTGTTGTACTCCAAAGGCAAGCCGTACTTTCTGGCCCGTGGTACGTTGTGATGCTCTACATAGATGTAGGGACAAAAAGAGTATTATTACAAGATACAACTGAATTTCCATGGAAATAATTGATAATACAATAGAAATACTAACAATTAAAGATAAAAGGGGAACACCGTCATTTTTTTAATGTGGCTGAAATCAAATCCTCTATAAACCTTAAGCAGAAGGGTGTCTTTCTAAATTAAACGCCACCCTGAAAACTTCTAAGCGTGGATGAAGATACTGGTACGGCCAGCCAAGTCCGTACCAAACCCAGTGAAATACTTCCGGCTCCTCCCCCCTTTCAAACAACCGTGTCCTTGTCAGAAACGTGCCAGAGAGTGGGTCAGTAAGTTTCCTATTGTTTGCACGTCTCCTTCTGATTTCCATGGAATGTCAAAAGTTTCTTCTTGTAACAATTAGATCCTCAATTACTCACTTCAAAAAGTGATATCCCCATGTGCTGCGTGTTGAATTTCCGTATGTTAACATGTTGGAGTTAGTTAGAAATTCTAGCTCAGGGACCTGAGTTCCATTACGTGTTTTAATTAGTGGTGGGAAGGTTACGCTTGATTTGGAGAAAAGGTAACAATTATCTTGTAGTATTTGGACTTAAGATTGTCATAAATAACTACTTGTGAGCAAAATATTCATTTTTTCCTGTTTACCAGACTTGGAGTATCATCGAGGGGAATTCTGCACTTATTTTTTGGTGGTGGAGACAGCCGTGTGTCCTCTAGGATGTGGTGGGTGCCACTGGGCTTGTCCTGAGCCTCGTGGGTTTTCCATGCCCGGGTGGAGTGATCAGGCTCCGCCAGGGACTGTGGGGGCCCTTCCTGGTCCGCAGTGACGGCAAGAGGCAGGCAATAAAATCAGCTGCGGAAATGTAATGTCCAGACTTTGCATGACGTGGTCACAGACTTGTCTCATGGCATTCATTAAGGGATATCAAGATTTTCAAGCTCAAACCTGTGCTCGCTAACTGCTGTCCTGGGCGACTCCGTAGAGGGGAGGAGAGTAGACAAGGACCCCGAGCTGGGAAGCTCTACATGCGATTCCGGGACAAGCAGCACGCCCTTGGGACCCCGTGTCTGGCCATTGGCAAGAAGCAGAGGGAGGCCAGCTTTGCAGCGACGCACAAACCACATCCAGGCAGAGGGGGAAGGGACCAGGACGCGAGAAGCCCCAGGCTGCCAGTAGGGACGCCCGCAGGGTGGAGGGTCAAGGCCACGGGCTCCCAGTCGACACCAGCTCTCCCATCACGGGCGCCGTCGTGGGAGAGGAGCTCCCAGTGCAACGCAGCACCGCCAGCTGAGGCGCCCCGAGCCCTTTCAAGCTGCGAAGCCATGAGCAAATGAATGTTATGGTTTTCAGCCACTGAGACTTGAAGTGATCGGAAACTTGCAGCACAAAGTAACTGAAACAAACGTTATCTATCCATTTAGTCTTTCCTGAAGCAATCATTCAGTGACTAGCTCCTCTGGAAGGACAAGACCACAGGTCTTAGGGATTCAAACGTTGAGACGCAGTCCCTGCCCCTACAGACCTACACTCTGGTTGTGCGTGAAAGGAGGACACAGAACTCATGCAATTAATGACTGAATTTGTGAACCGAACGTCCGCTTGTCTTCCTTCTGCCTTTCATGGGCCCCTTACCCCGGCGTGCTTGAAGAAGAGGGTGACTCGATTCCCATCCCCGATCCCCCTGGGTGTCTCCAGGACATCATGCTGGGCTGTAGACCGGCGTCAGCCGCTCTCACCACACATCCCCGTGGCCCCACGAGGGATCGTCACACGGGACAAAACCTCTGGGTAAGTAAAGTCCTGAACGATCTCAGAAGGAAGCTTTCTGCGCAGTCTGAGCCCCTGCCTCTGCCTTCACCACGCCTCCCTCCGGGGCTGCTGTGGATCTGGAACGATGCTCAAACGCACACAGCCGTGGGAACTGCTCTGGGAGCCTTGGGCAACCGCAGGGGAGTGACAGCGGGGTCAGCTCTGGACCCCCCAAGGCTGTCTTCCTGGTACTGACCACCACAGCCGTCGACACCCGCCCCACCCGAGGCCAGCCTGGGGTGCGCCTCAGCCTCCCCCTTCTCTCGCTGTCTCCCCAGAGGCATCCCGGTGGGTCCTGCCGGCTCCGTGCCCCCATCCCTGTCCACGGCCACGGCCACCACCCTCGTCCACATGAACCTGTGCTTTCTGACCCTCG
The DNA here is from genome assembly GCF_922984935.1 of Meles meles. Taxonomy (NCBI): domain Eukaryota; kingdom Metazoa; phylum Chordata; class Mammalia; order Carnivora; family Mustelidae; genus Meles; species Meles meles. Next base: position 95,095,506 of record NC_060077.1, on the reverse strand, counting down.
GCGCCGTGGGAGCTGACCTCCCGCCATGGGCACCCCACGCGACAGCCGATGGCATTTTTATTTCTGAACATAAAACCGACCGTGGAAGTCACCCACAGGGAAGGGGCCGGGAGGCTCCTTTGTCTGCACATCGGTGCCCACACCCATCTCTGCCGTCCGGGGGCTGCTCTGCATGGCCAGGCTGTCCAGTCCAGCCCGCCAGCCTCCTTCTCACATGCCACCAGCCACTGTCTTCGCAGTGTCCGTGGAAGGCATTGCTGACCTTTTGCCGTGCGTCTGTTTGGCTTGCTGGGGACTCGGATGAACGTTGGTCCTCCTGGATCGTGTATCCTTGCACGTCCCGGGAAGGTTCCTGCTCCCTCCCCCACACTTACTTGGGAAAGAGCAGATGTGCTTATGCGCTGCCCCTTGTGATGCAGAAACAGCCGAGTCCCTCTGCTAAGTGGGCTCGTCTGGCCGTGACATACGGCACACAGCCGACTGCCCCGGGGTGTCTGCATCGCAAGGGGGTTGAAGGGCAAACAAGGGCAAACGACCGGGAATGGTGGTCCAAGGTCAGAAATGGGCATTGGGGTCTGGCTGGCTGTGGGCGCGGGGCTGGGGCTCGGGCTCCTCTGGCCGCATAGGGGGTTCCCGCTCACATGCGCTGTCCGCGGTGACCTGCGCCACGTAGGTCAAGTCGCGAACACCTGTGTGTGCCTCAGTTTCCCCTCAGGGCACAGGCACGGCTCTGCCTTCCTCGCTGGCGTGTGTGTTCGCACACGTGTGTGGGTGTGGATGAGACAGACACGCTCAGCGGTCCACAACTCAGAGCCGTGTTCCGAAACACGTGGTCCTGCTCCTTCCCGAATTGTTGGGCAGAGGGCATGGTGCCGTGGGCGCAGCAAAGACTCGACGGAGAATCCGGCGCACGGCGTCTGGCGGATCCAGCTAGGCTTGCAGTGTGAGCAGGTCCAGGCGCGCGTGGAGCTCAGTGCGCAGCAGCTGCTCCCACGCCTCCGGCCGGGCCCTTTCTAGGGGTCGCACCGGCTGGACTCACAGGCGTCTTTTGCTTTTCGCACACATAAGGAGTTTTTGGCCCAGCAGCCTGCCCGTGACACTGCACTACTAAGTCCGCACGACAGTCACGAACCGCTCCCGTAACCGTGACACGGGATGATTTCCCGCCCCTGACAAGCCCTGGTATTGAGTATGATAACAGTCACTCCGTCTTCACCCGCGCCGCGGTCTGATATCAATCCATTTGATGATCCAGCCAACGGAGCCCAGCACTTCTGTATCAATCTTCATAGAGCGCTGCCGGTTGTCTAACAAAAAGCCTGAAATGAGATCATTCAATCACTTTCTGCCGGCCGGGCTGCTCTCCGGAAGGAGCTCCAGCCCCGGTCTCTGTTGCACCTCTGCACGGGGCGGGCAGGGAAGCTAACTGCAGTGGAAATACCTAAACGCCGTGGGCACCAGCTAACCTACCAACCGCACAGGGGAACAAAGAAGAAACAGATTCCTGCGCTGCGGCTGGTTCCAGATGTAAAGAACCGTGGGGCGTGAGAAGGGGAAGGGGCGGTTCCCCGCCCTAAAGTTCTGCAAGCGCGCGGGGCTGGGGGCTCTGGCAGGTCTATGGTCCAACAGCATTTTCCAGAAGTGTTCCAACGGGGAACCCACTTTTGTCTGGGGTGAACAACTACTCCCTGAACATCTCCTGGAGTTTTCCCTAAATATAAAGACACAGGTGCTTTATAACCCTAAAACTAGAAGAAAGACATCCTCCCTAACATACGCACCGGTGATATCGGAGAGGCAGAGGGCATCAAAGATTCTGTTACTCACGCGTTTAAATCATCGTAACGACGGGAGAGAGAAAGAAACCAGCCAGGGTCCACTCATTCCCCCCATCCCTCGTCTATGGTGAGAAGTGTTCAACCCTGTGAGTTTCTCTGGGCCATTAAAGAGGATAAACACACGGGCAGTGTCTCGTGCACCTCGACTCTCTTCCCCGTACCCCTGGGGGGATGGCGCTGTGCTCCGAGCCGCGGACGCGGATTTCAGGACCGACAGCGGCCCTAAGTCTGCAAGGAAAGCCTCTGAGGTTGCGTCTGCCTCTGTATTTTAAACCTGAAATCTTTTCAGCTTTTAGAATTAATTGAGAAACTTCCATTTCTTATTAATGCAATAGCGTGCATGCCTTAAGAAGTGAAAGGAGGCCAGGTCCTCATTAGCTTGTGAGGAGAACATCCGTGGACTCCGTGCCCTTGACTAAGGTCATTCCACACCCACACCTGTGAGAGCTCCTCGCGGTTTTCCCGCGCACATCATATTTCCACCTCGTGAGAGGAAGACCATATTATTACGACTATTCTTCTGAATTACTCCAGGAATCAGTCACGATGACATGGGATATTAAGAGAGTTTGTCATTTTCAGGTGATGGCTTGTCCCTGCTGGCCAGGTGCCAAGGAGCACGTTAATTATTTCCCTTAATACCAAACCTTTATGCTTTAAATACAGTCTCTCGGAAACCCGGGAAACAGATGTGCGGCAGTATAACACAAGAAGAGCCGGTCTGGTGTTACTCAGGTGGGCCGGTGGGAATTCCCGGGTGTCAGTTGTGCATAATAGGGCTTTTTGAACATCTGTAGCTTAGGGTCTGACCCCTATTTGGCTTTTTATGCATTTGTTTTCTCCTACTTGTAAGCAGCACAGGAAAAACAATGTTCCAAACCGTTTCCTCCTGATTTGACTTGGGTGTAGTTTCTACACACACAAGCACGCACAGACACACGCACACACAGTTCTTGGTGCGACAGTAGAAAGACACAGAGGGTTTTAAAGCACACAGAACTCATACCTGATGGGTACAATGAAACATGAGAGAGGGCAAGGATTCTTTTCCTGCCTGTGAGAAAAATTTGCCTTTCTGATGACCTTAGAACCAAAGCGCGTTGTCAGTCTGTTAAGGTTTGTGAAGATAAGAGACACTGAGCGGTGCCCGCGTTAACGAGGGATTCACAGAGCTCCCCTGGCCTCTGTAAAGGTGTGTGGGCCAGATCTGTGCCTCTCCTAAAGCCCGAGTTCCCTTGGATCTGTGTGGAGTGAATCCTCCGAAAGCCTAATGGTCAGTTTTGCAATGTCACCGATTTTTTTCAGTCATACAAATGCCACCAATTCAATTAAGCTCACAAGGTCCCTCCGCCTGGTTCTCCTGGGTAAACGGCCGGCCTCCGAGGGCAGGGGCGAGCGGGGCTGTCCCTGTGAGATATGGTTCAATCAACAGCCAAAGTTTTACTTGTCAGTTTTGATATATCCGATAATAGCTGTGGGTTGTTTTGCGATGTCCAATGTTCTGTGGAGATGGGCTTTTCATATTCTTTATTGTTTTTTACTGACAAAATGTTGCCTGGACTTTTGCAGTTTTGTGAAATGGAACAACAGTAAAAACAATATGTAATTTAGTCCTCATACACCCAAGCGGACGTGCCCATCCTTGTGGCGAGTTTGGTCCGGATATAATGAGTTCCTGTTCATTGATCTGTCATAAGCAGGCTTGGTGATTGAACACGACCCCACAACCAAAACACTACAACTCATGCGGGTCCCCTCGGCCCCCTGCGAGTCCGGATGCGACATCGGGGGCAGCGCGGCCATCATAGTTATATTTCACTGCCTCTCGGAGTCGGGGCTGACAGAAAAAGAATAAAAATGGGTCCTTCCAAAATGTACAAAGGCTGCTGTGGCCTTCGCTTATCTGGTGGCACCGTGCATTTGTACTGCGGTGACTCGCTTCTTCCCCGGGGACCGGAATCTGATCCTTTTTCATTCTTTTCTTTTCTTTTTTTTCTCTTCTGTTTTAGGCAAAGACACAATCACACAAGGTATGGTCACATTCATCAGCAAATCCCAGGACTTGGGAACCCAGGCCTCACCACCCCTCTCCCGGGGCGTGCACAGAGGTGCCCGCGGACACACGCACGTGCATACAGTGGTGCATAAACACGGTCCTGTGAGGCAGCATGAGTGTGGACACGCAGATCTCCGTGCGTGTGTCCGCAGTTGTGCGCGCACCGTCCTCACACACACAGTGTCTCTCGTCTTGGCTCTCGGGAAGTGACACGGACGCGTGACTGGGACAATTAAGGCAGAAGGTCCCTCCAGGACACGTCCACGACTACAGTGCATGGACAGATGGTTTCTTCCCTGCGCAAGTTCATCGCGGGGCCTCACTAAGCTGTCTGTCGGCCGCTCCCGCAGCATTTGAAGCACGAGCGTCCAGCACTTTCTTCGTCCGCGACCCCCGGCCGCTTCATCGTACCAGGTTCTGGGCGTCCTCGCCTCGGTGCAGCTGGATGTTCTGTGGCATAAAGCGTGCTTCTCTGGAAGTGGGTCATGCTCAAAGACGTTCCCCAGTTGGTGAGATGGGAACACACGTAATTCCTCAAAGGATGAGACCTGACCTTAGAGACCCCACTCCCTTGCACGGGGGAGAAATAAAGCATAATGGACCGACGTAGTTCACGCAAACGCCGTCTCTGTCTCAGGACGGGAGAGGAGCTTGGCTGACGCCGCCAGGACAGACAGCCTCCCGCGAAGGAACCTGCAGCTGAGACAGCCCCGCACGCCGGCCCCCGAGGGTCCCCCACATCCGGGAGGAAGCAGCAGAGCTGTGAGGGGAGGGTCTGGGTCGGGCGCTGCCAGGCTCTGAGACGGGGCCGAGGACTCTCCTGGCTTTCTCCAAGAGCAAGTCGTCGTTAACACGTGTTTCCCCCCAGAATTACCCCTCCACGGGCTCTGCATGCCGCAATGCTGGGGCATCATTTCGGACTCTGTGTCACGTGAGATGTTTTTGACCTTTGCCCTTTGCTCTCACGCTGTGTAGACATTAGTATCTGATTAATAACACTGTGGTTAAAGGCATTTAACCCCGTGCCTGTCGTCTTGGGAGTAAGGCAGTGACATTAGGAGGCCGGGGGTCACTGCAGGAGGACAGATGGGTGTCGCGCACGGGAGCGGCACGCGTGTGTAGTGGGGGAGGAGAATCAAACAGAAAAGGGCTATTATCCACCTTAAGAGGTGATTTTTCCAAGAAGTACGTGAGAGGAGTACGGGAAGGAGGTGTACCCGCTCGTCAGCTTTCTGGGGCCGCGGGTCCGAAGTAAGCCTCTTCTGAGCGTGCTCATGCTCTGGGTTGTAAGGACGAGGCTGTCCTTTGCTGCGGGTCTCCCGGAAACCACGAGTCCCACTTCTGATTTGCAGATTGAGGTGGGAGAGAGTTGCTGTGCGAGGACGCCCTCCTGCGGGGCCGGACACCGCGGCGCCAGCGGCAAGAGCCTGGTGCTGGCACGTGCCAGGCTCCCTGCGTCCCCCCCTGCGCGACCGCGGGTTCTCTTGCCCCGCTCCGGTCCCCCTGCTCCGCACACCCCTACAGAGCCGGCGCACGGACGCAGGCGTGGAAACTCTGGGCCCCCACCCCTGCGCCTTGGGTCCCTCTGCCTCTTCTCGCTCCGCAGCTCTGCCTTCTGAACAGCCATCGCCTCCTATCCCACGCGACCAACCGTTTCTTCACTGTTTGCTTTAAACACACGCCCGCTGCGTCTCATCCCAGAGTGACCTCGCTGTTGCCAACTGGTAAGGTAGGTGTCAGGACCCCTGTGCCCAAGTGCAAACAAGAGCAGTGAGACCAGGAGGAATCGAGCAACTTCCCCGGGTCACAGAGCCTCTAAACGGTGGCATTGGGGTCACACGGAGGCCACTGGCTCCAAAGCACACGTATTGAAAACGATCGCACCTGAGAAGGAGGCATCGCCAGCCCCCCACGTGCCAGGAGCAGCCCCCGGGGGCTCCCTCCCGCAGGCAGGCAGCCGTGCTCAGTGCCCAGACAGACGGTCCCCGGGGAGGGGGGCACAGGGCGGAGGGTGAGGAGGCTGAGCCCAGAGCTTGAGCGAGAGTGAGCGCGGGCGTCTCGGCTTCACCTCCGGGGCGGTGGGCCGGCTTCTCAGGACCCTGAGGGCACCCAGAAGGTCTGGCCCAGTCTTTACGCAGGTGAATATTGCCACGGTTTTCTGAAGCGATTTCGGAGGCCGCAGAAGACGCTCCTGCAACAAGGCAGAGTAAAAAAGGGGAAACTGCAGAGTTCCGTTGGGCGGGGGCGGGGAGAGGAAGGACCAGGGGGAATATTGTCGCGGTGGGGGGTATGGACCTGTGGGAGGGTGGAGAGTGGGAGCAGAAGCGAGGAGCCATGTTTGACTCTGAAGCAGGGGCGTGGGGATGGGGCCAACGTGGGGGACGAAGGCCGGGGAGAACATCGCAGGGACCTGTCTCTGTGGAGGGTGGAGGAAGGGGATGAAGCAGGTGGAAGGGGGAGGAGGGGGAGGGCAAGGATGAGGGGCTCAGTCCCGTGCAGCTTTGTCCTCCTTAGGTGTCTTGAACCAGGAACACGTCCACTTTCCGACTGTTAGTCCCACGCCTGCTTCGGGGTCACTGAGAGTGACCTCGCTGCCTAGAATGTTCTCCCTGGGCCTCCCCACAGCCCCTTCCTGTGACTTGGCGCTCTCCTCCGCCGGCACCTGTGAAGTCTGTGCTGTGGGTGCAGGTCCGCTGACCGCGGGTCCTGCGTCCCCATCCTTCCTTGTGGGACCCCATCTGCTGCAGGGCAGCTGCCTCACCTGGATTTCAGGACCATGGCGCCTGGTGAGTCCACATTCGAGGAAAATGTTAGACTGTTTTCTGGGTGAATTCCAGAGTGAGTGAATGGATGACATCACGTGGATGGAGGTGATGGGGGGTTTGCCCTCAGCTCTAAACAGCCGCCCGCAGGGGTCCGTGCCCCAAACCACTGTGTGCGGACCGTGATGGCGAGGGGCGTAGAACTACGGTCCCTGCGGGAATCGGCCGTGTCTGCCTGGGGCCTCCCGGAGACTCGGTGCAAGGGAGGGAGAGTGCTCAGGGCCGAGACAGACAGCCGAGTTCAGGGGCAGAAGACTGGGGTGTGCAGCGGCCGAGGTCTGGAGAGGGCAGACTACGCAGGATGAGAAATCCAGGTCCTCCTCCTTCCTGCGTGTGGGCTCAGGTCCACGAGGCCGGCTGGCTTGCCCAGCGCAGGGGAAACTCCCAGTGTACCCGGCACAGTGGAAACTACTTGTTAATCACCTAAGACATTCAGTAAACACCCAAGAAAGGTCACACCTTAGCATTAACACGAGGCAGTGCCCAGAGCAAAGGACACTCTAGTAAATCCACAAGCAACTAATTGCCTAAGTAGAAACAAACTTGGCCATTCTTTAAAGCAAAGATTGGCAAACTGGAGTCCCTAGATGAAGGCTAAATCTGGCCCAGCACCTGGCTTTGTAAATAAGGCTCCATCGAAATGCAGCAACGGCCACGTGGGCGCCTAGGGTCTGAGGCTGCTCTTGGGCTACGGACACCGAAGTGTTTACCACCTGACCTTTTCTAGGAAGCGCCAGCTTTAAGGGAAGAAAACAAACCCAGACACTCACATCAAAATCCCTGTGATGTCCACGATCCAAAGACGTCAGCAGCGATGTGAAGAAACAGGAAACGTGATTTATAATGAGTAGGGAAAAAAGCAACCCACGGAAACAGAGTCAAAACGAGAGAAATGATGGGATCCGCACGTGGAACAATGAATACAAACATTGTCACTACGTTCAAGGTTTTCAGGTAAAACATGGACAAAATCTAGAGAGAAAAGTGGACATGAAAAGGGAGAAATGAAATTTTTAGAGCTGAGAAGTGTAATATCCGAAATGAAAAATTGACCACAGGATTGCAGAGGACTTGGTTTGAGGGAAGGCGAGCCTGGCCAGCTGGACGACGCAGCGAGAGGAGGCACCCATGCTGACGTCCATCGCACGCGCTCATGAGGCACACACCAGCAGACGTCCAGCGACCGGGGGGACAGACGCTAGAGGCACCTAAGCCACGTGCACCTGGAACCGCAGGGGACCAGGAGGGAGAGAAGGACGGCAAGCACACCGCGAGAAATCATGGCTAAACATTTTCCAAATTTAGTGATACAGATTACATACTCAAAAGATTCAGAAAACCTGAATAGCTGTGTATTAGTTAAGGAAATTACATTTTTAACATGAAAATTTCTGGTAAGGAGTGATCCAAGTCCATAACGCTTCCCTGGTCAGTCTGTCAAATATTTCAGGAGGAAATAATAACAACATGCAGACCCCACAGGAAGTTCCATCAGGAACCACACTTGGCAGTTCATTTTCTGAGTGAGCCTTTACCCCAAAACACACTAAGACAGCCCAAGAGAAGGAAGCTGGAGATCAATGGACCCGGGAAACACGGGCAACTATCTTCAGCAACATCTAGGAAATCAACTTCAGACTCTACAGAAGGTAACAGACCACGACAAAGTACGGTTTGTCAGTGGAGTGAAAGACTGTTCTATTATTTCATATCAAATAACGTAATTCACCGTATTAACAGAATAAAGGAGAAAAACTGTATGTTACCTAACTAGAGGCAGAAAAAACATTTGATAAAATTCAACATGCGTTCACCATAAAAACTCTCACTGATCTAAGGATAGAAGCCAACTGCCTTAACTTGATGAAGGACGTCTATGAAAACCCCACCACTGGCATCATGTTTAATGGGTTACGACCGAATGCTTGCCCCTGACCTCAGGAGCCATGCAAAGATCTGTTTTCACTACTTCTATTCAGCCCTACATTGAAGCTTATAGCAAATGCAATAAAGCATAAATAAATAAAATATATTGTGACCAAAAAAATCAAATTTATCTGCACTTAAGTGCTCACTTATGAAGAAATTTCTAAGGAACCTATCAAAAAAAACCCCCTAAAACCTAATACAACTGATAAGCCAGTTTAGTAAGGTTGCTGAATACAAGGTCAAGATACAAAAATCAATTGTATCTATGTGCCAGCAACCAAAAGTTGGAGACTAGAATTAAAAATATTGTCGTCTATCACACCAACTCCTTAGAGATGATTTAATAAATTGTGTTTAGGACCTATACACTAATGACTAGAAGACAAAGTGAGGCCTAACACGAAGTAAAATAGAGCAGGTCACTAAGAATCCCAACTGGTTCGGAGAGGCCATGAAGCCGCCAGCATCCCAGTAGATGTTTTCGTAGAGATGGGTGTGTTGACTCTAACATTCATGCGGAAACAAAGAACATCTACAACCAAAGAATGTTTGCAGACTCACACTGCCCAACGTCAGGACTTGCTGTTACGTTAAAACAACTCAGACACTGAAATACTGGCTTGGGGTAAGTGCTCAGACTGATGGAACACAAGGAATCCAGAAGCAAATTCACACGTACCCGATCCAATGATGTTTCTGAGAAGTCGCTGGAAGACAGTAGGAGAATGACCGTTTTCCGCGTATGGTGCCGCTTGTTCGTTTGAATAGAACAAAACTCGAATGTTGTCTCGTAGCATGAGATCTCAAGGACTCAATAAAAGTCAAAGAAACATCCAGTCATCGAATTTCTGACTGTAGAGCAACTCGAAGAAGGTGCAGGAGGAGACCTTCGAATCTTTAAGGAGGTGGAAGTTTCTACACAGAACCTGAAGCACGGACTGTAGAAGAAAATCTCCGCACGCTGGACCCAACCCTGAAAACTTCTGTTCTTGGAGGGATGCTCTTAAAATAAAAACGCAAGCTACACATTCAGAGAAACGTTTTAAAAATGTATGCCCGAGACACGCTCTGTGTGCGGAACACAAACAGAACTCCCTCCACTCAGAATATTGTTATCGAAGAAGCACATAAGTAACGTAATCCTGGAGGCATGTGGGACAGGGGGAGTGATGGGGGTCTGACCTGCTCACGCACAGCGGACGTGGCTCCTGGGTCCGTCCGAGCTGAGCTGAGATTTGAAGGAAGAGTGTCCCGGAGAAGCGGATGCTCACTGGTCCCAGGAACACAGGACGCTGGACGCCAGGGCCTGCAGGGCAGGCAGAAGCTGGAGAAGCAGTCAGCGCTGGCCATGGGGCCGCAGCCCGTGGGAGAGCGTGCGTGGTGGCCGTGGCCGGTGTGAGGAGAGGACACCGTTTGCAGCGTCAGCAGATGCTGGCGTTGCGGATGTGACATGAATCTGTTTGTGGTCTCGGAGGTGCTCCTTGTGCTGTGGAGGGTGAGGGGCCAGGCACGTGGGAGGAGCTACGTTAGAGAGATTCCTGGGCCAGAAAGCCGTGGTTTCTACTGGAGTGGACCCAGCAGAGGAGGGGATAAGGAGAATTCATGAGTAACCTGCGGGCAAAATGGACAGCGCTAGGTGACGCGCTGATGAGGACGTGGTCTGCGAATACAGCTGGAACGTGCCGCCTGGGAGCAGAGAAGAGAGGAAATCAGAGTCTGGACGTCCACACACACATCTGAATGTCTGTTGAGCTCCTGGGGCCGGGGGTAGGGTGCAGGGGCTGCCGGAGGGTAGGCAGTCCCCACCCCTGCATGGACGGGGCTGGAATCCCAGCATCACTAGGGAGGCAGCGGACCCGGGTCGAGAGCTGGGGCTGGCAGAGCACAGGACTGGGCGGCTGGGAAGGGAAAGCCATGCACCTGTGACGGAGGGAAGGCAGGCACGTTGGCAAAGCTGAGAGTCCGGGACAGGCTTGAAGTGGCAGCCAAGAGACACATTTTCCCAGATGGAGGAAGCCACCAAAATGACTGCAGGAAGGTGCTTCTGGATTTTGCCACAGGAGGGTCTTCCTGGCCTCCCAAAAATTGGTTCTGTGGAGCCGCAGTTCCCCAGTTTGGTCCAGGGATGTTAGAGGTCCCAGAGAACTTCCAGGGGTCCATTGTCCTGCCGACACGCCGCTGACCTTGCCTCTCTGCTCTCCCACAGGTGAGCTTGACTTAGAGAGTTCCGGGACGAATTTTGGTGGAGATTGGGCTGCTGTTAGTGGTTGTAATGTTTGTACACTAATGGGGTCAACAGTGGGAGACAACACAAAATCACGGACAGAAGGTCCATTCCGAGCGCAAGACACGCCGTGGGTTTCCGGGTGTGAGACAGTGATGGAGACGGTTTGGGATCCGCATGGCAGCCAGTCTTCAGGAGATGAGCACGCCTGAGTTTGGCGTAGTATCAAAGAACAGCAAGCACAACTATCAGAAAAACTACTAAAATACACCTCCCTTCCCAACTACTTGTGCCTGTGAAAATGCACTTTCTTCATGTAGTTCAGCCAAATAACAGTGACGTCAGAAGAGAAGAGAAATGAAATCAAACTTCATTTCCTTCTGGCGGGGGAGATATTAGAATGGTGCCTTTTATGAGTTCACTTTTCCTGAGTTGTCAAAACAACATTTTCTCGTTATTGGAAATATGGAAACAGAAGCTCCATAAAAGTGAAAGGAAACAGAAAAAATATCAATAGTTACGTGATACCGACAAGTCCACTATTGCCATTTTGAAAATTTTCTTCGTCGAGTCTGCTATGCAAATGTATCATTACGCCTTCTCTGCTCTCTTCCAGCGTATTAGATAATAAGCATTGTCTCAGGCCATTAAGAAGTGTCCTAAACATGTCCCTGATGTTTTATAATAATTTTTCACAAGAGGACAGATAATTGATGTTATTTTCACTGAAATGTTTTAATTTTGGATTTTTTAAAAAATTACCAATCATGTTGAAGGGGCTGTCCTTCGTCCATACCTCACTCCCAGTTGCTTGAAAGCTCCAAATCCCTAGATGGCCTGTTTCCATAAACCTCCTTTCGGCTATCGTTTCTTTTATTATTTGTGAGAATGAGGAGCTTTCATATATTTTACTTGCTATTATTTTCTACTTTAATTATGTTTATCTTTAAAATTACTAATTTTAAGTGTTTTATCGATCTTGTCATATTGTAATAAATACAGATCTTTAAATATTGAAGTTTTTATTTAAACGTGTATTTGCTTATTTGAGAGAGAGGAGAGTGAGTGAGAAAGCGGCAGGACGGGCAGAGGGGGAGGAAGAAAGCCGGTCTCAAGTGGACCCGCACTGAGCCGGACTCGATGTGGGGTTCCATCTTGCGACCCTGAGATCATGACCTGAGCCGAAACCAAGAGTTGGATGCTTCACCATTGACCACCCAGGAGCCCCTGTAATAAATATATTCTTCAGTTTCTTCTCTTCTCTTCTCTTTCTTTCTTTCTTTCTTTCTTTCTTTCTTTCTTTTCCTATAAATGTTCTATAGTCTGTTGAGTAGACTCGTTGCTACACGTCCTAAAATGAGCAGGGGGTCGTCTTGTCTATCTGAAAAAGTGATTACTTTTTCACTTGTGTTTCTTACGACCTTTTGAAACTCCTGGTCAAACGGATGATTTGTTGGGACAAATTACAACTGTGCTAGGAACGGACTTTCCGTTTGTAGGAGTTTTGCTGAAGAAATACTGTGAACTCACGAGCAGTTTCCAGGATCACGTCAACTACCCTCCCTTGGCCCCCAGGACAGGTGCGCCCGGGACTGGGAGCAGGCCGTGTCTGCACAGCACCAGGTACGACGTTTCGGGTGGGCGGTGGTCCGGCGCGGCAGGCCCGCGACGCCACAGCAGCCGTGGACCCAGCGAGGGCGACGTCCACACACCGGTGCTGCCCCTCGGCTACGCAAATCCTGCATTCTTGGAGCGGGGACAGGGACAAGAATGAGGACACAGAGTTGGTATTTTCCAGGGTCCCGAAATACAGGCATATTTTTTTTTCTAATTTCATTACTGGTGTTCCAAATGTTCGTCTAATAAAATCTTAAGTTAACAACAACAACAACAAAAAGCCTAAAAAAAAAAACCCCAAAAAACCACAAAAGAGGTGAAAGCTGAAGTTAAAATCGTTTTGGAAAAGAATCTTCAAATTAACCAAAGTCTGGTAAATGACCGTGAACAATTTTGAGCTGGGTTTGTCAGACGGCGCGGACCTTCTCGCTGTCCGACAAATCGGCACTCGGCTCCTCTGCTAGAGTGTACTACGGACTGACGCTGTACAGATGGAGAGTTTGTCCCAGGGTCGTTTCGTTTTCGTTGGGGAAGACCAAGTAGTTCAAAACATACACACACACACACACACACACACACACACACCCCGAATTAAAAGAAAATCCCTACTTTCAAGGAGCTTTACTTCGAGGTAAAGCTGTAAGAAATAAAGGCCCTCACCATGAAAGTTTTCACCCATACCTCCCACAAAAGCTTAAGTTTCTAATTAGACCTTTTAAACATACAGTCAATGCAACCAGGACGTGAAATGTGTTTAAGCTAATGTTACACTTAGAACATTGGCATTTGCATTTCCTGACTTTTTTGTGCTTAAATTTGTAATCTTAACTTTGCTTTAACCAGTTTTTATGTTTAATTTCTTCCCCATTTTTTGAAATAACAGGAAGAAACAGACAGTGCTTACTAGCGTTTGCATTTAAATAGCCTTGTGTGGGCTGTGAATAGACTGAGGAGGGAATGCTCACTTTCCTTGCTGGAACCTCATACAGCTGGGGGCAGCTTCCTGCCAGGCTGCCTTCCCACCAGCAGGTTGGACTTTGTTGTGTTGCCTGGAAATTTGCAACTGAAACAACAGAGAGACTAAATTTCTAAAAAGTTTTGGATTTGACAGAAAGGGACCAGAAGGCAAATGCTGGAGTGGAAATATTAAAATAGTATTTCTTCTTCAATCAGAACGTATTTCTAAAGATGGGAGAGAATTGGTTTCGCTGTTGAGCTACTGGTGGAGACAGAGCCGGGTCAGCGCAAGCTGTGCTCACGGTGCAACTTGCGTTGCTCGGGTTCAGCCATCGACCAACCAGACGTGGGGAACCCCGCGGGCCAGGTCGGGCTGGGTCAAGCGTCAGGCGCTCCCGTTCTCTGTACACACTGTATGTATTACAGCTTGTTCCTCCTAGGAACGCCCAGCAACATGGACCCTTGGTTGGGCAGGAACGGGGTGCTCCTGGATCAAACCCATCCTGTAGGAGTGCAGGTGGGGGGGCAGCTGTGCTGCCTCTGTTGACTCTCTTGTTGGGTGGGAGGCTCCATTCCCTCACAGCTGCTCCCTTCCGGTCCCACTGCCTGTCTCTTCTTCTCCGGCGAACCCAGCCTTCTGCCTGGCATTCCAGAGCCTAGGGGGAGGGGGAGGAGAGCCCATCCCAGCATGGACACGGACCCTCTAGGCCGGCCTGCAACAGAACACCGTGACAGCCACCACTCACAGCCCTGGCCGCGCTCCGGCTCCCCCTGGCCTGACGCCCACCCTGGGGTGCACCACCCACCGCAGAGCCACAGCCTCCGCGGGCGGACCCCAGGCCTCGGAGACGAGGCGCAGATGGGAAGGAGCTGAGGAGGGAAGATGGAGGGGTGAGGACCTGGGGGCAGGTTGCATGAAGCAGAGGGTGGGTGCCCCAAACGGAGCTTTAGGCAACTGGGCCACGTCCTCGAAGCGGCCGCTGGTTTCTGAGTGTGTGAAACTGTTTCTGCTGGGACCGGTCTCTGGGAAGGATGCTTGCTGCCGGCTCCCATGCCACACGGGGGGCACGAGGCCCGAGTCTCTCGATACTGGGGCTTCCTCCCACCACAATTTGTCCACACTGTTCTGCAGGTGACGATGTGAGCCTTCCACCTCCTGCTGTCCTGGGAGACCTCAGCTGCGTCCTCCGTGATGGGTAGACAGGACCCTGGGCCCCGTCCCGCCTGGCTCTCTGTGGTCACCGAGTGCTGGGCCTGGAGGAGTTCGCTGCACCTCCGGGACCTTCATACCCTGCGCTGCGGGGCGGGGGGGGTCAGCTCCTTCCCCGTAAGGAGGCCCTGCGGGGACCAGACGCTGGAGGGGCTTAATGAAGCATCGCCCGCCACGGGTCAAAGCTGGCTTCCCACCCCGCTCCAGAAGCTCGCGGGGCGGGTCGGGCCTGTGGGGAGATCTGCGGACGTGCCTGCACGTGGTTCCACAAGAGCCAGTGCGCGGGGCGGGCGCGTGGACCCTGCCCGTGCCCCTCGGCCGCAGACGCTTCTCTTCCTGTGCAGAGAAGACACAGCTCCCCAGAGACGGCAGGCGCTGCCCAGCCAGAGGAGCCGACCCCTGGGAAGGACTTAGTTCCTAGCGGAGCACAGGGAGGTCCTTGAGAGGAGCGGAGGTGAGGGTAGGTTTCCTCATTGCAGGGAAGCTTGAATTCTGTTGAATTTCAGATTGGATGTGAGGACCCTGTTCTGTTCCTGCGTCATCCATGTGCGTACACAGACGGCATCCGTGCGCGCGTACATACAGTCGCACGATCATGCTCGCAATTTTTAGCGTTTTTAGTTTCTTAAAATGCAATTTCTGCGCATAGTCACACTCTCGGCACCATGCTTCCACATAAATTTGATGTTCCTTTTATTTTTATCGATTTCTTCATTTTAATTTTTATTTATTTGAGAGAGAGAGAGCGCACGCACAAGCAGGGGGAGCGGCAGAGGCAGGGAAGCAGGCTCCCTGCCCAGCAGGGGCCTGATGCGGGCTCGATTCCCGAACTGCAGGGTCATGACCCAGGTCTAAGGCGGCCGCTTAACCCACTGAGCCACCCAGGCGCCCACTGATACGCTTTTTTAAATTAATGTGACATAATCACTTTCCATACCACTACAGAGTCTGTATAATCGTTGTTTTTAAGATTAAATGCCATTTAATTGTCTATCAGTGTCCAATTTTTGGATATTTAAGGGGATTGGTATTTGGAGTCATGTATTAACATAACATTAATCATGTATTAACACCTCCAATGATCTCTTTATGTTTTACATTTTGCTTGAAAAACTACCTTGTGTATTAGACTCTGAAGTACACTAACATGAAGAAATCCAAACCAAGCGGTGATGTTCAATATGCGGGCGTCCAGCCGGGGCGAGCTCAGCCTCTTCACGGGTGGAGCAGAGGTGGGAGTCCTACAGTTCGCAGCAAACCAATCCCCCACCCATGAGCTCACCTTGGCCCTGAAGTTCCCATTTGGAAAGAGAATGTGCACGAGGAAACAGGACTCCACATTGCCCAAATGTCGGCGTCAAACTGGGGACTTTATACTTCTTTAAACTTCTTTGATGCTTGGAATATTTCACAGGTGAGAGAAACGGTGAAGGGAGGCAAACCTACAGCATTTTGCTGGGAAGCCACGTCCTGGGCTGGACCTCACCCTGCTCCCCATAGGACACCCCCATGGAGGGGAATCAAACATGGTTTCTCCCCAGTGTGCACATGAGCACATTTCAATCACGGTTAAATGACTGCACTGTACTAATGAATTACTTTTATACACTGTTAATACGTATCTTGGGAAAAAAATGCACACTTCTTGTTAAAAATGTATCTTTCCTAGGTTTTTATTTCAATTAAGAAGATGTCCACATGGCCCAAGACCAACTCTAGTGGAAATGGGGTCACCTGCTGCCTGGGACCAGGAGGCTGTTGGTCACTAGGGGTCCCTACCTTACCTGGAGGCCAGAAGCTCTTGCCTGGTCAGGGCTGGCAGGGAAGGACGTGTGCCCAAGAAGCCTCCTGCAGCCCCGCAGGCTTGGGCGGAGCGCTGCCGTGAGCAGGATGCTGTCCACCTCTTACCACCAAGAGGTGACTGATGGCTTTGAAGAGCCGGTGTCCGTGAGGACTTGGGGAACGCCTGGGTGGTACGCGGTCAGAGGAGTTTTGGACATCTTCATGCAGGCTAGAGTGGACGGGCCTCGAGGGCTGATACTCATGGCTGCTTCTCCTTTTAATCACCTGAACACAGATTCAGAGACAGGCGTCCCGTGTGGTCACCGCAGTAACGGGAGGGCAAGTGGGTGTCCAGACATCACGTCCTCCCACGAGTACCGCCATCGGTCCTGGCCATCCCTTGCTTCTGAAAGTTTCTGGTGCCATAGGAAAATGCTACAATCTGATTTATTCATTTTCTTCTGGGTCTTCCGTTGGTTCTCAATGTGAAGGAACGTGGAAGTCATGTGAAGACACCTTACCCACTGTGGCAGAGCTCCAGTTAAATTATCCGTGGTATTGGGAACTCGCAGGTCGTTGACTATCCCAATTTAATTTGGGCAGTACAGGACATTTCTAATAATTAATACTGTAATAACACTTAATGATCTGCACTCATGCAATCTGAAAATCCAGCTAATGGTGCAGTTTTTAGTGATTGCACAAACAGCAAGTTTCAAATCACATGCTGCTACTTCAGCATCCCGGGCCATGCAGGAGACCCTGCCCGTGGGGCTCTCACTGACCCCGACCCGGAGCCTAGACACGGCCACGACACGTGATGGGCTTGGTCTCCGGGGAGGGGCTGTCTGCTCGGCATTGCATCTAAGGCAGGAGAACTGAGAGAGCATGGCTCCTCTTCCAGATGGGGGGTACGTTTCAAAGCTATGAGGAAAGTCACTAGAGAGAGAACCGGGAGATTAGAAATAAGGAACGCGATTGTAGAGTCTCTTCGACAAACTTCATTAGAAAGGAATTAATATTTTGGAGGCCTGCCCAGCAGATAGCGATGCATTCGTTACCTTGCTCTCTGCCGGTCTTCCTCTTCCGCTCAGCACAACACAACCCACCCTGGCAGATTTTGCGGACGGGAACACTCAGACCTTTTCTGGAAACTCTAACGTCCATCACTGTGTGTTTCGTGGAGGGCCATGGTGTCATTTTGTTCTCTTTTTAAAGATTTTATTTATTTATTTGATATATAGAGAGAGATCACAAGTAGGCAGAGAGGCAGGCAGAGAGAGGGAAGCAGGCTCCCTGCTGAGCAGAGAGCCCAAGGTGGGGCTCAATCCCAGGACCCTGAGGTTATGACTTGATCCGAAGGCAGAGGCTCAACCCACTGAGCCACCAAGGCGCCCGTCTGCCTCTCTCTTTTTAATGGGAAAGATGTTCTAATCTATGCCGTCCATTATTTTCAGAACAGAAAATGGCCCGACTGAGTATTTACGTACGCAGCTAATGTCCACTAAGCTACCAAAAGCGTGTCCACCTGGGGCTGCTTTCCACTGTGCTCACCTCATTAATGCCCGTGTTTCAGGGATCCATCCACCATCATCCCGGGAAACACAGGCAGGAGACATACAGGAATGTCTGAGTAAAACCCTCTTCTAACTCCAGACCCTTCCCAACCTCCACTCCCTCCTTTTCCTTGTGATGCCCCAAGATGTGTGGGACCCGATCCCTCCCACAGACCTCCCACTCCTGGGGCGAGACCCCGCCCATCCACCGGCTGCCGGGTGGACTACGGGCACAGATGGGCTTGCTCGTGAGTGTTTTAGAGCCTCGAGCATCTAAAATACTTGTTCACAAATATCACCACTGCAAAAGTGCAGTGGAAGGATTTGAAAATTTGTCGGAGTTTACGAGCTGCACCAGTACAACGGGAAACAACACTCTCTTGTAGGAGAAGACTTGTGTTCCAATTATTACCATAAATTATTGGATTTCACTTTCCTGTCTTAATTCCAAGGTCCTTGTGCTGTTTTGTTGCTGTTGGAAGCAGATACATTTCCTGCAGTGGGAACTTCTGCTCACTGACGGTGTGAGCAGAGCCCGTGGAAGGAGCTGGAGGAGCTCCAAGGAGCTCGATGCAGATGAGGCCTTTCAGACTCGCCCAGCGGAGCAAGGAGCAGACGCCCTGATGCTCTGACGTGGGATGCACCTGGTGGAAGAAGTTTTAACTCTTGAGAAGGTTCTGCTCCTCTGTAGGGAGCCCCCTTTCTACATCTCGGCCCCTTGTCCTCAGGCCTGCACATTCGACTTGCATAAGAGGGAGCATCTCATTACCAACAAGAACTAAATGAACTGCTTAAAAGAAGGCAGCCCCATTAAAGGAACATTAAAGGGGCTTCAGCACACACGAGCCTAGAAATTCAGCATGAGGGCTCGACTCCGGGCCAACTTGCTCTCGCTTCATCAGCCTTAGCCTTCAGGGTGCTTGCTATCCATTCGGCTTTCCAAAAAATTACAAAAAAGTCAGGGGCAGGAATTTGCACGACCCTGCTGTGCGTCGGTGAGATGAATCCGTGTTATAGGATGGTAAACCAAGTCCAGGGAGATAATGACGTGCTGGTACAGACTGCAGATGCCGTCATGTTCCCAGCACCGTCCTGCCCACTGGCCAGTGTTCACACCCCACCTGGGGACAGAGGACATTTCATGACCCTCAGATCATGACCTGTACGTAGATAATTTTCTTCCTCGTCTTAAGGGTGATTTATCCATGGTTTTATTAGAAGAGAGCAGAAGCTCAAAAGCTTCTGCACAGCAAAGGAAATAGAGGCAACCCACGGAATGGGAGAAGATATTTGCAAATGACAGTACAGACGAGAGGCTGATATCCAAGATCTACATAGAACTTCTCAAACTCAACACACACAAAACAGATAATCATGTCAAAAAATGGGCAGAAGACATGAACAGACACTTCTCCAATGAAGACATACAAATGGCTATCAGACACATGAAAAAATGTTCATCATCACTAGCCATCAGGGAGATTCAAATGAAAACCACATTGAGATACCACCTGACACCAGTTAGAATAGCCAAAATTAGCAAGACAGGAAACAACGTGTGTTGGAGAGGATGTGGAGAAAGGGGAACCCTCTTACACTGTTGGGAATGCAAGTTAGTGCAGCCACTTTGGAGAACAGTGTGGAGATTCCTGAAGAAATTAAGAATAGAGCTTCCCTATGACCCTGCAATTGCACTGCTGGGTATTTACCCCAAGGATACAGATGTAGTGAAAAGAAGGGCCATCTGTACCCCAATGTTCATAGCAGCAATGGCCACAGTCACCAAACTGTGGAAAGAACCAAGATGCCCTTCAACGGACGAATGGATAAGGAAGATGTGGTCCGTATACACGATGGAGTATTATGCCTCCATCAGAAAGGATGAATACCCAACTTTTGTAGCAACATGGACGGGACTGGAAGAGATTATGCTGAGCGAAATAAGTCAAGCAGAGAGAGTCAAGTATCATATGGTTTCACTTATTTGTGGAGCATAACAAATAACATTGAGGACATGGGGAGATGGAGAGGAGAGGGAGTTGAGGGAAATTGGAACGGGAGATGAACCATGAGAGACTATGGACTCTGAAAAACAACCTGAGGGTTTTGAAGGGGCGGGAAGTAGGAGGTTGGGGGAGACAGGTGGTGGGTATTAAGGAGGGCACGTATTGCATGGAGCACTGGGTGTGGTACATAAACAATGAATTCTGTTATGCTAAAAAGAAATTTAAAAAGTAATAATAAATTAAAAAAAGAAGAGAGCAGAAAATCCTCAGTAACTGTAAAATCTGAGGTCTAGTATCAAAGTAATAATTCTCATTAGATTCTTTTATTTATTTATTTTATTTCCTTTCCTAAAAAATTGCTTTTTGTATCTTACTTCTTTCAAACATGGATTTGTGATTCTGAATACCAAAGGAAGGTATATTCATCAATAATTAAATATAAGTGGAAAATAAGAATTCTCAAAGGCCAGGGAAGCCAATGCACTAGCCGGCTGGTCAGGATGGTTTCTCAGGATGACCAACATTTATTTCTGTAGGATAAATTATCAATACAGGCATGAATTTAATTGAGTTTTATTTGGATTAAAAGATGCTACTTGTCAGCCTATTGATTTTACATGTATGAATAAGACATTTCCATTTTATCTTAAGATTGAAATAAAAAGTTTCAAATGCTTGCCGGAGTTCATTTATCTGGGGGAAATCTGTTTGGAAGTCCTCATCCGTAAGGAGAAAGGTACAAGAAACTCCCAACTTTCCCACTGGAATCCACTTAGAATGACTTCTTTCACGTACATTCATTTTTTTTTTTTTAAAGATTTTATTTATTTATTTGACAGAGAGAGAGATCACAAGTAGGCAGAGAGGCAGACAGAGAGAGAGGAGGAAGCAGGCTCCCTGCGGAGCAGAGAGCCCGATGCGGGGCTCGATCCCAGGACCCTGAGATCATGACCTGAGCCGAAGGCAGCGGCTTAATCCACTGAGCCACCCAGGCGCCCCCGTACATTCATTTTTGAGCAACGTTTTAAGAATTTTTAATACAGTCGGTCTTGGTTGAACTACCGGGCCGTGGAGCAAAGCCACAGAACTTCGGATTTGAAAGACTGATGAAATCTTTGAGGAAATTTGGAGAATAACACCTCTTTTCTAAAAACGGTTTCGGTTCCCATGAGGCCCCTTTTCTCTTGTCTTCAGATTTCTTTCAAGGTTACGTCAGAAAATTAGTAATTACAGCTAAAACTAAATAGCGAGTGTCAGTTTCTGTAAATGAGGCTTTTTCAGTGAGTAATTTCAGAGCTCCTCTGCGGCACAGATTGAAGGACAGTGGTGTTCTTCCAGCGTTTACTGCTAAAACACAACGTCTTGCGAACAAAGAAAGGTGCGTGATGTCAACATGATGACATCATTGCAGCCAAGGGCACGGACCGTAAGATGTGGTTGGTCTCCAATTCCACGCACTTGCTTTTTCTTTCAACACAGACATCTCATCCCACATTCTTTATGGATAGACTTTCGTGTGTTGTTGTTTGCCAAGATGATGCAAACGTTTCATATCATGATTTTGGTACACGTTCAGTGTAGAATTTATGTAAACATACACCAGGGGCTGTAACTTACCTGGGAAAGGCAACCATGAGTCTTATTTTACCGATTTTAGTTACTTCTGGGCTCGGGCTGAATTGCTAACCTACCATGGCTCAGTATTTCTTGCCCAATACCTTTTCTTTTCTTTCTTTCTTTCTTTTTTTTTTTTTAAAGATTTTATTTATTTATTTTACAGACAGAAATCACAAGGAGGCAGAGAGGCAGGCAGAGAGAGAGGAAAGGAAGCAGGCTCCCCGCCAAGCAAAGAGCCTGATGTGGGGCTCGATCCCAATCCGGACCTGAGATGAAGGCAGAGGCTTTAACCCACTGAGCCACCCAGGCGCTCCTTGCCCAATACCTTTTCGAGCTTAGA
This sequence comes from Meles meles, assembly GCF_922984935.1. Taxonomy (NCBI): domain Eukaryota; kingdom Metazoa; phylum Chordata; class Mammalia; order Carnivora; family Mustelidae; genus Meles; species Meles meles. Next base: position 95,073,552 of record NC_060077.1, on the reverse strand, counting down.
CACTTAAGATTCGTGTGTGAGCACCCGTGAGCCACACCTGTGAGCGGGTGCGTATCCGTGACTGAGCAGGTGTGTCTTAACCGTGTGGGCAGGTTCACTGCGTTGGTCACCTTGACTTGACACAAGGGTTAGGTATATTCACGTGGGGCCTCCGTTTCTCGTGTCGTCCTAGACTGGGGCCCGGTCTGCCTTCCCTCGCCCCGGGCTCCCCTCCCTCCCTCATCTGCAGACAGGAGCAGTGAGAGGGCCATGTGAGCTGCTCAGGAGAACGTGTGCCCCGCACTTGGCAGTCACTCGGTCAACGTGCGTGGCTCCCAGGTGTCCAGGGACCAGCCACGTGACCATTCTTCAGCCAGGTGGCCCACCGTGTTGGGTGAGATCCTCCCCTCTGGGCTTTGGGTCCTGGGGGAGAATGGGCACAGCAGCACAGTGGGGTTCAGGCATGTCCTGGGCTCGGGTGCTTGAGACCAATGAATCCTTACTCATCTGTCTCGGTCCAGTGGCTGAGGAGCCCACGCCTAACTTCAGGACCCTGCATCCATTTTGTAGGACAGAGAAGTTGTAACACCTCAGTGAGCGGTAGACGAGAAAGAGAGACCTGCCTGGATTCCTGCTTCCATCCCTAGAAGCACTTTGCCTGTGGAAGGCGAGTCTAGGATCCCCGATCCTAAAGCTGATTCATCCAGACCGTCATTAAGCTTAAGTCACTGATGAGGAAACTGAGGTCCATCAGAGTGAAGGCCCGAGCTGAGTTCCTCAACTTGCAACAGGGTCTGTGACTGGGTCACGGCAGATCTTCGGTCACTAAACTGCAGTCCCAGCCATGGTGTGGGGAGGCAGGACGCTCCTCACGCTTCTCTCCGGACGCCACTCTGCTGTTTCCTCACCGCTGCGGAGCAGACACGGTCTTCTGTTTCTCCTTGCCGCCTGGGCCTGACACAGCACTTGGGATATTTCTCAGGAGGATCCGCTGCGTGTGTCCGATGTAGGACAGCCGCTGCGGGTCTGTGTCGTGGGCAGTCCTTGGGTGGAACGCCTCCGACACAACCCATGGCCACCGGTTCCCGGGCCCACGGCAGGAAGGGTCGGCGGGGAGCCCGAGAGCTGCGACCAGCGGTGGGAGCCGGAGCAGCGGGCTGCGTGGGGCGCGTTGTCTTCCCGCCCCTCGCTGCTTCTTTCACAGGGTGCAGAGTCTTTGCCTGCGATCAGTCTTCCCTTTGAACCCGGCAGCTCTCAGAAGTGACGTTCCCATCAGTTCTGTTCTGCAGCTTCCTGGAGACACCGACGAATTTAAGGTTGGTTATCATATTCCTGGTTTTCCACAACAATCACCACAACAATCGGGCACGCCGGGCCGCTCGGAGCCTCGACAGGCTCGGATTAGGCTGCGTGGAGCCGGGTCATTTTTCATAACCCTGTTCCCCTGTCAGCGTGTCACAGCCAGTAAAGAGCTACTGACCCGCACGCACACATAAATCTTCCCTCCGCCGCCGCTCGCCGCGGTTTAACGCCACTTTGCTTGGCCACCGTGCTCACGAGCTTGAAACACCTTCTGCTGGTGAAAGGCATACTTATTATGATTACGGGGCGGTGCGTGAGATTTCCCCCAGCTCGGGCCGGCGGGCTGCCTGGACGTTGTCATTTATCATTGTACACTACATCTGTCAGCCGAGAAACAATTTCAATAAAAAATTTCTGCATGAAATTACTTCGCTCCACAGCGAAACTGCTTCTGCCGTTTGTGTGTACGTTCGGCGTCTCTGGGCCCCTTTTGCTTTTCTCCTCCTCCTCCTTTTTTTTTTTTTTTTTTAATTTTGGCTGTGAAAGGTACTTAATGTACCAAAAACAATTTGTACAGACATTATTTTACCAATTGAAAGTGTGTACGCCTTGCTGAGGTCCCCCTTATCTAACTGTTGCTAATACACTTTCACGCTGTGCTCCCGCGGCTTCATTTTACAGTTGAGGAGATCACCCGCTCCATGCTGTGCTGGAAATGGGACCCTCGTCACTCGGGTCCGCAGAGTGCCGTTAACATGGGAGCGACGAGCAGCACCGAGTTCAGGCATTAAACTGTCTTCGTCGCCGCCAATACTTCTTGTCGCAAACTTCCCTTCCTGCATCTCCGGCGTCTCCAGGAAGCAGAGTGTGAGCGGCAGAACCCTGCGTGGGCCCAGAGGGCAGGAGGCTGTGTGGCCAGCGCGGACGGCCGGACCTCCGACGTGGCGGCGTCTGAAGAGCCGCCGTCGCGCAGGTGCGGGGTCCCCGTGCGGCCATCGCGTCTGCTCGGCCGAGGAGGCAGGGATGCCTCTGGGGTCCGCCGAGCAGCCCTCATTGTCCTTACCCGTGTTTGGTTTCTTGCGGGAGCCCGGGACGGGGAGCGCGGGCAAGGCCTGCGGTCAGGAGAGCCAGCTGGGACAGTAATTGCTGTGAAATCACGCTCTGGACAGCCCCAAGGGAAGGACCAGCCGCGAAGGCCCTTGTTTTCCGCCCCGTCAGGTTTCTACCCAGCTATGGACTTCTTGTCATCGGCTCCTGACAGTTCTGCTGATGCCCCTGTCAGAAAATGAATTTTTCACTCCCCACTCGGTTGACTCCATTCCTGGGGTGTAACTCTGTCGAAAAATGCCACTCTGCAGCCTGCTGGCTCACGGGCTGGTGACGCACGGGCCTGCGGGAGCTGGCCTCCCTCGCTGGATCCCAGCCGCGCGGCTCTCACAGGGACACAGCTCGGAAGGGTGTCCCCCCTGCTCTGCTAATTCAATTAGTGTTAAAGGCCCCCCCACCTTTGCTGGCACCAGAATTCATGCCGGACGCGGAATATTTGTGCCAAAGGACAACAGGGGCTTGATCAAAAGCGGCGTTGGGTGTAAATCCCATTTCCTGTGCTCCCGGATTGCTGTTTGAGTGAATACCCCGGCCTCCCCTATGACAGCCAATTGACTCCTCACACAAAAACCCCCAAAATTTTGGGATGAAGGAGTGGGACCAAGTCACAGCCAGTCCGCGGGGAAGTCCAGGAAACACGTGTAAAGACACACAGTGTCCCCAAGCGTTTCCTTGGCTGGATATGGGCTTCCTACACAGGAACAAAAATTCTCCTCTCTAATCGCTACGGGTTCCATAATCACTACAGGAGCCAAGGGAGCGGCCGTCCAACAGCCGTCCCAGAGCAGGCAGTGATGCGGAGCGTGGGCTTCAGGCTGGTCAGCAGGCAGACGCCCGAGGCACACGAACGGGTTCGGGCCGGTCCACAGGAGGGTGCGCTGGAGGGAGGTGCTGTGGGAGCCTGCACAGAAGCAGGGGTCCTGGCTCCGGGGACCACCAGGCTCCATTTCTGATTGTCCTCTGTTACGCCACATCTCCCAGCCCCCAGTGTTCCTGCCGGTAAGGACGAGGATTGTCGATGTGAGTGTAGTTGGATGAAAGGACCCCCGGGTCCCTGTACCGGAACTCCAGAACATGATCTTATTTGGAAATAGGGTCATTGCAGAGGTTAGAATGAGGTTATGGCAGCCTGGATTGGGTCCTGATTCAGTAACTGGTGAGAAGGGTGAGAAGAAAAGACACGGGACACGCGGAGAGGATGACCACACGCAGAGAGACACAGAGATCACGGGGCTTCATCCACAGGCCGCGGGGCGCAGAAGGATGCTGGGAGCCATCGGAGGCTGGGGAAGGCAGGAGGACTCTTCACTGGGCCTTCAGAGGCAGCCGGCCCTGCCCACACCTGGGCGTGAGTCCAGGCTCGCCGTTCCAGACTGCTTGTGTTCGTCCTCTGGCCTGTGACGCTTCTGCATAATGGCAGAGGCAGGAACTCACCCAAGGGCAAGGGGCAGCTCCTGGCCCAGAATCACCACCCGCTGGGTGGTTGGGCCATGGTTCACCTGCCCGTCTGTCCGAGTTGAACACTGAGCCACATGGGAGGACATTGGTGGACGCTTAAGCCAGATGGCCGCGAGTGGCCCAGGGTTACGTTTACAATGCCCGGGACACCAGGACTGTGCCTTTGTACCAAAGATCCCACAGAAGGGCCCTACATCCAGGTGCCCTTGGGGACGGAGGCCCTACAGGCACGGGGCTGGCTGGCCCCTCCAGCTTGGTGCTGCAATCAGTGTTCCTCTGTGTCAACGTGTCTGTGGATCATCCGGACATATTCAACCTTTCAGCCGTGGTTCTGACTTGGGAAGTCCAGGGTCTAGACTGAGACTCTGAGTTTCTCGATAGTCCTCTGGGAGATACTGGTGTTTCCTCTCCATGAACTTAAAGTGGCAAGACTTGAGGCACTGTATTCCCAAAATTGGTGTTCTGTGTCCAAAGTCTGGATAGGTTCTAATTAGACGTCTTACTTGTAAACCTCGTCAAACAGCCAGGAATTTAAACATCAGATGATGTGAATTGGAGACAGTGCTGTCCTCCATCCTTTACCTTCTTTCTCTCCAGAGCCACTTACGATAGCCTCTCACAGCTGTTGTCCCAGAAGATCTCCAGATGTTCACTGCATCTGCATTCATTCATCATGCCTTCAGTAATGCAACAACTTTCCATGCAACAGACCGTGCGTGGGTCCTGGACAAGATTCCGTTTGGATGATACATAATGATCTATAAAATAGGATTGAATGATCCATAAAATAGAACCCTCATATTGTGAACAAACATAACACAATAAAAAAAATTAAATAGCGGCGAGCACCATGAAGTAGAGTGTGTCCCAAGTGTGTAGGACAAAAGGTCCCCGTCTGGTCTTGCAGAAGGCGCCCCCAGAAGCAGCGACATTGGATGTTCTCCTGCGCATCTTCCCAAGGCTAGTTCTCTCTTGTCATTCAGGTTAGTTCTTCACATGACTCCGTCTGGAGCTTTCCATGGAGCCCTGCAACCACTCGATCCAGTCCACAGCCCACACAAAGAGAAACCAGACCTTGGCACCATCCTGGCAGGTCGGGCTTGTGGATACCCATAGCTCAGGGCTACAGAAAAGGCTCCGCTTTCTGATTATTCTGGGAATCATGCCAACAAGCCTTGGGGCTCTTGCAGCACCGAGCTCTCCGAGAACAATGCTTCTGACGCAGGAGGAGCTGGCGGATCTGAACCCAGCTCCGGAGTCCAAGAACAGAGCCAAGTCTCAATGCAAAAAGTCAGCGCGGAAGTTGAGTTGTTGAACTTGACAACCTGAATCTGGTTGATGGCCACGTCCAGGAGTGAGCAGGCTGGTGTGCATCCACAGGGATCCCTGAGCGGGAGGTGGACATCGCAACATTGACTGTGTTTGCCTGTTTGTGGAACAAACCTAGACCCTGGGGGGAATTAGCCCCCCAAACCGTGTTTTCTGCATCCAGCATTTGGCGCGGTACATAACCAGTCTATTGAGATGAACGAGAACGATAACTCAAAACCCCAGATTAAAACATCTGGGCTTGGAATCAGATGTGGGCAGGAGGATAGAGCTTAGTAATGAGCCAACTTCCATAAGGAGGCTCCCTTTACTTCTCCGATCGGAATTAGTCTCAGAATCCAGAAGGTTCTAATACATAAACTGACTCAGTTGTACCCAGATGAGCTGGACATCATAAGCACAAGGCTTCAGCTTCTCTCTGCCAGTGATTTTGGTCTCTGCAAAGCCATTTTTCAGATAACATTGACCAATACAGAATAATATATTTAAAGGACCCAATTCTAGAGGGTCTGCTGGCCTGAATAGTCAATAGATTTTCTTTTATACTTTTTTCCTTAAAAACTGTGAAAAAATATAGAAAAATATAAATAATAAGACAGAAGAATATAATCTAGTCCCCACCATCCAGAGCTACAGTTTAAATACTTTTATTTATTTATATATTCACCTCCAGGCTTGTTTTCTCAAGAAAAATCACCCAATTGTTTTATAGAAATTGTGCATGTGTGCGATTATAAACACTGCAAATAAGGCATAACAGCATGTAAGTATAATAAGTTGCAGAAAAGTTGCATAAAATTATAATCAGTATTGTTTCAAATATCCTTATGGTTCTTCACAGGTAGAAAGATGGCTGGTGACGATACTTCCACGAAAATAGGAGTATACTATAGATATTGTAATGGAAGATAGTAGTTAATTTTGTTTGAATTTAAGTAGGTGGAAAACAAATAAAGGATATAGTGGAAATTCAAATATATTTTTCTTTCTTACAAGAAAGGATTCCAGGAAATTAAGAACACAGACTGGGCAATATAGTTACACATGGTAAAAGGAAACACAGGAGACTTTGTTAAGAAAGTAAAGATGTGGGGCGTCTGGGTGGCTCAGTGGGTTAAGCCTCTGCCTTCGGCTCAGGTCATGATCTCAGGGTCCTGGGATCGAGCCCCACATCCGGCTCTCTGCTCAGCAGTGAGTCTGCTTCTCCCTCTCTCTGCCTCTCTGCCTGCTTGTGATCTCTGTCTGTCAAATAAATAAATAAAATCTTTTTAAAAAAGTACCATTGACTATATTCCCAGTGTTGCACCTTTAAAAAAAAGAAAGAAAGAAAGGAAAGACGTAATCCACCCCACCAGCTTTCCGCTCTGGGTCCGGCTTCACCCAGACTGGGACTCCCGGTGGTTACGTCGTATGACATGACGCAACATACCACGTTCCAGTAAAGTACCTCGTGTTAGGTGAGCTGATGCGGATTGCATCCCACTTCCTCCTTAACCCTGTATTCCCTGTGTTAGTCTTTTTTTAAAAATAATTTTGCTTATTTATTTCCAAGACAGAGAGCATGAGCAGGAGGGAGGCGCAGAGGGAGAAGCAGACTTCCCGCTGAGCAGGGAGCCCCGCAATCCCAGGAAGCTAAGATCATGACCTGAACCAAGAGCAGACGCTTAACCAGCTGGGCCTCTCAGACGCCCCTTCTGTGAGCTCTTGAGATAAACTGGCTCCAGGTTATTCTCAGCCCTTTCCACGGGCCTTCGCAGTCCCAGTATCGTGTTGAGTCTGACTTTGGCACCAGACCGACCCAGCGCCCCGCCTCCAGCACACTCTCAGGCTCCTGCTTCTCCTTAGGATTTGAATGTCTGAGCCTGAACAGCATCCTTCTTGGGGACTCTGTTGCTCGCTCTTTTCCCAGAACTTGCAAACTGAGCCAGCGTTTCGTGGTTATCTTTTTGGGGGCGTACAGTGCTCTCTGACTTTCCTTGACCTTCAGTGGCTTAACTAAGGTGTGTCCACTAACTACAGGTTGTTTTCATCTTTGCTTAGAACGTGGTGTGCTCTCTTAACCCAGAACATTTTTTTTCCCTTCAGTTCAGGAAAAGAAAAATGTCTTACATCAATTAAATTAAAAAATTTATATATAATATATATCTTATCATAATATCTAGTACATAATTAAATATTATATTAATCACATGTTTACATATAATACCAATTATTTAATTAATTATATTATTTTAGTATATGAATATAATATATAATATATTAATACACAATGTAGTCATATATGATCTATAATAATTAATATAGAATTGTGATTATGCATTAATTAGTTATGATATATATATAATTTATATATAAATATAAATTTATATATTATTTTTTCTACAGGAAATGCATATATATATATATATATGTATATATATATATACATATGTAATTAGATGCTTGACAGTTTTAAAGACTGATAACAAAAAAATAGCAGCCCCTCATCCTGGCTCACCCCCAGCCTGGTTATATCTATCAAGGGGGGTGGGTTGGGAGAGGGTACGGGGCCCCGTATGCACCACTGCATGCCTTTGTAAATAAAGTCTTATAGAAACACAGCCATAGCATTCTTCTTGGTATCAGCGATGGCTGCTTTTATGCTCTCTTGCCAGGAGTGACTGCTTGCATAAAGTCTAAAATATGTCCTGTTTCCCTCTTCACAGAAAAGATTTTCCCACCTCCCATGTAGAGGAAATCACCTCCAAATACAGTGGCTGTTCCCTCTGGTTTTTACCTCTTTGTACTTAGATAATATTGTTCTTAGTTTACATATCATCAACTGACTTCCTATGAAGGAAGAAAATCCAGTTCTCTTAAATCTCTCCATAAACACAACAGCTAGTACTTCTTCTCTTCATCCTCCAAGCACATTTCTGTGGTAGTTTTGTTAAACAAAAATTGATAGAAACGTAATGTGGTTTTCTGTGTTTGCTCATTATTGAGCCACCCGGGACTGCCCTCTTTCTGTACAAATATCTTATATTCCTCGAATTAATAGTTGTCTTTTTGTCAGCTCGCTTTTCTTTTCTTTTCTTTTTTAAGGATTATTTATTTATTTATCTGACAGACAGAGATCACATGTAGGCAGAGAGGCAGGCAGAGAGAGAGGAGGAAGCAGGATCCCCGCTGAGCAGAGAGCCCGACGTCAGGCTTGATTCCAGACCCATGATTCCAGATCATGACTGAGCCAAAGGCAGAGGCTTAACCCACTGAGCCACCCTGGTGCCCCATCAGCTTGCTTTTCTATGTCCTCAGTGATAAATTCAGCCCTAACTTTCTGATGACACTGTGTGTTTTCTCAGCGTGGTCACATGCATGGCACTTTGTCATTAATAAAAACATTGGGGGTAGGGTTTATGCTTCAGAAGACCTCTGACCTCTGACCTCCTGCCCTGGACTGTGGAGCCATGCACTGCTAACCTCCAAATTCTGGAACTTTCTTGCTAATTTTGTTGACAATTCTCAATGTCTTTTTGCTGGTTAAAAACCCTACTTCTTGGTTGTCATGTCTTCCTTCTGTGGTCTACTCCAAATGTGCATAGGGTTAAGTTTCTTGAACCCTTATCCTATGTTCCTACCTGAGCTGGGTATGAAATTCTAAGCTATAAGTTCGTTCGTTTTCTTTCTTTCTTTCTTTCTTTCTTTCTTTCTTTCTTTCTTTCTTTCTTTTTCTTTTCTTTCTTTTTCCCTTTCCTTTCCTTTCCTTTTCTCTTTCTTTTTGAGAACTTTGGAGGATTGCTCCACATTCTTTTAGCTTCTTCGGTTCCTTTGGAGAACATTGATGTCCTTCTAACACCGCATCCTTCCCTCGAGACATTTCAGATTCTCTCTTTATCCCTGGATGATAAGACACTTTGAGATGACATTCTTGGATGTGTACCATTCACAAGTAATTTTCCCAGGTAACTGAGGTGCCCATGTGATCCCTTCAGTTCTAGGAGCTTTTATCTTTACTTTTTTTCTTTGATAATTTCCATTATTTCTTTGTTCATTCTCTCTTGATTTTAAAAACTACAACTTTTGTGTTGTTAAAGAACATGTAAGCTATGACTTTTATCATACACTTTCAGGACATTGAGTGGAGGTTGCTTGATGACATGGGTGGGCGGCCATGTGTGTTCTCGGAGCAGCACACGTTTCCCCAAGCTTCCAGTGTTCAAATATCATTGCAAACTCCCCACATTTAGGTGTTCTGCATGACTTGACTCAGGGGGTTCCTTACAGACAGCAGCTGGGAGTTTTCTCCATTCCTGGTGCCTTGACCTGGGTCCCAGGCCCTGAGTTCCTGCTGCAGTCCTGTTTCCAGTCCACCTGCTGGGCATGTTCATAATAAAAACAGGACCAGAAGAGTGAAAGACATGCACAGCTGGCATGGGCCTAGGGAAAGCAGTCCCATGGAGGAAATTACTCTTTTTCTAATTACTATAAAAATTTCAATCTAGAGCAACACAATTTCCTTAAAAACTCAAGATGAACATTAATATAGTCTCTGTTATTTTATTTTCAAAAGACATTTTTATTTCTATTTTCCTAACTTCTCAAACTTCAAAGCCAGCGTGGGATGATGTTCATCGTAAATTAAACAGAAAACAGAGCGAACGGGACTAGTTTGCAGGTCTGTAGAGTTTCAATGGTGCTGCTTTTACTCGGTTTGCTGCTCTTTTGCTCTCAGTGATCAATTACGTTTCATTTCTTTTTTCCCTTTTATCATTAAATCCATCTGTGTTTGGAGAGACGGAAAATGAGACGAAGGAGGATGGGAGGCAAACAACTCTCCTGGCCTCACACACCCTGTATTATCCTTGTTCTACCCTTGGTTGGTTGTACTGAGAGGTGGGTCCCTGCCAGTGAAGCCACCACACCCAAAGTGTATTAATCCATAGTGTTTGGCTAATTTAGAAGGAAGAGTCTAATTTTGTCCCACTGAGCTCTACCCTCAGCTCAGACTCGCTATAAATATGTATAAAACTGTACTTGGAAATCAACAAAATGGATGTTTCTTTCGTCTATGTTGCATAAGATTGGTTGTGCTGCCTGGAATAATCCAAAGAGTGTCCAATAAATATCAAATGCCCAGAAATGGAAGGAAAAGTATTACCAGAATGTTCTGGCTCTGGAGGGTGGGCTTCCTACTTGAAGGTTCACCCAAAAGGTAAACTGCATCATAAGAATGAGCAGATGAGGGGCGCTTGGGTGGCTCAGTGGGTTAAGCCTCTGCCTTCCGCTCAGGTCATGATCTCAGGGTCCTGGGATCGAGCCCCACATCGGGCTCTCTGCTCAGTGGAAGGCCCGCTTTCCTCTCTCTCTCTCTGCCTGCCTCTCTGCCTACTTGTGATCTCTGTCTGTCAAATAAATAAATAAAATCTTTTAAAAAAATGAGCAGATGTGTGAACATACCTGACTTCAGGGGCAGGAGAGACACCGCCTGCAAGAGGACGTCTACACATGGTGTGTTCAGACGATGAGCCATTGTCTTGAAACAGGGGCAAGGCTCACGACAGGGGATACATTTAGAAAGGGAACAAGATCAGGAGAGTTTTTCTCCTAACCCCTTATTGAGGTATAATGCACACACCGCACAATTCACTCTTTGGGGTTCACAATTTAGTTTTGTATTTGTGGAACCATGCAGGGTATACAGTTCATTATACGGATTCCTTCCGTCGGTACAGTTGTTTTGAGAGTTCATCTATAGAGTACGTCTGTGAAGAGACCATTTATTTCCAGAGCTGAGCTGTCTTCCAGGATACGGTTTACCGTACCTTGTTTGTCCCATCACCTGTGGACATGTCCGGTTTGGAGCCACCATGAGGATTAACACACTGCTCTCCCCATGGACCATGCTTTACTTCCTCTGGGTAAACAAGAGGAATGGCAATGTATGATAAATAAATGTTACACTTTTAAGACAATGCCAGCTTTTTTTTTTTTTAACATATTAATGTACTTTAACTTTTAGGAAAATTTTAGGTTTACAGAAAAATCAAGGAGAAACTCCAGAGAATTCCCATCTTCTCCTTCTCCCTCCCGCCACAGTTTTCTGTGTTATTTAACATCATGAGTTGTTGTATATTTGTTATGATTGATGAATCAGTATAGGTAATTATTATACTAATCCATAGTTAAGTTGGAGTTTCCTTTTTGTTTTGTATAACTTACGGGTTTGAACAGAGGTATGGCACATACCCAACACCGCGGCATTATACAGAATGGTTTCAGTGCCCTGAAGATTCCCTACCCTCCCCTATTCATCTCTCCATTCCCCAAATGCCTGACAACACTGACCTTTTTATTTTAAAAATTTAAATTATTTATTTATTTATTACTTTCAGTAATCTCCACACCGAGTGTGGGACTTGAACTCACGGGCCCAAGATCAAGTATCACATGCGCTTCCTACGGGACCAGCCAAGTGCCCCATCAAGACATAGTTTTGCCTTTCCCAGAATGTCCTCTGGAGGAATCATACAGCATGTAGACTCTTGAGATCAACATCTTCTCTCAGCAATGTGTGTGCAGGTTCCCTCCATGTCTCTCCCTGGCTTGGTAGTGCCTTTCTGTTCAGTGCCGAGTAGTATTCCTTTGTCCGAGGTGCCACAAACGGCGCATCCAGTCACCTGTTGAAGGACTTTCCAGCTCTTTTGTGAGTGACGACACCGTTCTGCACTCCCCCAACAGGATATGGGGGTCCTAGTTGCCCCATATCTTTGCCAAAACTTGGCATGGTCGGGGTTTTTAAATTTTAAGCATTCTGATATTATCGCATCTCATCATGATTTTAATTTGCAGTTTCCTAACAACTAAGCACTGAGAACAACTTTAGTGCTTATTTGCTGTTCTCATGTCTTCTCTGGTAGAGCGCATCTCAACAGTTTCTCCCGTTGTTTAATTAGGCAGTTTTTCTTCCTGTCGTTGAGCTGTAACAGTTCTTCCTATGTTCTAGACACGAATTCTTTGCCAGATACATGTTGTGCAATGTGTTTCCAAGTCTACGTCTCGCCTCTTAGTTTTCATAAGTGTCTTTTGAAATTATATAATTTAAAATTTTCAGGAAGTCTAATATCCACTTTTTAATTTTATACTTGGTGAAGTTTGTGCTGTTAAGAATGCTCTTTAAAAGCCCAGACTTACTAAAATCATCTCCTCTGTTTTCTAGAGAAGTGTTACACTATTAGCTCATACATTCGGGCAAACACTCCATCTTGAATTGAATGTCATACGTGGTGTGGGCACGGGCTGAGGTCTGTTGTGATGCACACGGATGTCCGCTTGTCACCTGCGCCGTCGGGTGTAAAGCTTATTATATTCTATTGATTTGCTTTGGCACCTTTGTCAATAACAGATTGGTTGTACTTGCATTGGTTCATTTCTGCTCTGATATTACTAAAATATCTTGCAAAATGAAGATGAAATAAACATTTCCAGAAATATGAAAGCTGAAATAATTTATCACCAGCTCGCCAGCAGAACCAGCGACATTGCAGGAAGCCTGCAGTCAGAAAGGCAGCATCACCAGGTGGAACAGATCTACAGCTGAAGGTGCAAAGAGCAGCCAGAATGGTGCATACATGGTACATATGGAAAATTTTTCCTTATTTTAACAGTTCCCTTCAGAGCAAATGGACCATGTACAGTTGAAAAATAAAAATATAGACACATAGAAGCAGACGTGTGACAATTAGCACAAAAGCCAGCAGGGAGACAAGGGCAGCATGTGTTGTAAGGTTCTTACACCGGAGATGAAGCAGAATCACGTTACCTCATGGGCCATGTGACGTGTGGGGAAATACACTGTACATCCTGAGAAAACCATTAAAAAAGAGGCGTAGTAAATAGACCAATGAAAGAAAGAGCACATTAGGAGAAATGCACGATAAATTCATAAGAAAACACGAACAACAAGGAGAAGGAAGCAGAAGACGTCTTTCAGGTGGGGGCATTGTGCTGTGTGCGGGAGCTCCTGGGAGCCCTTCCGTGAGAGTCGGAGGGAGTGTGGAAATGCTTTGAAAGAATGAACAGAGGACTCGTTTCCTTCAGAACCAGATTGTTTTAGGATTTCGACTGAATCCTATTGCTATTATTGCTGCAGATACGATGGCCTCTCAGAGCAAATGTAAATAGTTTTTATATTCTTAGGTGAGGATAGCTTTCTAGCTGGATGATTTACGGGCTTGATGGCGTCAATGGGTGAGTTTCAAAGAGACTGTAACTTTCTAAATCATACACAGAATTTTGCATACTTGGCCAGAAATGCAGTTTTCCTGGTTGGAGGTTCAGAGATTTTTATTTTGTTCTTATAAAGGCTCTTGGCCTAGTGATATTCCATACCTGTCTCCCATGCTTATGCCTTTCCCTGCAGTTCTGAACATCAGTTCTCCTCCAGAATAGGTAAACCATGATTCCAGAACCTGTCACCATTTACAACGGTGGCTTCTGACACCTCCTTTCTCAGCGTGGACTGATGCCTAATTTCCCTTCTGAACCACACATGCCTGTTTTTCAAAAAGAAAAACAATAGTGAAAGATGTTTCTTTAGGGCTGGAAACGTCACTCTTTTCCTCAGATATCGAGTCACATCTGCTGGGCTATTGTCATCGTTCAGTGCAAATACCGTCTCAGCCCACAGAAGCCTGCGGTGCTTCATTAGCCCAGAAAAATGTACCAGAAACAGACATTGAGGCGGTAAGGGAGCATCCCATGCCTTGGAAAGAGAGTATTTAATATTAACAATCTCTGTGCCGTTGCAGTACATCTGCTGGGACAGGAAGCATCTTGATGATCTGTGTTACCAGCCTTCTCTGAAATTATCTTCCGCACGATTTTACAGAAAAGACGGTTTCTGATAAATCTGGTCCAACAATTAATGTGTGGCGTAAGTTGTGATTAGAGAAGTTGAATTGGAAGTAATGAAGGCTTAAAAATAGAAAACAGATGTAATATTTTAAATGACATTTTCTGGGTACTGTATGGATTCCCCCCTTTCAGTAATTAGCAAAATGTTTTCAGTTTTTTTAAAACAGCTTATTACTGTGAACACAATAAACCCATATGTGTAAAAAACAAATAAAAAATTATGGGAAACAGATGATCACACACTTTGGGCTGTGTGGATAAGGAGAAATAGTAAAGCAAATAAATGACCAAGAAAATGTAGGGCCCCAAATATAAATCACCAAAATAACTCAAACAAAAATAACCAGTATTCAAGCCATTCTGTGAATCTGTTATTTAATGGAACATGAATAATTTATGTTATAGAGAGGAAGATTATAAATCAGTAAATAAATTTTAGAGAATTTGAAAAATTCTACAATTAAAGATTGAACCAATTCCACTGTATCTTGTCTGTGTCTGCTATGTTGGCTTTCCTGAGAGAGACCAGAATGACTGGCTGGAAATTCAATGTCAGCAAAGACAGTCCACTTGGAGCCATCTAGAACCACTGAACGCAGGAGTCTCTGTCTTTGTCCCTTGATGTGACCCTGGTTTCTGTATTCTGACTGGTGACACTGAGAGGGTTGTGTGGTGACCAGACCCTTTCAAGTGTCAGGTGCTGTAAAAACACAAGACCCTCCATGCATCTTATGAGTTCAGTGACTTTCTGCAACAATCCATCGAATAATTTCCAGAGGAAAGCTATTGATGTTTTTTAAAAAATGAAATGACAATTAGTTTTAAGGAAAAGTCAACTTTGTTTTATTTTTTGGTTTAATTTGTGAGTTTTGGTTCCAGCAAGTGAGACTTGACTTCCAGGCAACGTAGGCACGAGAGGAGAGGAACCGCAATCGCTCTCTCCTGACACGTAAGACGAAGGAGTACGACGTGGTCTGTCATTGTGTCCTTTCCTGGAGGTCCTGCTGTCCCTGTGGCCCACAGTCAGGTGGCTTGTGGGTGGCATGGATGGGAGCAGGGAGACGGCTGGCAGGTGGGGGGGCCTGGTGGCAGAACACGCAGGGAAGCAACGCTATTCTTCAGACGAGAGGATTGTTTAAAGCGGAGAACAAGTGCAGATTGCTTCACTGCCACGCTGGGGGTAAAACGCCTCTTCAAACTCCACTACGGTAGCGTTTCACTTCCAAGAGCAAAGTCTGGGCTACAGCGATGCTGCTGCCCGGGCCAAGGTCTACCGGGGTACCCCGCCAGTCACGGCCTTAATCACACTTTGGGCCGTGGCGTGATCTTATCTCAGAGCAGGGAGAGGCGCCACGACCGGTGACGGCCCTGAGCAGGCAGGAGTGTGGGCTGGGGCCGCAGGTGCGGAGGGAAAGCCAGGTGGAGAGGTGCAGAGCCCCCGTCCTCTCCGGCATGGCTATGGAGGACAAGACAGAACGTGTCCCTCACCTGGACTGTCTGAGACACGGGGCCGAGGAGTACAAAGAAGCGTGGCCTGGGCAGTCACGATGCCCGGCAGGGGAGGCGCTGTTCCTGAGCAATCTCCAGGCCCTGGTCGCCCGCGGTCTTCGAGCCCATGTCTGAGCAGGTGCTCTGGGCCAGTGCGCAGTGACCCCGGCAGGCGACGACAGAGCCCTGGACGCAGGTCATGAGCCGGACGTCGAGAACAAGACTCATGGTGTGTCTCCCGCTATGGTCCCTGTCCCAGGAAGACGGTGATGGGAGGCCATTCTTCACAGAAAAGCACTCTTCCGTGATGGACGGATACCAACGGCTTACAAAGGAAGACAGAGCCAGTGGCTTTCTGAGCAGAGAGTCACGGTGGGGCCTCTCTCTCTAGAACACTTCCTCCGCCCCTCGCCGGAGCTGGGCTGATGGCCCTTCCCGCGCCTGCACCACACCAGCCCGCAGGCCAGGAAGCAGGTTTTCTTCTTTTTGCCCTTGAGCCCGTGGAGCAGTTTGGGTTGCCCACAGTTTCCACTGAAGCGTCAGGAGAAGTTAGTCATGTTGGACCCAGAGTTTTCTGACAGGGGTTCTCTCTGGTGCTCTCCTGGCTGCAGGGAAGGCAACAGGCTCCAAAGAGAAGGGGCTGCCCATGCGAGGGCACACCTCAGTCCACCTGAGCAGACACACCTGGGCCGGTGGAGGTTCAGGATCACGCATCCGACAGGGCGGTCAGCCCAGCGGGGGGAGGAGCGTGTCTGATCTAGAGGTGAAGTATATACGTTTTAGAGCCAAACACTAAAATTATCAGAAGGTGGTTTTTTTCCCCCTTTAAAACCTTATCTTCATTTGAAGTCAAGTCGGGCTCCTATTTTGGCTGCACTGATTTAGTCATGGAGTTACTGACCGCATTCGTCTGCTAAGGCAGTAAGTGAAAGAATGATTTTATTCCACAAACAAACAGAGCCGGGGAGAGTGGAGGCTCTGCCTGGCGTGCTCAGGGCACTTGCTGGGAGCGGTTAGCGCTCGTCCCCTCTCCGGGAGCCAGCCGGACCTTTGCCCACGGCATGCGCACGCCCAGATTCCCCGCTCGCCCGCCTGCCTTCTGTACCTGCGCCCTTTCCACAGAGGAGGAAGCATCTGGGCTGCCCCACAGCTGGGGATCATGCAATAAATTCATTTAAAGATGCTTGTTTGAGAAGGAAAGCCCTCTGTCCTACAGCAGAAGACGGTCCGTACTCGGTGCTAGTTTTATTGCAACATTATCACATAATTCTTTCAAGTTAATACAATTAGCTCACAATGGTATACAATTGTTTCAAATTAATACAAATTCAAATTTTACATATTCAATTTTTGAAAATAATAAAATTAATTTAGCTTTACATCGTTGTAACGTGTTGAGAGAATACTTTTACTCCTCTCTGTAGGTTGAATAATAGGATTGAACACAGACAAGGGGAGGGACCATGCATTTGTGAAATTACGTAATGCTTGGGAAGAATTAAAACTCCTGCGTACGCCTCACATTTCCAACAAACTGCAGTATAGCTTCATCAACACTTAAGTCTTCTCCTGCACACCCCAGTTGTCTGGGGTCGTGGGTTCTTCGACATGAAACGTTAAGCGGTGCTCGTGAGCGAATCACTGGAATCACAAAACGGTTTCAGTCCTACCCTCCGGTTCTGTTCAATCTCAGTGGATGATCAGATAATCTGACCCAATGGCATTTCCCCTGCTACAGGAAATGGAGGGGGGCAGTTCAGGTGTTTGGTTCATGAGGAAATTACTCGAAAATAATGGTCTGGAACCCAACCAACACCAACCGTTGTCCTTCCGCATGAGCCCGACGGAGCGGTGGCGCTGGGAGAGGGGTGGCCGCTTCGCTCCGAGGCGGTCGGTGGGGACAGACTGGCTATACCACCTCTTCCGAAGGAAATGCTCTTCGCACACGTAAAAATGGGAGCAAGTGAAACGCAGCAAGACAGCAAGGTGGGGACAGCCTTGGGACCCTTCAGTCCCTGGCTGGGCTTGTTTTTATTTACGTTGGGAGAAGAGCAAAACTGACCTGAAAGGTCCTTCCACTAAAATCCAACAAAAGCACAAAAAAACACTAGTGGGAGTGAGAAAAAATTCCAAATTCTTCCAAGTAGTATAAAACAGAAGAACAAAGACAAAGGTTAGTTTTAACCCAGGAGACCCCGGACCCCAAACAGTGGCCTTTCGCTCCTAAGTCCCACGTGCCGGCCAACGAGGGTGTCTCCAGCAGAGCAGGGACTCACACAAGCTTCCGTGGCTTCACACCCAAGGTCCGCCTGTGCATCTTGGGTTGCGAGTAGCAAACACCAGTTTCCTTTTCTAAATTTGAAAGTGTCGTCGCTGACAGGTGGGGACTGACGAATGCTATTGGAAAGTCAGCCCAGTCATCCGTGCGGGAGGAAGAGCTTCGGTCACAGATCAGGTGGGTAAGTGAACATAGTTTAAAAAAAAAATTAAATACGCATTTGGATGTGGAAAAAAAAGATCAGGTGGCAGCTCCTTGTGCTCCTGGGTTTAGTTAGTACCTCTTCAGGGAAATTCCACAGGACAGACTACTCTCTGAACCACTGCGTCTTTTCAAACTGTAAGGATTCTCCCAGAGTAGTATCTAGAAAAGCTTTCCTTTTGTTCAAATACATCCCAGCATCACAGCTTACCACGCGTCCTTCACAGATACGCGTTTTCCTCGTCATCGTGTAGACTGGCCACGGGTGATGGGAAGTCGTTTCTGAACCTCACGGGTGGGACAACCGACGGGTGACCTGTCTTCATCTGTCCATGTCGCCGTAACAGGAGCAAAGTGCCGCAGACCAGGAGGCATATAAACACCGGACGTTTAGTCCTCACAGTTCCCAGACGGGGAGTCCAAGACTAAGGCTCCGGCAGGTCTTGGTGTCCAGGGAGGGCCTGGTTCCAAGCACTGCCCTCTGGCTGTGTCCCTCAGTGAGCTCTAGAGACACTCATCCCATCAGGAGAGCCCCACCCTCGTCACCTAAGCACCCCCAAAAGGTCTCACCTCCGAACACTATTGTGCTGGGGGTTTGGTTCCAGTGCGTGGATTTGGGAGAACATGGACATTTGGTCTATAGCACAGTCGTTGATATAAATTGTTATTTAACAACCCCCAACCCCAACTCTGTGGCAAAAGTAACCGGGCTGCGAACGGTGTCCTGTGAGTGCAGAGGGTTGAACCCAGGTCTGCTGATGCACGGCACAAACATAGACTTGCTTCTGCCTGTTCCTGGGAACCACCTCCAACCTGTGGCGTCAAGGTGGCGGGAGGGTGACCTTGGATGCCCCGGTGTGTGGAGAGGCATTAACAGGGGCAGTGATGCTGACGTGCCCAGAACCCAAACTTCTGCCAGTCTGGTCTCTGAGCTGCCGGCCCCTGTCCCTGCCCCAGGTGTGGCCCAGAGCGACAACAGCTCTCTGGCTTTGATCTCTGATGCAGAACCCCTTTGGGGGTGTCTGGTCCCATCCCCCCAGAAGCAGAGACAGCGGTCCTTCTTGGCAGTTGGATAGGGCTCCCCAGTCCCCTGTCCCTCTTGGTCCATTCTCCACAGCCCAGGCCCCAGGATATTTGCCCGCCCAGCTCTCTAAATCCCCCTGGGGGGTTCTCTGTGAGGAGAAGGCCGAGGCGCCAAGCTGCAGTCTGTCCAGGTGTTGCCCTGGGCAGCACACGCAGAGACATGGCCCGGTCTGAGCCATAGTCACAGAGGACATTCCACAGTGCTGGGGGCAAATGGGGGGACAGGCATCCTTGTCACCAGCGAGCCGGCGTGGACTCCATGGCCAGAGTGTCCAGGGAGCTGCAGCCCGGCGTTACTGAACAAAAGGGAAGAGGCAGCGTGTTTAACGAGAAACATGACATGAAATGCAGGAACCGTGGTCTCGCATTTTGAAAAAGAAATAGTGGTTTCTTTGTCAAGTCAGTGGTTGACTCCATTTCCTCTGTGCCCTTACCAGGTTTAATTTTAAGAGATGGCTTTCTTTTTTTGAGATAAATATTGACATACAAACCGTATTTGTTTTAGGTGTACAGCATAGCGATTGGATGGGACGGTGCGATTTCTAGCAGCTCTGCTGAGGGACTGATGTGAGCTGCGCTGCACGATTTGAAAGTGTGGACTTGGGTGAGTGTTGATCCTCGTGTACACTCGTGACGCTGTCACCACCGTGAACGACAGCCTGTGCCCTCCCCTATGGCTGGGCAACCTTCTCTCACCGCAGATTAGCTTTCCACGCTCTAGAAGCTCATGTACTGGGAGCCACACTAAACGTACCCTCCGTTGGGGTCTGCTTTGGTTTGTGTTTTGTTTTTTGGTCTGGCTTCTTCCACTCTGCACAGTTTTTTTGGGATGTCCTCATGTCGTTGGGCTGAGTTGGAAACTGTTCACGCACTTTTCTTGTTGAGTAGAGTTGTGCCGTGGGGCTGAGCCCTCGTCGCTCAGCTTTCACTGGGTTGTCTCCAGTCTTGGCTGTGACAACGAGGCTTCTACACGCAAGTGCATGGACACGTCTTATCTCTGGGATGATTAAAACTTAGTTCTCCAAGGGAGATACGTGGGCAGCAAATGAGCACAAGAGAAGATGCCCGTTAGTCATTATGGAAACAGAAATCACAGCCCCGGAGAGCCACACCCTTAATAACTTGTCTGAAGTTAGGACGGCTGACCATCCCCAGGGCTGATCAGGATGCTGAGGGGAACAACAACAACAACAACAAAAAAACACCCCAAAACCATGCAGACTACAGTATTCACCAACTTTCTTAAATGCCTGTGGTACTTAGTCATTCACAGTCCCCCGCCCCCCAAGTTCAGCTGACGGGGACACGGGCCCACATGCCATGCGGGTGAGATGGCGGATGGCTGGGAACAGCAGATCCCCAGGCCTGCCGTGCAGTGGCAAAGGCCCTAGGAGAGCCTGTCTGCCAGGGGGTCCGTGGGGGAGGGGGAGGGACGTCAGTGTGAGGTCACCGAGGGGGCGGCGACACAGTGACCTTTCCCCATCTCTGGTGTCATAATTCCGCCAGTCACCTTACAAAGCTTTCTTGACCAAGTCTGAGTGGAAGCAAGTTGAGAGCGAGGGGAGCCATGGGTGGGGAACACGGAAGAGGCTGAGGCATAAGGATCTCGTGGAACAAGAAACGTGTCAAGCACTAAGTGGGGTGTGGACGCTGATTAGACATGAGGAAATCCGAAAAGAGTAGAACAGTCCTGTTCTAGGCACTCGCCCCTTACTAGAGGATTGCCAAGTGCCAGGTGCTGAGCTAAGAATCGTCTGTGTACAATCTCATTTAATCCCCACCACGCAGTGCTGTGGAAGCCGTGGCTCTGGCTACCGTGGGGCACCCAGGATTCTCCCTTGTTTCCACATCCCAAGGACAGACTACCAAGTGGACACAGGATTAACTAGATCCAAGGGACGTGCAGACCCCTTGTGCGCTCAGTCGTGATCTCGTCACTCGGGGAGTGGATGCCTCTGGAAGGAAGCGACTCCTGAGGGCCGTGCTGTGAGCTGGGGGACGGGCGTGGGATCTATTTTGTGTGGTGGGTGCGATTCTGTCTTCCTACCCGTGCTGCAGTTGTCCGTCTCAGGGATTCTTGGTAAAGAGAATGGAGAAATGAAAGAAAATGATGCTGGCAATGACTGACCCAGAAAGTAGAGAGAAGCTGTAAGAACTTGTATCTGCTGTCGGTACCTGGGACATTTTGGGGGTGCTGTGTGGGCGCAGACAGCCTCGTTAAAGCATTCGCTGAGACAAAGCGAGCAATTCTTTGTTGATTTCTAATTTGTTCTCCAACTGTGAGGTAAATTCTCCATCTCCAGCAGAGAAGAGGGAGCTGGATCTTCCATCAAGGTCTTTGCCCTTTTCACTTTTCATTCTATGCTCGGAATAAAAAGGGGAAGGGATTTCCGGGCCAGAAGCTGATAAAGAACATACAAACAGAATCATCCGGAAAGTTCAACCTTAACGGCAACCGTTGGGCATTCTCGAATACGTGGAAAAAAAATCACTGCCAAAGAGTCTCCAGTCTTCAGAACGTTTACGAAAACCAGAATATCTGGTCAACATCCAGAACTTCCTCCCAGGAAGCAGAGTCCTACATGTAGATAGCAAAAAGGAAAACATGGTTCTTGGCAAGTCTGATATGGCTTTGAGAGGCTGGAGAAGGTGGGGAACATTCCTCTGGCTCACCTCCATGCCCGGGCCTCGCCGCATAGCGAGCGCATCTGGGGTTCAGTAAGCCGCAACATGCAGGGTGCACAAGGGGGACCGGGGCACAGCGACGTGCGGGGTGCACCGAGAGGGACCGGGGTGCCGCGACCCATTCTTCTTTCTGTCAGCTGCTCGGATACAGGACTGACAGCTGGACTCCATCACTTGGATTAATGGGTTAAAACTTGACATCTTTTTAGTATTTTAGGCTTTGCTTCCTTGATCAGCCGGACCTTCATGTTCAGGATGCTCTTGCTGCAATATTCTGTGGGGCATACACTTGTCAGGGTCCATTTGCTACCAGCTACCTTGATGGTGACATCGGCCATGCCTGTGGTTTACCTTTTGACCTTATAGAGGCAGCAGATGGGTCCAGTAATAAATCCCGATTATTAGTGAGGGGGCCAATAGCTTGGGAAGGCAGAATAAAAGTCGGCAGTTCTACACTGCGGTTCTTGTTAGCAGCGCTGACATGGAGCTGCGCGCCCTGTCAGGGAGGGTGATGGGCAGCTCAGACCGCTAGTCCCTTTCCCTCCTCCTCTTCGTTTCTTCCTCCCAGCCCCTTCCCTCCCTTCCTTCCTCCCTCCCTTCCTTCCTTCCTTCCTTAGTTCTTCATCTGATCTGTGGCTGACATCCACTCACTACTTTACAAATTCACCCGGAGATCAGGGCCAACCCGCTTCTGCTGCTGCGCTGTGTGACCTGGGCAAGTCCTAGGACCTGTCTGTGCCTTGGGCTGGCTAATGATCCCTAATGCTTCAGAAATAGTGTGTGAATTAAGGGAATGCATTTATAATGTGCCGCATGCTCTTTACATAAATGTAAATAAATCTTCCTTCCTTATTTTCTTTCTTTCTCCTCCTTGTTTTCTCTTTCTTTCTTCCTTTCCTTCTTGCTTTCTCTTTCTCTTTCTCTCTCCCTTCTTTTCTTTTTCTTTCCTTCCTCCTTTCTTTTTTTGTGAACCACCAAAAGAAGGGTCCTGAAATTTAAACAACAGAAGCAGGGCTTCGTGCCCACAGCCCACCACACGGGTATGGGGGAAGGAGGAGGTCTGGCTGTCAGCTAGCAGACAAGACTCTTATTTTTTAAATTCTTTTATGTCAATGTTCTACACTACTAGGAAATAATGTGTGTATTATGGCTGTAGTTCATATTTATTTATGGATTTTGAAATTCAGTGATTCATATAAAAATTTGTGAACCTCTTTTAAATTTATTTTGATACGTAAACAGCAGGTGATGGAACTTTAAGAAATACTATTCACGTGTCACGTGATTTTTCCAAAGAGGTTTCCAGATGGGCCGACTTAACAGGAAAATTCAGTCTGTGTTCTTTCTGTTTTGAAATTTGTGTTTCAAGGATTACCAAAAACCGTATTTTTTAAAGATTTGGAAAATCCGTGAAGTAAGTGTTGTTTTTGTGAAAGTTTTTTCACAGATCAATTCCTTATTAAGCTGAAAGTTTGGGTATCGTATTTATAAAGCTATTTTCATTTTTAGAGCCATAATTTTTTAAAGTGCGAATAACAGCTTCTGGTAACATTAGTCACAGAAGCCTTCAACGGCCTGTGGCGCGTGCGGCAGTCGGGGTACACGGGGAGCAGATGGTGGGGCAAAGTGACCAGCGCTGGGGTACTTCTGCAGGGATTTCTCCATTAAAGTGATACATACATCCCCGGGGCAAGAAATGAAGTACAAATTAGAATCCCATCTCAAAAACAGTGCCTGTCACAAAGTTAAAGACGTTTCTTTTCCTTAATAGAAAGTTAACTTCTAGACAGAACAAAAACAAACATAAAAAACCCACCGAAAGCCATTTTCCGTGTTACAAATTGTCTTGTTACTTGCTTACAAAGTAAATTTTCCAATGCAAACTGACACTGTTTTTTCCTAATGCTGAATCCCAGCAAGGGGATTACATTGTTTCATTAGTGTTTACATGGAGGAAGCTTGCTATAAGACTCTATGTGAATATTAATTTAATAAATCAATAGATGCATTTGAGCCAATGAATAATCTCACAACGATGTTTTGTAACTAAAACCCAGGGCAGAAACTGTCCTTTTAAGTGGAAGCAGTTGGCACTAATAAAGTGAGACATGCAAACGAGAAGCTTGGTTATTTATTAATGTGTGTGAGAGACATTTTAATCAGAAATTGGCACAACATAAAATCATTGGTTTTACTTTATCAGTGTGGAGCGCAAATGATATTTCAATTCCTGTGTAGAAATTAGGGGTTCCTGGTTTGTCCAAGTGAGTGTGAGGATGTGTGCGTCTGTGAACTGTGTTACTATGCCGGTGCCTGTCTTTGCATGTGTTAAATTGTGTGTGTGTTTTGTGTAAACACCCAGTTGTTGTTCAGCGTATACAGGTGTTTAGGGGTTTTTTTTTTCCCTTTTGCAAAAACAAAAATAGCAAACAACCCAAGGGCTAATGTACTAATTATCAGGGGCTGTGCAAGCCTCCCCAAAGCATCTCTTCTATAACCCCTGGAAAAATTCTGACATAGTAGAAACTGTTTGAATTAACGTAAATCAGTAAGCAACAAATTGGTACCAGCCCAGTAATACAGGAGTGTGGTGCATACTAAGGGACTTTGTGTAGCCGAAACAACCACAGAGCATAATCGACTTAATTCAACTCAGACGTATCCAGGAGTTCCCAGAAGGCGCTGCACAAGACGTTTCCGGGGTGACAGAGAAAACGAAGGTCTGTCTGCAGCTGCCGTCTTGAGCACACGTATGTGCATGCGTGTAATCTAACAAGAACATATGAATAAGCACGAGAGATAACCACAAGTAGGAGAAGCAGGGTCGCCATGTGTCTTGGTTCTTTTTACTACAGGAACTCCACGTGTTTAGTAGTAATAGTTACAATGAAAGCACACCTATGATCAAGCCATGATTGCTTATAATAAACCATCTCTCTGGCTTATACAGGGCGATTGGAAAATAAAAATGTAATATCCATATTAAAAAAAAATTTTCCTTCAAAATGTAAACTATCTACAATGCTGAAACCTTCCTTTAAAGATAACAAAAGCATTATACCAAATGCCCATTGTTTTTATGCCACAAAGCCTCACATATATCTCAAATTATTTAACTACTTATGATAAAAGTAATTTGGTTTAAATAGATCCCCAAAGATTCAACTATGTAATAAACACCAACATTTCATTTATTTATTTATTTATTTATTTATTTTAAATATTTTGTTTATTTGACAGAGATCACAAGTAGGCACAGAGGCAGGCAGAGGCAGAGAGAGAGGAGGAAGCAGGCTCCCCGCTGAGCAGAGAGCCCGATGTGGGACTCAATCCGAGGACCCTGGGACCATGACCTAAGCCAAAGGCAGAGGCTTTAACCCACTGAGCCACCCAGGCACCCCGAGGAGATGCATTTTTAACTTTGGAGCACAAAACATGGGAAAGGGAAGAAATATTCCCTAATGTTGAGGTAGGTTTCGAAGTAGAAGAATTAAACATTCTTGATCATTTTAGGCCTGCTCTTTTCTAAATATGAAAACTCCTTGATATCAACAGAAACAGTTCTAACTTCCTTGTTGTTCTAGTGAGGTCAGCATAATGCTGGGCTGTGGGAAAGTTTAGAAAAGTATTAGGTAAATGAGTGAATTAATACATGAATAGATAAGAATCTCAAGTGTTAAATAAATATAAGCAGTTCAGAAAAAAAACAAAACAAAACAAAACCCAGTGGAAGGTTCCTAAGATGAAACTTAATTTCCTTTTTTAACGAAATCGTATCAACCATAAACAACTGGTCCACTTGTAAAGATGTGGACCACCACGAGCACCGCAGTGGGGCAAGGATTCAACCCTCTGGACCCCACGGGGTCCACGTGTCTCTAAAGACTTACATACTTAAGAGATAATGGTCTGAGACATATGGTTTAATCAGGATGCATTTAAGCCTTTTTTTATCTGCTTAAGAATTTATTTTTCCTCTAATTTGATTCACTGTTATTCTAATCTGAGTCATAGTTTGACTTTCCTAGAAGGAAATAGATAGATAGATATTGATACCAATAGAGAAAATGCAAATTTTCAAAATGCCCCAAACAAGAACACAGAACAGGAGGTGGGCAGCGGGGGCTGTGGGTTCTCTCCGGGCAGCCTCCACGGCCGGCGGCGACTCCCGTCTGCTCGGCAATTCTAAGTGCAAGATAATGCGATGGCAGAGGGACTCTGTGATTCTATCTTGACGTTGTGGTGTCCGTGTCACTGCAGCTGTCTCTGAAGGGAGCGATAAGAATCCAGGAGACAAGGTTGTGAGTCACGGCTTAGTCCTGCGGCTTTGAGGGCTAGCGGGCCGAGCGCGGAGGCCAGCCCCGGCAGTCTGGACAGCGCCAACCGGCAAGGAATAGAGACGCAGAGGCTCCGTCAGCTCAGAAACCCGAGAACCTCGGGGCAGAAAACGCGTTTCTCTTTCTGGCAGCACAGCGCGCGTGTTTCCTAAAGACGCTCGGGCTGCTTCACTCCGCCTGTCCCGCTGCCCACAAACGAGACCACCCACTCGAATCGTGTGCGGAAAGACAACTGCACATGCCTGTTTCCGTGTGAGAATGGACGTGACAACGAGAAACGATCCCAGGATGAAGCGGGGAGGGTCGCTTCTATTCGATGAGAATTGATGAAATTGCTGGCCTGCTGAGCGTCTCTCACCGGGGCAAACAGCTGCTTCCTGTGGTTCGCGCGGATCATTTCAAACACGCACATCTCGGTACTGTGGGTTCTTACAGCTCAAAAAATACGTCGGGCGCTGTTTCCGTGTCTGTGGATTGCAGGGGTGGCGAGAGGGGCCCGAGTGCCGGCAGCGCAGGCCTAGTGTGACGTGAGAGATGGGGGTGACAGACACAGCCTGGACTCCAGCCCTGGACTGAAGGTTACGGCACGGTTCCCTAACTTCTGGAAAGAGAGAAGGCGGCGGGCAGGCAGGAAGGGGTTCCGCAGGTACATGTATGACGTGGAGCTCAAATATCTGGCGAGGGGTTCACTTGAGTGGGGGTAAGAGCCAGGAGACTTAGCCGGACAGTGGCGGTGAACCCAGTGGGCGACCTGGGGCAGCCCAACAAGGGACACTGGGGACCCTGGCGTCCCAAGGGCAGGGGGCGAAGAAGCCACCCACACCATCTTCACCCCCCTGCCAGGTTTGGACATCCAGGCTGCTGGGGTGGGCCTTAGTCTGCCCTGAAACCAGGGCCTGCACCGCTGGCTGTTCCGTATGGATGTCAGCATCCGTCAGACATGCTGGATGTTCAAGCAAAGGATTTTGAGGCCAGAAATACAAATGTTGGAGAGGGCTGGGCTTCCACCATCAACTCTCCCAGCCCTGGCCCTGCCCACCTCCTGTCCTCTGAACAATCGACCCCGGACCTCTGATCGCTGCCCTGCTCGCAGCCCTGAGCCTGGAGAGCTGGGCTGTGCCTCCTGGGCTGAGCCCTCCACCTGGCTGATAGACGCGTGTGGAAGTCAGCTGGGGCGCTGCCTGTCGGCGAGGCCTCACCACACTTCAGACCGAGTCCCTCCTTCATCAGCAAAGGGACCCTCTACTTTGCACTCACATGTGCGTTGCCTCGAGGGCCCCGGATCTGCACCTGTCCCTGCTCCACCCTCGTCCACGTTGTCATCTTCCGTCGCTGTGTTCCAGCTGGGATCAGAGCTCGTCACTCGTACTCGCTCTGTGGATCAATGCCTGATAATTTCAGGGCTTGAAAACTGTGGTACGTGGAGGCTGGAGAGGATTCAGGAAGTGTTTGCTGAATGAGGGATGGCACAAGATAGTTAGATCCCAGAAGGGTCTGCAAAATGCAGAGGTGATGGTTACCGGGTTCACATCTCAAAGACCTGCAAAATAGATAGAGCCTCAATTTGTACAGCTTTAATGTCAAAAACGGAGTCCAGCGCACTGCAGGTCAAGTGGCGGATGAGCAGACATTGGAAATCACGGTTTTTGCATAACACACTTAGAATACATGTGTGTGCTGCGTGTGTGTGCACACGTGTGTGCCTACATGTGTGGACGTGTGTGTGTGCACAAGGGTGCACGTACACCTACATGAAAAAAATACACAGTGGTGGGGCGCCTGGGTGGCTCAGTTGGTTAAGCGACTGCCTTCAGCTCAGGTCATGATCCCAGAGTCCTGGGATCGAGTCCCGCATCGGGCTCCCTGCTCCTTGGAGAGTCTGCTTCTCCCTCTGACTTTCTCTCCTCTCATGCTCTCTCTCACTGTCTCTCTCTAAAATAAATAAAATCTTTATAAAAAAAATACACAGTGGAAGTAAGGAAAGGGTACTTATCCAGAGAGCACCAGTAGTCAGATGGTAAGGGGTTGCTGAAGTCCAGAAGCCCGGGGATACCACGACTGGATGCCTGTGACTGGCCTTCCTCCTAATGCGGCGTTGGAGACCAAGACCTAAAGTTTTCATCGCACGCAAGACAGACATGATAGAGACCAGAAGATGAAAAGAAGCGCTCTCTCTGCAAGCCGTGATGAAGGGGACGGCTGGATAAGAACCAACATCCTGTTTCATAGATTGAAGCCATGGCAGATTCTTCGAGAACTGATTCGAGTAATTTCTATAGAAAACCTTTTTAAACAATATAAATGTTGTTGACGTTTCCGTTTTCCTGTGGAACTGAGTTGAGTTGTGAATACAGGCGTTGGGTAAGTCTGGCTAAGGAGGCCTGGGGATCCCACATCATGAAATCCTCGGAGAGGATGTGACCACGTGTGTCCTCGGCCATCTGTCCCCGTGCATGGCGTCTCACCACGCCAACAGACGACCGGCTCGGTTGATCCTTGTCTCTCTCGCCATCAGACATTTTTTTGTTTTTTAAGATTTTATTTATTTATTTGAGAGAGAGAGTGTGAGAGGGGAGCGGGACAGAGAGGGAATCAGACTCCCGGCCGAGCAGGGAGCTGCCGGGGGACTTGGTCCTGCGACTCCGGGATCATGACCCGAGCGGAAGGCACTTGCTTGACCAGCTGAGCCACCCAGGCGCCCTCCATCAGAGTTTTTAACAAATATCCTCCCTTTTACAAAGAGATTTGATGGTATGAGCAAGAGGGATTTCACGGAAATACTGGACAGTTCGTCTTTCCTCAGCAACGAAGCTTCCAGATGACACATGTCGGTATTTATAAGGAGTTAAGTACGGACAGGAAGCTCCAGGAACTCATTTCCCTGCCTCACCGGAGAGTCTGAGGCTCGGGAGGTCCAAAGCCAGGACCTCGTCCAGGACCAGTGATGGAGCAGGATTGACTTGAACCTCCGCCATGCGTCTCCCGGACTTGGCCACCATGTGACAGCATCAGAAACAGTCCTCAGGCAGGGAAGCCTAGACGTGGGGTTTTATCCGAATCCTCTGAATTCTGAGAGAAGAGGAAGTAACTTTGGATAACGCCTGGAGACACATATAGAAGTGAGTCTGAGCACAGTTGCGAGGGGCGTGCCCGCATCCCTCCAGCCGAACCACATCGTCATACTTACATCTTCTTAAGTGGTTTCAGTATTGACCGATTGATTTGAAACTCATTTTATGGAAATCTTGCTGTTTAATTAGATTGCTTTCCAGTACCTGACAGTCATGCTTTTCATTAATAACAGTGCGGTTGCGGCCATGGGAGAGGCCGTTAGAAGTTTTAAAAGCCCACTTCATAGACAGTCGATCAGAAGCGGAGACGGCGAGCCGGGGGCCCGCACGCACGGCCACCTCATCAATTAGGAGCAAATGGCCAAGAAAAGATGTATTCTTAGCATCTGAGTAAATAATGGAGACAGATAAATGAAATTTACTAAATCAAGATGAAACACATTTCCCGGCCTGGTCAGCCTGGCTCTCAACTGAGGATGGAAATGAGATTGATCGACGGGCCACAATGCAGGAGCAAAGGTCCCCATTGGAAGCCACTTACGCTTTAGTTAATGGCATGCTTTAAAATGATAGGACATGAGCAATATTATCCCCAATATATCACTCGTGGTATTTTTGGTTGTTGATCTCTCTCCAGCCTTCTTCTGACAATATGCTGCACGTCGGTGAGTCCAAACTTTTCTTAGAGTTCCCCAGGGAATCTCAGAAATCATTTTCGTTTGCCCTCAAATAAAGTTCTTCTCATACAATGCTGAAGTTTCGCACACGTCTTTTTACGCATGGAGACACGGACTCTCCTGGAGGGGCACACGTTCCCCACGTCCTCTCGCACCACAGCAAGGTGGAGGGACTCAGCATCCATCCCACACGCCGGGGGTCCTGAGCCGCACATGTGTGCTTAGTCTCAGTAACCGCAGGAGTGTCTCTGTAGTTATCACCAGGATCTTGCCTCCCCGTCACCAGCGTAACTGAGCCTGCCTAGGTATGGGCTCGCTGGCTCTTGGCTGTGGACATCGGAGACCAGGCATGACTATTTGTTCCTTGCCATAGTGCTGGGCAGAGGCCATGAGTGGCCCCACTGTGGAAATGAGGCACCGAGGCAGTGAACCACGGGGCCCCACAGAGAGGACGTGGCTGAGCGGGCATGAGCTCTGGACCCTGTCCCTGAGTCCAGAGCACGATCCCGCAGTCTTCTCAGTCTTATTCAAAGTCATCTTGGTTTAGTGAGAATTTACCGACATACCCTCCCCCATCCATCTTTCAGGTACCGTTCGGAAAATGACAAAGCTGTAGATTCAGTTCGAGCTCCTGGAGTTACACAGTTTCTGTCACAAACTTGGAAGGGAGGGTTCTTCTGTGCAACTCTATCATCGAAACGATGCAGGTTTGAGTGGCTCCTTAACTCACAGCCACTCCAGGCTCCCGTTGTCTCGTCAAGCTCAGCACAGCCTTGACCTTCGTTCTAGAGACTCACCCTCTCCTGGCCTTGGGACTTTGTTCTCCCAGATGTGTCTCCTGTGGGTCCTTCCCACTGGCCTGATGGGCTGAAGCTCCCCATATGGTTAATTCCTGCCACTCGCCCCAGAAGAACGGGGTCTGTGGTGGCAGTTAGTCCCTCCCCACCTGCCGGGGCAGGACCAGGGGACTCCCACATGTCTCTGCCAATACATATTCTAAAGGTCACCCTGTACGTCCGCAAGTGGGTGGAGGGGCTGAGCCCAGGGACTCAGAAAAGAGGGAGCCCCCCGTTTAGCAACTGCGCCGTCCTCGCAATCCTGCATTTCTGGGAAACTTACAACTGCTGTAAAACCAAGCCTTTGGGACTTTGCTGAGACAAGGGGAAAAGCCACCACCAGGGCGGCCCGGGCACTGTGTGGCTCACAGATGGTCACGGTGGGCTCCGTGCACCCCACAAAGGCAGGGTTAAAGGCCCTGGAGCCCACTCACAACGCGCTGCCATGGACCAGCCCGGAGTTCTGCTGGATGATCGGTTCGTGCTCCAGAGCCCTCGGCAGCAGGAGGAGAAAGCACGAGGGGGACAAGGTCCTTCACTCAGAGATTTTCTTCTTCTTGGAAAAGCTGAGAAGTCTGTTCTTGCTCTGGGCTTGGGGGCTTGGGTCGAGGATGGAGCCGTACCCGGTGAACATCGTCCTGCTGGGGAGGGAGTGGTAGCATGTTCGACAGTGGCCCCAGGGTGCTCTGCAGGGGCACAACGAGGTGGCGGGTGTGCGGCCCCAGCAGGGTGTGTGGGGTGTGCCTGGACTCGGGCTCAGAAGGCAAGCAGGGACGGCGGGACCCCAGGGCATGCACAGTCCCCATAGGATGGGCATAGACTGAAGCCACATGGCTGGGGAAGCCCCCAGGAGAGGCTCTGCGTGTCCACTTTCTGCAGGCCTGGTCCCTGGGCTGGGGAACCACTTACATTACATAAAAACCTGGGTTCTGAGTCAGGGGGACACATTCTTGACATGGAACTTGGGTCTGGATTGATTGTCTTTTTGATCAAGCTGAAAAACAAACGCACGGTTTCTCCAGCTTAGAAGCGGAGAGTAAGCCACGGGGAGACGCGCTCCCAGACCGCAGCAGCAGAGCCTGGACGAGGTCCTCGTTTCCTGAAATCCCCACTTTGTACGAACCTCGGCAGGACTGAGTAACTGCAGACTAGCTCTAAACAGTTTGTGTCCGACAGGGGACAGTCACACACGCGAACTGGGTCATTGGCAATTACGTTATCACCGCTAGTACGGAGGGGCAGCCAGGCCGAGCACGAGGGATGTATCGGAGGGGGGGAAGAGAGGATGTTCCTACAAGCCACTGAATGCACAGTCAAACGTGGCAGGAGGACATGGGGGAGGCGGTGTGAGGACCCTGTTGGTGGCTCTCTGTCTCTTCGAGCAACCAAAGGCTTTGTTTTACTATAGTTTTAACTCCTGACACATGGGGACGTGTCAAGCTGACAGAACTTTGCCCAGATGTCCATTCATTCATCCCCACTGGGACCGCAGGACCCGGGGAGCCATCAGGGTGAGAGCTCCCCTGCTCGTGGGGAAGGGGCATCCCTGGCACGACCCTCGGCTCCCGGAGCTCAGCTCCACGGCCCACTCGTGGCCGATCTGCACAAACCAGCGTGTCCTTCTGGGGTGGTGAACACATCCTACCTTAAACGTTTGCCTGAGGGCTTGAAATCCAGGCAAGTCCCGTGCGATCCGCGGTGACTGTAACGGTGGGGTCCCAACGCAGGCAGCAGTGAGGAGACACCGCGGAGGGGATGTGCGGCCAGTCCCGGGGCGTCTGGCGCTCTCCGGCACTGGCACGCGGGTCGCAGCCAACACTCCGACGAGAACCTGGAGGCGCAGGAGGAGGTGGTCTCGCCTGCCCTGCTCTGCCATAGCGGTGGGGCAGGGACACACATCCCAACCCCGGGACCTCTGACCCCCACCAACTGGGCCTGCTTCCGGCTGTGACTGCGGCTGCACGCTATCCCGGTTTCTCATCTTTGCCGTTGTTGTGATCATCCTGTCCTCTAGACTGCTGGTGGGGTTGGGGGACGTGAGGGGACAGGGTGTGGCCAGGACCCCTGGGTGCTCTGCTCAGGGAGGGGACGCGTCTCCCACTGACTGTGCAACCTTGGGCCACTTACCTAACATCTGAAAATCGTCGTTTCCAGTCAACAAAAGCAGAATGAGAACAGCATTTGGCTCATTCCGATGGGACCATTAAATCAAATAATGACTGTCAAGTTCGGCACGTGCTCTCCTGCTTCTCTTCCTTCCCAGCTTCTTGATCTTCTCGCGTCTGGTGGTGAGCACGGACTCTCGGCAGCTCCTGCGGGTGGGGGAGGGGGCCCCGCAGCCTCCCCTGGGGGGTCATAATGCCAGGGAGACCGAGCCGCACATTCAGGCCTGGCGTGGCTCCTGTGTGAGGCCTTTGGTGACATCAGATCGCACAAATTATGTCCTACGTGTGTCCTTCAAGTTACGTACGATGCGTCACCTGGAGTATGTGCCGATACCGGGACCCAAATATTCATCCCCAAAACACCTTAAGTACTAAAAAAAAAAAATGAAAATTAAGAGTTTTAGCTAGATCATCTTCTTTCTAGATTATTGTAAACGAAGAATACACCTTTCTAGATCCTGGGTGGGGCCTCTGCTTGGGAAACAAAATCATCTTTTGAAAGCGCTACGCTGCACACTAGTCTCATGTCCTGAATACCAAAGAAATATGCTTTCTGCCGGGTTTTAACGCAACACGAGAAGGTTTCCAACATGAAAATGGCAAAAAAAAAGAGAAAAAGAGAACAAGAGAAAAGACTGTTTTCAACTCATCTGAGCTTTCTTAACAGGGACTTCAGACTGGTGCTCTCAGCAGGTGCCGGCGTAGAAACTAAGAGATACAAGTGGCCGGAGAGAGCGCAAGTCTCAGGTAGGTGTGACCCAAGGTGACATACACAAGGACATTTCCTCAGTTTACCCCAATTCTTCACAGGAAGTTGGGAAAAGCTGTCCCTCACCAGCCTCCTCTGCGTTTCTCGTCCCGTGGGCGCGTGCCCAGACACTGGCCGCAGTGGCCGGCTGGCGGCTGTCGGCACCCACCGGGAACCCTCGTCCTCTCGTGGGACAGTGCCCCGTGCCAGCACCATGGCCAGGTTGCCCTGCCATTTATTAAACATTTTAACCAGAAAGGAACATTAAAGGGGCCTTCAGATTAGGAACACAATTGAAAAACCTCTAAGAAAGGAAATATCTTATTAATTCATTAAGTCAAACTGCTTGTATCTACACTTGTATGACTAGAATTATGGTTCATTAACTTCATTTCTTTATATGAGTTAATTAGCTCAGAGGAGGCCAGAAATTAATTACCAGCTTATATAGTTTGTGCAGAATGGCATTCTGTTTATTTAGTTTCTCCTATTAACTTTTAATCTCTTCAAACAATAAAAGCGGTAATTAGTATTTTATAAACAAAAATGAAGGCAACAAAGGCAAATAATTTCCCAAATACCAAAGCTCCTGTGAGGACCTGATGGTGGGCGGCCGGAGTTGCAGACCTTGTCAGTGTTAACTGTGAGCAACGCGAGACGGTGCGTGTGCGTGGTCCCGAGTAGGAGCCCATCGCCCGTCGCGAGAAAGGGGACCTTCTGGAACACCTCTCGGAGCCCGAGCACAGCCTTCAAAAGCTTCCTGCTGCTTGAGAATAATTGCCCATGTATTCAAGCCGCACTGCCGTGTAAACTCTCTCTCCAAAGACATTCGAAGATACACTTACAGGAAACAAAAGGTGTGCCACAGGACCCCGCTCGAGTATCTACTGTTTTTCAAGCGGATTTATCCCATTAATCTAGAAATTTAAAGCAAGAGCTTGGCTAATTTTATCACGTGGAATGTATCAGTTCATATCATACAGTTGCCTGATACATAGTATACGGTGTCTGAGCTCTGCTGAAAGAAAATGTGACAGAGTTAGAATGTCGCCTTGCACCCAGGCTGATCTTCGTAAGCCAG
Source organism: Meles meles (assembly GCF_922984935.1). Classification (NCBI taxonomy): domain Eukaryota; kingdom Metazoa; phylum Chordata; class Mammalia; order Carnivora; family Mustelidae; genus Meles; species Meles meles. The sequence goes on along the minus strand of NC_060077.1, from coordinate 95,038,832 downwards.
TGAGAGCTGGATGCCTTTCTCGGTGCAGCCCTGACAAGCTGGTGTTTTCAGCATTATGTGTTTGCTGAATTTACAATTGTTGTATAATTTCGAAACTTCCAAGGGCATTTTCACAGTATGTATGTTTAGCCATTTCTAGCAAGATATTTAATGAATTACAGGACTTATTTAATCAATGTATTTTGTTAGCATAACATTAATATTAATTAAATGTTCATTAAAAAAATGGGATCCTTAACAGCCTAAAACCAAGGGCTCCAAACGCAGCTCAGTGCAGCTAACGCCTTCTGCACAGCAGGCTGCTGCCTCCCCGGGAAGCTTGTATCAGGCAAACTTATATTAGTAGAAAATATCCTACAAGTTCTTGTAACACACATTATTTCCTTGAAAATAATAACTCGAACTGAAAAGGTCTGCTGCGTTTGATTTCCCCTACACTGAAAACGTGAACATTTCCCCATCTCGGGAGATCAGCTGCTCAAGGTTGTACAGATGTCTACTCAATCCTGTCAGATAGCGGAAGAAAGAAAGAAAAAATCAGTGTACCAAATCTTTAAGTCTATAAATAATGTCAAAAGAAAATACTGACTGTTTCTCCCCCCCCCCCCAGGAGGAACAGAACAGAAAATTGGAACTTATTAAAGGAATTTTTTAACTTAGATGAAAACCGTAAGGGCTTGTCCCGTAAATTGGTTGAAGAGCCTCTGAAGTAAAGGGTTTTCGAAGCCGGTCAATGTATGTGCTGGATTCCAGAGCCGATGGTATCAATACCTCCGACTGAAACATCGCACTTCTCGCGGGCTACGTGGGGGGGGCATTAAATTCTCCATTAGATGGGTTTGAATCATCAGAATTGATTTTAACCTGCGACAAAATGGAATTTTTCTTCCTGGGCTCTGTGCTGCCCCGAGCCTTCCTTCTGCTTTTGTCTCCCAGTCCCCGTGCTGTGGAACAGCTGACATCTTCCCCTGATTAACAGATAGGCTTGGGTACTTTATTGCCAACATTAGCCTCCCTGCACAAATCACAGAGCGTCAAAGAGGCAGAGAAGCCCCCGGCTGCTCACCGTTACCACGATTTCCTGCAACGGGGGCGAGTGAGTGGAGACACTTTGGAAGGGAACCCGCCTGGAACCCGGGAAAGAAACCGGTGCGCGGAGTAGACATCCTGCAATTTCCAGAGCCCGATGCCTCCTGAAGGTGAAAGAAAATACGGATCTCGTGCGTGCGGGTGTGTGAGTGTGTTTCGGGAGAGTCAGCCACAAGCAAGCGAGCTGTGTTTGCCCTGGACTGGATCCCTGTGCCGAGCCCTCCCATGAGGAGTGAGTCCCGAGCTTGTCCCCTAGCTTAGCCACTCTGCCGGATTAAAGGCTCCACCTGAAATTTGTTTTCCTATAAATCTGGGAAGGCCCAGGCATTTCCAGTCACACGTTTCACTCGGAACAGGGGTCTGGGACGCCCCCCTCCGTTGTGTCTGCCCTCCCGTGGTCTCGAGATCGACACTCTGTCCCCACACCCGGGCCATCTTCCTGCAGCCATTTATCTTCTTATCTCATTGTTTCTACCAATTTATTTATTATTCTTAAAAAGTAATGGTGTTTTCTCACTATTTCTGAAAAATCTCTAATCCTTGATATAACTTATGCACACATTCCCGTGGTCGTGTTGGGGGCTGGGTGTCCAAGAATGAACCACCGATCGCAATAACCACAACCAAAGAGAACAAAGACAGAAAGAAACCGGAAGATCCCATGTTTTTACTCAGAGTGAAATTTCTCCTACAATCAACTTCTATCTGTATGGATTTTTTTTTTTCCCCTGAAGGAGATAAAAACACTTGGGAAGTCCTCACTCAAGGTTATTTCCTGTGGTCCTGCTTTCAAAGGCGAAAACGTTTTTAACCTACAAACCCCAGTCCGGGGAGGTGACGGCAGGAACCAGGCCACATCGATGCAGGTACCGTCCACGGAGTCTCTCGGAAAGCAAAGTGCGTTTCGGTAAAGTAATAAAGCGGTACTTGCGTGTGATACATACTGAGATTTTTCCAATTTTGTCAATGCCCCTGTAGTGTAGACTATGTAGAGAACAAGAGGATGGTGTGGGTGTTGACTGTTAGGCGGGATTCGTTCCCGAGGGAGCGACACCGGTTTACAGCAGGCGCGTCTTTCCTGCCCGCAAGCATCCAATTGCTGGACGCACCCAAGGCTTACCAGGAAACCGCGGAAGAGAACTTCCCGGTTCAAATGATCCCACGAGACAGAACTGAGGGCCAATAGACCTGTGCCTTGGAATGATGGCACACACAGCAGGGTGTCCCAACCGGACTCTGTCACCGCAGTCCCCTGTAGACTGGGGCGTCCCATGGAGACCCCGTGGTGCCCACAGCATCACCAGCCAACGCCCACGGCAGGACTTTGTGTCAGTTCCTCGTTTCCCAACAGCTCTTCCCGCATGCTCATGACTGAGCCAAGCTGCTGCCGTGGCCTGCACTTCTCTACAGGGCAGATGTCCCTATAGTCACTGCCCATGGTCTCACAGATCACGTCTACGATGTTTAGGCCCTGGCCAACCTTCTTCTGCTCTGCTGTGGTCGTCCCTGGAGGATTTCGACCTGGGAAGACCCAGAAGCCCATGTGTGCCGAAACCCTACTTCCTCTGGCTCTGCGATCCAGAGAAAATGGTGTCGTCTGATTTCACTTATATGCGGGATCTAAAAACAAAACAAATTCACAAAGAAACGAACACAAAGAGTCAGAGCTATAAATACAGAGCACAAAGTGACGGTTGCCAGAGGGGACCGGCTGGGGCTGGTACAAGGCGTGAGGGCGTGTGGGAGGCCCAGGCTTCTGTGGACAGACAGAACACCTGCCGGGGTAAAGGACGTAGTGCAGGATGTGTGGTGGTGGGTGGTAGGTCGCTAAGCTTCGGAATACGTGCGAGGTATAGAGCTGCTGAGTCACTAGGTTTACACCTGAAACCAGTGTAGTGCTGTGTATCAACTGTACCCGAACCAGGGAGGGAGGGAGGGGTCAAGTACTTGGGGGCCTCCTTGGGCAAATGGCTAATCTGCTCTGAATTTTGGAGACATCTGTGCTTTTCCACAGCTCTCAGATCTTGCAGATCTAAGGAGGATGTGTAGAGTAACGTAACTGTCGACTTTTCTTCCCCCCCTTAAGGTTTCAAAAGAATAATATGTTCTTATAAATATAGAAAAGTCAATAATTCAGTGAGTATACTCGCTGCGATCTTTATTTAAATCTATTTTAAAAATGAAATGAAAAAAGTTAATCGGGACCTGAAACAATGCGTACCTTACTGACGCAAACACCCTATCTTGTTTTACAAGGAGCTCTGGGACGCCCTGTGGGGTGCAGGAGGCAGAGACCCAGGCGCAAGGGAGCCATGGCTGCGAACGGCCCAGGAAAGAAAACGGGCCAATTTTAAGATTGTTCCATTGTTGTGGGATTTTAATTTATCCCAAGCCTCATAACAGTGTCATAATCCGCAGCGGCGTCTTCCGAGTGCTTATCACGGGTAGCGGACCATGTTCTCAGGCGGCGCCTGCCGAGGTCAGCGGGGGCAGTGCCGTCGGAACGTCCGATTTGCCTGCTACTCTCAATCAAGGGTCAACAGAAAATACACGGGAGTAAACAGTGGAGCATACTTAATCATTTCCAAGTGACTGCACTGCGACACCATTGTTTTAATCTGTAAAACGAAGCCCCAGGAATTAAATGGAGTTAAATGAGATCGTGCGTCTCACGTACACAGACTGGCTGGCACACAGTAGGTACTATCATGATGGTGAAGAAATTCTCGCATTTCTCACCTCTGACACTGTGTGGTCGCACAGCGCATCCTCTTAGGCGTAATGAAGTCTCCCTCATTGATTTATGAAATTATCCCCTTCAAGGAAAATGCAATTTTCCCTGTGGCCCATTTTGAGTTTTTTCCTTTTCTATCCTCTCTGCCTGTGGAAGGCAGAACACTGGCTCCCAAAATGTCCACGTCGTAATCCCCGAACCTGCCGACGGCAAGGGGGATTAAGGCTGCAGCTGGAATTAAGCATGCTAATCAGACGACCTTAATATAGGGAGATTATCCTGGATTATCAATCAGGGTGGGCGGCCAACACACGGCAAGGGTCCCTTGGTGAGGACAGGAAGGAAGGAGGGACTGTGTCAGAGAGATGCCACGTGAGAGAGGATGCGCCATTGCTGGCCATGAGTATGGACGGCCCGAGGAGAGGACGGTGGTGCCCACGGAGCCGGGAGCTGAGCAGCGGATCTGCCCAGAGAGTCCAGAAGGAACCAGTCCAGCAGCCACTTGGACCGTGGCTCCGTGAGACCCCCGTGGGACGTCTGGGCCCTGAGACAGATTGCCGGTGTGTGCTGTAGACCACGACGGGTGCAGTGTTTTACTGAGCATCGCTGTGGTGTGGAAGAGACTGCCTCTGGGCTGAGTGACTCTGGATTACCTCAAACCCTTTTTACTCCTCCAGTATTTTTCTGGAATTCTCTGGAATCCGCCTGGTATATACTTAAATGGGTACTCCGAAATATTGCCCTAATACAGCCTGCTCTGGGACCTTCAGTGACTCTCCTTGGACTCCATGGGAAATAAGACCCTTTCAGTGGGTTATGTAAGGGGGTGCCCCAAATTTGCTCAGCGTTAGCCCCTCTGTGCACGCGAAAATGTGTTCTTGCGTCATCGCAGCGGTCTGCACGCCCCTGTCAGCGGCACGCTGGCTCCGGGCGCTCCTGCTCCCTGAGAACCAGCTCACCTGCCTCGTTCACGAGGCACGTCCAAATTCCACCCCCCACGGGCTGGGCTTCATCCGTCCCCACGTGGCACGGACTTCGGAGGAGAAGTGCCGCCCGCTTCCCCCGTGAGCCCCGAGTGGCTGTGCGCTGGGAGCCGGGCGCTGAGGCGGGAGCCACGGGGCGCACCGTTGTGGCAGGTGCTGCGGGAGGAGACCCGTGTTCCAGGATCTGAGCCCAAACTGTATTGACCTTAAGAATAATTTAAGTAAATGATTTAAACTTATAACTTGGACGGAATGTGTTTTACAACATCCGGTGACCTCGATTCTCAGCCCAGAAGTAGACGCAAACACGCGGCTGTATCTGCCCGCAGCGTCTCCCTCCGCGACGCTCCGGATACAGGTGTTCCCAGACGGAGTGGGCAACCGTGCATGCTCGGGCATCCGGCGATGGATCCGTGTGCCGGCCGGGCTCCCGCACGGTGCTCCCGCCGCCGCACGCCGACTCCCCGAACCGTGAACCGTGCGTGTGCACCGATGTGCGCGTGCGGCGAATGGGTACCAGCGGGTCCCTACCTGCGAATGCAGGAAACCATCTCTCTTCTTTAGTCTCACTCTTGACCAAGGTTATTCTCTTTATCATGCACAGATTTTATTGAGTGATGCCAAGTGAGATGAATAGAGCAAATAATGACAGTGCCGTGCTGATGAAGTGCGCGGCCAGGGTCGCCGAGGCTTTCCCCCGAACAAATTGAGTCACATCCACTTCTCATCCATTATTTAGGGGTGATTGGCCAGGCTGGCTTCTATAGATTTGATAATCATTCAGATGTCCATATTTAATATGTAACATAAATTTCTCATTTGGATGTCGATGGCTTGTCACCGCAGAACAACAATGCATAAAAGGAGAAGTAATGTATGGATTCTCAGAAATCTTTGACATAAATAAATATGTAAAAGCGAGATAATCAAATCTGTTTCTCGCCGCCTGCCAGCGAGCCTTCATGTCAGAGCGGACAGCCCATCTAATGCCGTGATTTTATGCAGCTGTATCCTACGAACACCGGCCTGCGCACTGGAGATTAAGGCACAGCAGATGTTTCTCTGCAGGCTAACGAATACGTCACCCCTGATAACGGATGACAAATGTTGTTCCATATTGTGTCAGACAAAACCAGAGCTCTTGTAAAACAAGTGTTGCAGCTGGAATGATATTTTAACACAGTTACCTAAGGAGGAGACACACAGACAGTCGCCCGCCGTGGAGGCAGCCCGGCCTCCGTGACCGGCCCGGCGGGAGTGACTCGCGAGGCTCGGCGACCGGCGTCACCCCTCCCGGAGACCATACGCCCCCGGCTTTGCGGCGGGTTCCCAGCTCAGCACCAGTGTCCTCCTTGGTACGGGGGCCCAGGAGCACAGCGGAGAGCGCACCGTGGTGCTCGGGGGCAGAGACGGGACGACGACCCCGAATGTATGATCAGAATCGCTAATTGCTTTATTTACTCTGACTGTGTCAGTGACAGCCACCAGATTTATGAGTGACCGAGAGATGAATGTCACTCGGATAAGACAGACAAAACACCAGAAAAAAAACAGACAAACAAAAGCTCCCTTTTTATGAAATATGGCCGCGGGCTCATCAGCAAACGTGCTTCCGCGTTCCCGTTTGTCCCCGTCGCTCCGCCGCCCTGGCTGGGTCGTGTCCTCCATCAAAACTCGGCAGAACAGGGGTAACATTCATTTCTCCCCCTTTACCCATTTGCTTATTAATGCTACGCCTTTTCTCTCTTCCTTGCTTGCAAAAATAAATAAATAAATAAATTCTCTTTGTAACCTTCACGACCGACAGGCTTCCCAGCAACTCAGCAATTACGAGTTCAGTGTGATATTCGGATCCATGGCCTTTTCGGGACTGGGCCACCGACGCCCCTGGGGCTCCAAGCCCGGCCACCGAGCCCTGCGCTCAGGTGAGCTCGCCTTCTCTTTTGCCAACAGAGATGCCCAGAGAGAAGCGGATAACAGGACGACAGGGCAACTTCCCCCCACTTTCTGACTTGTTAATGAACTTTTGCTCACCTCCTCCACTTCCTGAGACTCCGCTTTCCAGTTACCGTGTTTTCCCCAAGCAATTCTATACAATGCGACGGTAACAGTTGTTTGTCTGATAAAGCACGTACTATTTAGAACACAGATGTTTGATTATTATTTATTTCTCTCGGAAGCCCACTAATTCAGTCCCAAATGATCTCTTTTTCCCTTTTGCTTAAATTTAATTTGGAATGTATGTTGTTGGTAAGTGACAGACAGTTTAATTATTAATAGGATCCTGCAACGCACTGCACCGTAGTTTCCAGCTCTTCCGGGGCCGGAGCGGCAGGGCCTCCTTCCTCCCGTGTGCCTCTGGGACCTGCGGAGGAGTACGAAGGTAATTACAAAACGCACGACAGATCTGCACTGTTGTCGTCTTCTCTCTTCAACATTTGTGCCTGTGATTTTGTCAAGTGGCACTCGGATTTCCACGCAGCCATGAATCAGCGAGGCCTTTGGCGCGTCCCTCTCTCTGGGACCAGGGTATTTGTCTATGTGTGCTCGTGTGTCTAACGGTGTTTCACACGCAGGTGCGCGGGCATTGTGTTTCTAGGCACAGAAGAAGAGCTCACCTCCAACCGCCGCTTGCCTGAAGTCACCCCCGGATCGCCAGGGAGGCACAGAGATGGGAGCGAAAAGCCCCCCGAGAATGCCGCGTACAGAAAGTTGGTTTCCGAGGCTCGTTAGCACAGCTGGGGTCGGGCAGTGATAAAGCGACATGTGTTTGATCCCTGTGTGGGCCGGTTAGTTTCACAGATGGCCTAGCGTCCCGGCCGGCAGCCTCGAACTGTGCACCCTCAGCCGAGGAGGAAAAGCTCTTGGGCTGTTTAAGGAGTGGCCCAGCTCATCACCCCGAGCAGGCTGGGGCAGGAAGCACGTGCTCCCTAGAGACCTCTCACTCCTCGTCCGGTACTGGGCACCCACGATCAGAAACATCAGTTTGTGGGTCTCTCATTCATGGAAACAGGGACCCCGAGGCAGCCTGACTGCTCGTCTCCGGCTCCTGGGTCGCTCTGGGTTCCTAATAAATGCTGTGAAATTAGCTAGCTCCCTGCTGAGTGACCCCCCCAATGAAACACCCCCGCTGGGGTCATTTGTGTCCACAGCAGAGGCAACATGCACGGTGGTCTTGCTTCCTGCTGTCCCTTTCTGCTCTCTTCCGGAAAGCCGGGATGCCTCATGCACCCGTTGCTAGCAGAGCCCCGGGACAGGCGCTTAGTAGGAGCTCATCTAAAACACGCACCTCGGGATCACCGCGGGCAGCGTTGGTCCGTGGATCACCGGTGTGCGGACCTCGTGTTTGTGCTGGGGACAGTAGAATCGGTGAGAGGAAAAGTGGCAGGAAGGTGAAGGCCAAATGCGGGATGGTCGCGGTCAGGACGGGGTGAAGACGACATTGCAGAGCAGCGCTTGTCTGGGGAGATGGAGCCCGGCATTGTCTTCACACGTTTTGGGGGGTCATCAAGCCAGGAGCACCCCCAGGCCTGGTCTGTCGGCTCAGGCTCCGGAGGGTCAGAAGAGAGCTGGTGCGCTCAGAGAGGGACCCGCGCCCAGCCCTGTGGGGACACCTGGAGAACACAAGGAGGCTTGGGCGTGGGGCGGCCCAGACCCTGTCCAGCTGCCCTGCCTGTGGGAAGTGTTAGCTCCGGCAGTGGAGGTGGTTTGCTTCTGGATGGTCCGGGGCCTCCGAGTGTGTGCTGCCGAGTTAGGTCACCTTTGCAATCTGCTGACTCAATTAAATATCATTCACAGAGGTTTTAAAATGTAAAATGTCACAAAAATTGCGGCTACTCCTTGCAAAGGAGGACTCAGAACCTCAGGGACATTCAGGTCTGTTGCTCTTACCCTTTCCACCCAGAGTCTGTCCTCATTCCTTCTTCGTCTTTAACGCTCAGGTGAGGACAGGAAGGAAACACCTCAGAGAGGCTGTGTTTAGGGGAACAGGTTCCCCCTGTCCCCAGGAAAAAGACCCTGATGACTCAGGTTCACGCCCGGTTCAAAGACTTTCGCTCTTACTTCCAGCCTTCCAAGGTCGGATGTGGGAGGTGGGAGTGCTTTCTGTGGTTTTGAAAAGTGAGCTGCAGTGTCCCTTTGAAAAAGGCACAGTATTACCATAATAATCCAGGACCCTGCAAAGCGGGAGGGGAGGAGGGGGAGGCTCCTGCGGAGCACTGGGGCCGGGGAGGGCGCACCCTGGGCTCCCGCAGGAGGGTGGGCAGCCCGGTGGGTCCGGCAGCTCCTTCCCATGAGCTCAGCCTTAGAAGGGACGGTCCCGTGCTCTGGGCTGTGAACTGCTCTGCCGGCAGCAGTTTGATTCAGTGCGTTTCCCCCCAGCGCTGCTTTTTTCCCTCTACTTCTGGCATTGAAACAAACAAAAAGCAACCCTGTTTAATGAGTGCCTCCTTACTAAGAACTGTTTGATTACGAGAAAAACAACAGAAACCAATTGAATACTGGCCTCAGAGTGCCCTGACGAATTATCCCTTCTCTGAATACAAAACGCTAATGAGAGGATTATGAATTTGATTTCATATGACCACATGAGAATATGGTGCTTTTTCCCTAACTACCAGAGCTAAGTCGAGTTTACACACGTAGAATTCTTAAAGATCCCATCCAGATTGGCAGTGCTGCGGGGGCGATGGTGCCCTTCCTGACCAGACGCTGGGTCCAAATCCCGTCGCAGTGGAGCTGAGCGAGTAGTTGCACGGAAGCTCTGTTTGCAGAGACAGGTGTTAGAGAGCTGGCGGAACACACAAAATTTAGGGGTAAACGGGCGCTTTCCAAGACTGTTGGGACCTACGCCGTTCCAAGTGCCCACACTCTTTGAGCGAGTTTCCCACAAGGCCTATCTCCCCAGAGGGACGCGTGCAGGCCAGGCAGCGAGCGCGGGGATAGTCGTGAGCAGCCGCGGTGGAGAACAGAGCTGTGGCCCAGAATCCGCCAGGCTCGGAGCTGCTTTCCGGACCTCTTGAGCTTAGCCTCAAACACGCTAAGTGGATGGAGCGAATGTGGCCGAAACAAATTCCCCTCAAAAAACCACAACAAATAATTAGAGCACACGCAGTAGATTTTTAACGGTTCAACAAACACATGATAAATGGATAAACCCCTGACCTCCATTTTTAAGATCTTCACATCTGTTACCTTTGTTCAAATACGTTATGTAATTGTATAAACATTCACGACCTACAGCTCCTCGAAGGCAGAGGGAATCACAAAGTGCCACATTATTACAGACCTGCTTTGGGGTGATACGTTGCAGTGTATGTGCTCGCTTGCTGCTTTTTAATTTCATTGAGATTACAGAGTCAAATTTGCATAGCCCAGAGGGCATCGTTCTTGGGCGCCCGTGCTCCGTTTGGTAAACGTCTGGGATCTTTGGGGAGCAGCTTCGTCACAAGCTTCCAGAACAGTCAAACCCCAGAATGAGACTGCTGGCCTGAGCTTTCTCCTGCCGTCTGCAGCCATGTCTGCACCAGGAAGACAGTGGCCATGCAAAACAGGCGTTCAACACACTGTGGCTTGGAAGCCTCCCCCCTCAAAGAGTCCACATCGATAAAAATGCAAAGTCAGATTCTGCTTGTGGAACTTCTATTCACTCGGCACGTACATAGAACAGTATCTGGAGTCAAGAGAGGCACGTCCTTCCCCAGTTCTCTCATTTCCTTCAGTGCATCCGCAAGTCGGAGTCCCGCAGAGACAGGTGCACTCGGTAAGCGATGCCCAGTTCCTCTGCTGTCTCACAAAAGACTCAAACCCAAGCTGTCAACAAGGCAGTTTTATTTGTCGTACTACAAACATAGTGAATATAGTGTCATATCTGTGCAGTTAAAGCTATTTTCTGTGAAATTAAAACACTGATTTCACTACCCCAAGGTTTTCCCACGGATATAATCGAAGAATAGCGGCACGATACATATTGTAACAATTGTTTCAATTTATGCAGCTGTTCTGTCCTGAAGGAATTGTTCGTAACTTCATTCCACTTTGAATATAATCTCTTAAGTGTGGGGTTTTCTTCTGCTCTTCTCACTTTAATATACGAAGTTGAAACTGAAAGCAATTGACCTTCTGTCTGATATATGTAACAGGAGAGTAAAAGGAGAAAGTGACGGCTGGTTATCTTCCGAAGCATGATAGTGCTGGCCCTTTAGACTACTCTGTTTTCCGAGTATCTTCTGTCCTACGCCGGGTCACGTTGGCGGGTTATAAATAACTGAGTAGGGGAGTATTTGCCAGTCACAGACATGGCCCCGGCCTTAGCCCAACAGGTGGACATTTTTCAGAGAATGATAAAGCATATCATACCTGGAAGGTTCATTCTGATTCTCCTGTTCCCTACTGATGTGACTGGTGACATTCTCCCACTGGCCCTCAGAGTCTACATTTCTGATGAAGGAGATAAAAATAACACATTTTCAGTTTGTCGTGTGTATAAAAACAAAATGCGTGAACCAGTGTCCATCCATGAAATGTCCAGAATTGGGTAAACTTTTCCATTGACTTTAAAGAGCTTCCCAATATCCGTTTGTCAATTTTGACCAAATTTAGATGGCTAAGGGGAGAAAGTCATTGTCTCTACTGATCCCCCAACTTCCTCACTGAAAACACTGGGGGGGGGCAGATTAAATCATTGCATTATATGAGTTTTCCAAGTCTGATTTTTACTTTCCAGTTCACTGATAATGGGAAGTCTTAAGCCATGTGGAGGGCATGAACTCTTAAATGATTATCTGACCAGAGCTTACTGGTTTTGCCATTTCCATTAAACTGGGACTGTTTTCCCCTTTGCATGACGAAGGGCCAGATTCCAAGGAGCTAAAGCAAGCTACTTCCCTTGCCTCACGGGAAAATGGAAAACAGGAGTCCCGTCTCCTGAGCAGGTGGCTGGGACTCTCAGTGCGAGGATCTCAGGATGTGTCGGCTTTGTCCACTGATGGGAAGTGACAGGGTCCTTATGCTTTAGAACTGGATCTTTAAAAAATAAATTACTCTACATATGTAAGAGTTTTTATTATCAGTCATGGTTAAATACAGACATGTTTCCAGTCACAATGGAGGAGCTGGTGACCGGAAGGCAGGAGGCCAGTGTGTGGGGGAATAGCTCTGTGACCCTGGACCAGTCCCAGGAACTTTCTAGAGCTTCCCCTGTCCATCCTGGGTTGTCTATGCATCACTCCCCTGCATCAGTGGGCCACTCCCTGGATGTCAGGCCTTCATTGCATGTCAGTTTATGGGACAGTCTTCCAAGTGATATCATCAAGCTTGAAAAGACACCGTGACTATTCGAATTCCTGTCTGACACTCAGCACACAGTTTCCGCTTTGCTGATGGTTTAGTCTTCCAAGTCCTGGAAGATACATTGTATCACAAAGATACATTGTATCTTTAAGATACATTATTTCACAAAGCGATTTCATGATCTCTGCTCTGCTGTTCTCATAGGTTAATGAAGAGGGAGGATCTGAGGACACAGGAGGGAGGCGCACGGTCCTCCGGGAAGGAGAGCTGAGAAGGAAGCCAATGGTTCTCAGGACAGAGCTGTGTGTGCCCTTGATCCTACCTTACTTACATGATGTTTGGGGAGACTTGTTCACGTGGTCTCACACCCTTGACCGTCCTTGGGGCTTTGTTTGTTCGCAGGGCTCCTGGTGTGGGTGAACCCAGAAGGAGACAGGAGCTGTTTCTCCACCAGCCCGTGGTGACGATTGTCGTGGTTCCACTGTGCGAGGGGCGGGTGTGGCGCGCACACTCTCACAGCCCGACCCAATCAGCCGGAGTGTCCTGGAAACCGGCAGCAGCCAAAGCCCTCCCAGAAATCTCCCATCTTTCCAGAAATTAAATCTCTTGCCAATAATGATTCAATCTCAAAAATAAAGTACACTTCCAATGGAACCAAGGCTGGTCACTTGGCCAGTCCTCTGGGGCTCCTGGTCATTCTCATGTACTATCCCTATACTATCTCATGGTCGTTCCTCTCTTTCCTGCTGCCCTTTGTCTCTGGTGGACTCGCCCAACCCTGGAAAACTTGGAGCGTCTTCTGCCTAGATGGACTCCTCATGGAGCTGTCCCTGTCACGGGGCATCTGGAGACTCACCACACCAGCTGTGAGTCCTCAAAGGGAAAAGGAAATCGTGGTTCTCCACCCCAGAGCATGGCCTCTTTTCCTGACTTGCTCCCTCTTTCGGATGCCGGAGCAAAGACGAGATGCGAGAACATCAGCGAGTCCCAGGCTCCGTCTCAGGGGATGGAGTGAAGTCGGCGATGTGATTTGTGCGGCTCTGGAGGGGAAGGTGGGCAAGCGTGTCCGTGGCGGCTTCTGCAGGTCAGGGAATGCGCCCGAATGAGGGAGGCAGCCCTGTGGCCCCTTGGTCATGTGAATGCAAGGCCGGTCCTGCTGTCGGGATGCTCTGGAGGTCCTGCTGCCGGCGGAGCCTGGCCCCTCCTCATCTCAAATGTGCTCAGACCAAGAGGCCTCCGAAGTCAAAGCTTATCCTGCTGGAACCCTGGGAGTCGAGCCCCAGATGCTGGCAACGCTGTTGAGGTTCTCTAGAGATGAAAGCGGGAGCACTGCCACTCCTGCCTCGGCCCCCGGTTGAGGACAGCGACACCTTGTGAGGCTACGCAGAATGGAAACAAACGAGGCACATGGCAGGTCTCCAGCACATGGTCAAGGAGCAAGTAACTGCTTTCTGACCAAGACAGGCCATGGTGGTTAATAGCGACAGGGGCTGTCGTGAAAGTTCTGATAACACAAATTTACCGGAAGTCTGGTCTAAAGTATGGACATGTAAGAAATTAGATCTATGACTTCTATTCCAAGACCATGCATCTACATTTCCAACCTACAATATAAATCCCATTAAAAACAACCAGTCACATGAAAACCCTGTTGTCTGCTCCTTTATTGGGGTCATTTTAATCCTTAAAGTGGTCAATGTAAGGGGAATATTGTTTAAAATTAAAATGTATTTGGGGGCGCCTGGCTGACCCAGTCAGTAAAGCATGTACTCTTGATCTTGGGGTTGTAAGTTTGAGCCCCCCGTTGGATATAAAGCTTACTTAAAATGAAATCTTAAAATATATATGTATATATTTATTCACAAAAGATTAGACTCCCACAGTCTTGCAGTGGTTATATTCTATGCACCGACTGTCTCCTTCAAATTGCCAATTCACAATGGCAAGGAGCTGATGGCTGACACCGGCCGGGCAGGCAGGTTGGGGAAGGTGCGGTGGCCACACGGTTCATGCCGGGCTTCTCCTGGGAGCTGGTAGGCATGAAGATTCTGATGAGTGAAGATATTAAAAAAAAAATCCCTTTTCTTTCCTGCAGTGGTCGGGCCCCTAACCGCAAAGTCTCCCGGTTTCCTCCACCAGCTCAGACATGGGCGGATAGCCTGTAGGGCCTCAGGATGATCTAGTTTTCCGACCTGCTATGGGCTTGGCAGGTTCCCGGCAGCATGCCCCACTTTGTACGCATCATTTCACAGGGATATGTTTGCAGTGATGACGGTGAGATCGATAAAATCTGCAGCCACACTGGGGAAGGGATGAGGAAGGAAGCAAAGGCTTTCCTCTAAACAAATTTCAAATATTACAGAGTGAACACATTTATTTTTATCTATGGGAAAGAGAACAAAACCATTGGCTCCCAAATGTTCACTATTTGAACTTAAAATTCTCTGTTGGAATTTTAATTTCAAGAACTATACAAATGACCTTTTTTTCCTTCCAATTTTGATTAGAATAGGTTCAAAACTAAATTGCTTCCTCTTGTAAACACAGAAGGAGCCTCCGTCCGTCCCGCTGAGACATCTTCATGATGGGGGTCAGGTTTTATCTTTAAATTGGTCACGCAGATTGACTGACACATTGTAAGAAAATATTAGTCGATCCATTCTTCATATTTTTACACCGTCGCTTGCATCCCCCGCCGCACTGGCGTTATTGGGCAGTGTTCTGGGGACGAAGCGGGTGATCTCGGAAGCAAATCTGGAGCGAATGTTCTATCTCATTTTCATGGATGGACATAGATCGGACAGTTTATTCTCAGGCAAATTCCAAATGCAAATTGCTTTATAATCTCCCCTAAGTATTGTGTTTCTTAATGGTTCTCTTCCTTCCTCAGCCACCCACTGCCGGTGACCCAGATCTCGTTGTCTAGAATGAGCTGTCCTTTGTGGAGGAAGTGATGCTCTGGTGACAGGTTGACTCCGAAGAGTCCACGCCCCCACTTCTGCCTCGTGCTTGCTGACATGTCTCTCAGAGGGACGTGCGTGGGGTGAAGGGCCCTCGCTGACGGTCTGTGCGTCCAGGTTTTCCCAGGCTGGAACGCAGCAGCCAGCCTGGGGACTGTGATCCGTGACCTCACCAGGTCGTCCTGTAGGACATGCAGTAGGCACTCTCCAGGGTATGTGACCATCAAGGGACAGAGGCATCCAGAGTCAGGGCAGTTTGGGACAAGGTGGAGGGAGCACGTCAGAGCCGAGTTCTCTCTGGAAACCCCGAGCACAGAATGGAAAGCAGGGGTAACTCACAATAACGCAGAGAGACGTGAATTCTCATTAGGGGCTGGAGACCCTACTTTGACAGTTTTGTGAATTTAATTGATTCTAATCCAGCCACATATTGACCTCAGGGAAAAAAGTCAGATGAGGTAATAAATCATCACATGTTAACCTACAAGTGGATGGTCTAGTGGTGGCTGTATGTGAACAGAAAGACAGTGGACCTCTACGCGCAGTCGTCCCAAACACTCTAGAGGGAAGGGGCAGCTCTTCTGGAAGGGGACACGGCGTGGCTTTCTCCTTCTTCGTGTGAATGCTCACACCAGGGTCTCACCTAGCCCAGCTCAGAATAGAAGAGCGCACTGGCCGATAGGCGCCGTGGAGCTGGAAAGGGATCAAGGCTCTTTCCCTCTGCAGCCTGGCTGGAGGCCGACACGGCCCTGAGCCAGGGAGCACCCCTTCCTGCCGGAGACCGCCGAGCGAGGAGGGCGCGGCTGGCTTCCGGGGCCATGCTGCTCTCCAGCACCATGATGCTCTGTGTCTCCTCTGCCCCACCCCCTGTTTTTTCGGTCAGATCAGCTTGGCACAACCAGCACAAACAAACTTTGTTAACGGCTTTAAACTTGGAAGGCTCGCTTTTTAAATATTTGCCGCTACATAATTGAAACAGCTGTTTTAATGAGGTACCTACTGTCATCATTTTACCCCGGCTGAGCTGGGCGACAACGAAGCAGTAATAACGAATTCAATAATAATTAACTCGGGTCATCTGCTCATCTGTCACGGCCCATCAGCTTTAGGGAGAAAAATCCCAGTGAACTTCTCTCTTTTGTGAGCTTTCCAAAACTCTGCAATAAAATGCTCAGAGAGGACTCTAGGTAGCCCTTCAAAAGTTCTAAGCAAACTGGTAAGTAGGTTAATTAAATTTTATGCATGTTTAAATGCTAATGACTACATTCCTGACATTACAGTGTAATCTGATATGGGGTGATGTCATGCAAGCAGTGGTTTTAGTGCCTAAACACATCTCCGTCCCCACGTTGAGCCGCGGCTCTGCACATCATTTATCGAAGGGCAGGACGTTGACAGCTTTGGAGAGCCAGGTTTTCACTCAGGTCCCTTAGCTTGTCTGATGCATGTTAATCAGGGAAGTCACAGGAAACAACGGCTCCAAACCCAGCAGCAAACTGGGGCGGGGGGGGCATTGCAAGGTCCGCTCTTTTATGCTCTGCCTCTAAATTCATACTCCTGCAGCGGGGGTAAGAAAGCCTCCTGCTCGCTGCTCAGGATTCTGGAGAGGAACGTAGGGTCACATTCTCTGCTTTGGTCCAACATGTTCACTTTCTGCTCTGTCCCCCACCTGCCGCAACCTCCGCTGTCCCGGCGCTTCACAAGACTGGCAGTTCCTGCAAGAAGACACAGAGGCACCAGCCTGGGCTCACATATGAAGATGACAGGCGTGCACCCGTTGTGTAGACGAACGGCTCCAGCCTCCCTGGTCGGACAGGGTAGGGCTTCTCCCACAGTCCCGGGCATGGGCCTCCTCGTGATCCTGCAGGTCTGGGTTCCAGCCGGAGAGAGTCTGCACTTGTAACAAGCTCCAAGCTGGGGCTGATCTGGGGGGAAGGAGGACACTTTCTGAGGACTCGGGAGAACACCTATGGTGACTTCTGGACAAAAGGAAGCAGAAAATATGAGACAATTATTCTAAAACTTGGGGCCTCCTTTCTCAACACAATTCATTTTTCATTAATGATCCTCATACTTTTTAACAAACATACACAGAACTCCCGCTATCTGGGTAACGGTCTTATTCTGCACATGTTATCCTGTCTGACAAGCGGCAATCTGACCGGAGACTGGGGCCCTTTATGCTCATTGTGAAGCTAATTTTTACACTTTCCGCTTTTCCTCTAAACGAAGCTTAGCTCATAGAGCACTTTGCTCTTTGGAATTATGTAAAGCAGAGACTACAATATATTTAAAATATTAGACATTCAATCAGAGTATAAGAGCACTACTATTACAGCTAATAATAATTATAGTAATAAAGGAGCTGTATCGTTGCACTGGTAACCACAGAGCTCAGAACATTCTCCCCATTCTTGAATTGAGACGGAAACTCTTTAAAGCACAAAAAAGAAGGGTCCTACTGCCTTTCTCAGTCTGGCCACATCTTTCGGGAGCTCGACTTTGCCCCCATTTGTGAGAAGGAGATCTAATAGCACGGGCAGGATGTCTTCTGATGTAAACCGTGAAGTCACCATGTTGTCTCCAAACGGGCAAGCTCTTGCAGACATCTCCGCATTGTGTCGGATTATGAAGGGAAGTCCCCAACTCAAACCACACAGCCCACGTACTGCTAAGTGCTTGATTCATAATGTAGTTTTCCAGAAATTGAGCATTATTGCAATGTAGGGTTTTTTCCCCTTATTTTTTTCCTGAAGAATAGTCAGCTCGAGCCTTCTGTGCATGTGCATTTTGAGCAAGGATATTTAAGACAAACGGCACCAGCAGGGCAAACGTATGGCAAAATCCCCAGTCACCAGTAAATAACCCCGTTCCCATAGCTCCGCTTCCTGATACACCAAAGAAGACCTTTAAAAGCCCAGTGTGTTCCGTGAGTGTCAAAATGCGGACGCGGCAGGAAGCCCGCGCTCACACCTTGGCTGGGCGTGCGGTGGTGTGATACTGTCTGCTGACTTCATCAGCGTTTTTGAAGAGGTTCAGAAGGGTGAGTAGTTTCCCATTTCAGCAGTAGCCCGGAAAAGAAAAAGCGCAGTGGCAAGCATGGTTTCCTTGCTCTGCACAGAAACAGAGGAAGGTCTACTTTATTCTGGGCCCACATTTTAAGCTTTAGAGCACCAAACCAGTTAGAAAGTCTGAGACCGTTAGCTCTTTATGTAGCTCTGTGAAGTACAGTATTGCCGATGAGAGACGAGGAGAGAAACGTAGCCTCACTATCCAGAAGGATCCAGATCAAACGTCTACATGGAAGACCTCAAACTGCAGAACCTTTAGACAAAAACAGAAAAAGCTTCACGGCAGTGGATTTGGCCATGATTTCTAGATGTGACTCCAGAGTCACGCGTAATAAAACAAATGAGCAAATTGAACTTCATGAAAATTCCAAACTCTTAGACCCCAATGGATACTCTCAAGAGGGGGAACAGATAATCCCCAGAATGGGTGGGGGCTACCAAAAATATTAATTCGCAGCACATATAAAATTCTCCTACAGCTCAACAGGAAAAGGTCCAAATGCAAAATGGGCAAAAGCATGGATAGCTCTTTGTGTGAAAAGATACATAAATGCTAATATCAGCACATGAAAATGGGCTCAATCTTCCTAATCATTAGAGAAATGAAAATTCGAAACTGTGAGACACTGCTTCACATCCAAGATATGAAGATGGTTATTACTAAAAAAAAAAAGGTGCTGGAGAGGATGAGAAGAATTTGGAATGTCTGTGTAGAGCCAGGCAGGCTTACTCCAGGAGACAGAGTGGCTTCCCCCGAAATTACACAGTGTTAGCATGGGGGCCGGCACTCCCACGTCTGAGGATCCCCCGAAAGAGCTGAAAGCAGGTTTTGCAGCCGACATTTGTGCGCTCATGTTCATAACAGCAGGACCCACACCTGCTGCACAACCCCAGGGCCCACGAACGAGAGTGGGTCAGCCACGGGGCTCCCGCGCAGCCCTCTCGTTCCGCCGTGGGAAGGAAAGAGCCACGTGCCTCCACGCAGATGAGCCTTCAGGCGCCCATGTGTATGTACGTGTTCATCCACTCAAGTCACGTTTCTCCGCCCTCTTCAGTGGGTCAGACCCTCCACCAAACAGTCACGAAACAGTGTGGCCCCAGCCTTCAGGCAGTCCCAGGGTCGCTGGAAAACCAGTCAAATCGGCAAAGAAATACAGCAGAGCACCCCAGTGTACCGCACGATCGCAAAGACAAGATCCTCACCGTTGAACTAGGACATACACTTTCCTTCGTCATTCGACACAGCGCTCTTAAGGGCCCGGGATGTCCCAGGTACCATCCTGGGTCACGGCGGAGAGCAGCGATCTCACAGAGCGTCTGGCAGCAGGGAAATTTGTACTGAAAGATGCGGCCGCAGTGGCCACGCTTCAGCATCTGAGCTCATGCGGCCTGTTGCGGTGTCACGCCTCGGGGGCAGCTCGTGCGTGACGTTAGTGAGTGTGTGTGGCCGGTGGGGGCTCCAGCCAGCGGCCGTGCGGGCAGCCCTGCAGCGAGTGTGGGGTCGGTGCTCACCCTTGCTCCCGTGCGTTTAGAGGACAGCACAGAAAGGTTAGGCATGGATGGAACAGGACCCCCAGCTTGGTTCTCATGCCGGCGGCAGAATCAGACAGGACACCACCGATCCCGCCTGGATCAGCTCCAAGGGCAGTGACACGCGGGGTCCACGCATGCCCAGCAGACCGGACTCTTACCACCCGCAGATACAGAATGTTTGCTCAATGTGAGCCAAATTACAAAATTTAAATTTCTCAAGTGAAAATAAACCATACGTTGAACTGTTTCTTCACGAAAGCAGGCCTAAGTCGGGGATCCTGATTGAAGGGGGTGGGACGAGCTTGCCCCACGTGTAACGATATGGGTGGAAAAGCACGGAACGGCTCTGAGGGTGTCAGCTGGCGGGTGCGTGTGGTCCCCGTCTCGGTCTCACGGGAATCCCCCTTCCCGGGACAACCGCTCTCTGTGACCCGCTTACCTCTCAGAAAGAAATGCCTCGTGTGCGTGTGTTTGGTCGCGTGCCCACGGGCCCCTGTTTCTACAGCAGAGGGAGCGTGAGCACGCACCTCCATCACTCCCACGGCGGCAGGTGCACAGCTCTCCCGGGAACTCCTGAAGTTAGGGCGCACCCCTCCCTGCGGGAGCGTCCACTCGAATCCGAGAAGCAAAACGATCAACGACAACAACAACAAAACGGTAAGATCTCCGCAGGGTCACCCTGACCCCACCCGATTCCTGATCCTCCCATCTCAGCGTCGGGCCGGACGTGGTCAGCACGACTCCAGGCGGGGGGTGAACCTGCACACCCCAGGCTACGAGCTTGCAGCAAAACGCAAACCGCGGAGGGGGACATGTTTGGAAACCTTCATGCCTATTTGTGGGATAACTGAGTAGTACATCAGAACAAGGAAAGATCAGGCTTCCCTTTCAGTGCTTTTAATGTTCATTCTCTAGGAGCTCAGTTATTTTGTTTTATCAAGATGCTGGTCCGCGGTGGACCGGGGTGGAGAGGGTGACCCTTGCCCCTGATGTCTGGAGAAGCACTAACCCTGCCTCTTTTCACAGGGGCTTTAAATGGCTTCAGCAAAAGGACTTCCGCCCAAGCCACCCCACTGCCCCAATCCGGTGGGCACTGTGCGTCCCCCTCCTGTCCCCATGTTCCACCGGCACAGGGTGACTCCCCGGCTCGTCCTGCTCCCGGACGGTGGCTTCTGGGCTCGGATGTGCCGCAGCGTCAGGGGAAGGCCGCGGGTCCTCGGGCAGTCTCCCCTTCTTCTGGGGTTCGGGGCAGCTCGGTCATTATGCAGCTGTTTCGGGCCTGGCCAGCTTCCACTTCCTGCTCCCTAGTCCGTGGCTCCTTGACCCCGCACTGCCAGCCTGGCCTGAGCCATCTTGGTGGGTCGGACCCGTGGAGCCTCACCGAGATCACCGCTGCATTAGGGATTTTGTGAGCCGGAAACCCCTCATGGGGCCACTCAGGGACCCGGCCGGGGAGGCTCAGTAGTGACTTCCTGAAGCCTCAGAACTTTGGGGTGGTTATGACACCGCAGTGGACGGCCAGAGCGTCCTGCCTGCTCCGCATCCAGAGCAGACACTCCACCGCTCAGTCCCACTGTCCACCGGGCGCGGCGCTCCCATGAGACTTCGATTCTGGCTGCCGCACCGGAGCGCGGACCCCAGATGGTGAAAAGAACCGAGGGAGGGAAGGCCTGCCCCCTCTTCCTTTACTGTCCTATTCCTTAGCTGACCCGCAGCCGTGTTTGCTACCCAGTGCTTGAGACTAGATCGCAGCCACACGCAGAGGAAGCATAAGCCTTTGGAGCTGGGAGAAATGGCCTTGCAGATGGGAGAAGTCCCAGCTCCGAGCAGCAGACAAACGCCGGGAGGCTCGAGCGCGTTTGCAGATACTGAACTTGGGTCCATGATGGACCTTCCTCACGCTGGGCCAAAAGAAGGCCAATTTCAGGAGCAAGTGGTGCGTTTCCTCCTAAATACTTACTGAGACACGCTTAGGGTTGCGCTGGGTTGCATTTCTCCGTGAGCACCTCACGCGGGGCTAAACTGTGCTGAGTGACTGACTACGGTCACACGATCAACGGCGGGAGACTCGCAAGGCAGGCTGGGGAGCGGCGGGCACCGTGGGCACGCGAAGTGTGCAGGCACGAGGGGACACTTCGGCCCCTCTCGGGGAGCTGCGTTCCTCGTCAGGCAACGCTTCAGATTAGTCTCTTGGGTAACCGCACAAGGCCACCGCCGCTGCTGCGAAGGGCTGGGAGAAGTTCCCACAGGGCGGAAGTTCCCATATAGCTGAAGTTCCCATACAGCTAAATCAGCTATAGCGGACACACCGAAGACACAGCGCGCTCCAGGAAGGGCGGCACCTCGGACATGCAGGAGCTGAAGTGTTCGTTAGGGGAAGGTTTGTGATGATACAACGAGCTCACATATGCAAACAAGGTGAGCGGTACCAGCAGGGTTTTCTCAACCGCCGTTAGTAGAACTGTCTAAATATTTTAAAAAGTAGCATCATTTTAGTGTTATGTTCAGATGGTAACCCGAGAGGAGGTTAGTGTGCGGATCTATTAGAAACGCTGCCGTCATGAGTAGGTACACGTTTAATTAGCATATGAATTGTGTGCATGGAAGTGTAGTCACTAAATGACTGAAAATAGTTCGTGTGTGCTCTTCAAGCGATGGCGTCTCTGCTGGGAAGTCGCCCTCGGAATCTGCAGAGAAGTCCTCCTCCCGATGGCACAGACGCCGTCCCATGTGACCGCAAAGCCGGGTGCTGGGGCTCAGATCCACCCGAATTGCCGTCTGCATCCCCGTGGGCTCGAGCCACACCTGCAGCCCTGCTGTGCTCTGGGACATGCAGGGGCCCCTCAGGGACTCAGACTCCCGCCCTGCCCCCCAGGAAGCCTCTCCAGTCGCTCCGTGGCAAAGCCCAGGGGTTGGCAAGCTGACTCCCACATCCTTCCAAGGACAGCACGAATGGACCCTTGGATCCGACAGTTTCTATAAGGAGGCCTTCCAGAGATTAACCCAGAGGATTCTTTCTGATCGCGTGGAAAATGCAGTGACAAGCAGTCTTCGGCTCAGTGGAGAACTTGGGGGCTCCCCGCCCAACTCAGGATTTGGTCTGAAGAATTCCAAACACATTTTCCTAGGAAGTTGCATCTGGAGCAATGACATTTTCCAACGCGCGGCCGCGTGGTGACCGTTTCCAACAGTGCAGGGGGTTTACTTTCGGAAACCGGTACAATGAGTGGAGCACTGCGTTACTCTGCATGGCGAGTTCCGATTTGGAATTCCCGGTGTTTGGCTGGGATTCCATCAACGGGACAAACCCAAGGCTTCTCTTGAAGGGGACTGCGGGGGCAACAGGGACGGACAGTGGGTCCCAGGCCAGGGCGGCGGAGCCCAGTGACAGGTGGGAATCGCCCACTGGTGTTTTGCGGGAGCTGGAGGAGGACACTAGTCTACACACTGTTCTGATCTTCAGAGTTGTAAATTAGAGAACCACGGGCATGATCTGGGATCTTTCCCAAGTTCATTTTCAGAAGAGGTGCAGCCATACCCAAGCAGTGTGGTTTCTTCCTGTGACGGCGCCGTCAGCGGTCTGGCAGGCCAGTCAGGCCCAGCACTGACCTGCTCCCTGGACAGAACAAACCCATGACGTGAAGGCATCTGAACTGGGAGTCTTCGGGCTCTCACGGATTGGCACGGGAGTCACTGCGGGCTCCCATTCAGAAAGCATTTTAGAAATACCACTCCAAGGCTTCAGTGTGGACGCTGAGCCCGGTGTCCCCCGCCAGAGGTAAGCCACTGTGCCCGCTCTCCTGTCTTTATCTACTGTGGACACCATTCTGCCCCTGAGCTCTTCCCACCACAGCTTCATGCCCCTCGCCCTGCTCAGGACCAAGGACTGAAATGCATCTCCTCAAAATTCATACGTTGAAGGCCTAACCCATAGTGTGATAGTGTTGGGAACAGGGCTTGAAGGAGGTAATCAGCTTCAGTGAGGTCCCAAGAGTGGGGTCTAATCTGGAGGCTGGTGTCCCCATAAGGGGAGGGGGAGTCAGGAGAAGTACAGACAGAGAAAAGGCATGAGATCCAGCAACTTCACTTTTTTATTTTATCCAAAGGAGTTAGAAACTAGATCCACACCAAAATGTGTACATGGGTGTTTATAGCAGCTTTATTAATAATTGCTAAAACTTAAAAACATTAATTGCTGAAACTCGAAAGTAACCATGATGTCCTTCAGAAGGTGAATGGGTCAATGGACTGGTCCGTCCCGACAACGGAATATTATTCAGTCGTGAAAAGAAATGAGCCCTCGGCCATAGGGAGGCACGGAGGAGTCTTGAATGCTTATCACGAACTGAAGGACACCAGCTCGACAAGGCTACATGCTGATTGCTTTGGAATACATGACGTTCTGGAGACGTAAAACGAGGGAGAGGGTAAAAGACCAGTGGTTCCAGGGTCTGGAGGGAGGGAGGAACAGGTGGAGCACAGAGGACTTTTTAGGGCAGTGAAACTACTTTGTGTGATGTCATTATGGTCAGTAGACGACATTACACGTTTATCTAACCCTACAGAGCGTACACCACCAAGAGCGAGCCCTAATGTCACCTACGGATTTGGGCGATACGATGTGTCCCTGTGGATCCATCCGTGGTAATAAATGCACCACCTTGGTGTGGACTTTTTTCTTAAGATTTTATTTTTTTATTATCTGGGGGGGGGGGGACGGGCAGAAGGGGACGGAGAGGGACAAGCAAACTCCATGCTGGGTGTGGAGTCCCATGAGGGGTTCCATCTCAAGACCCTAAGATCAGGACCAGAGCCAAAATCAAGAGTCGGACACTTGACCACTGACTGAACCACCCAGACACCCCTCTGATGGGGATACTGATGACGGGGGAGACTGTGCCTATGGGAGGACGGGGAGTCTACGGGAAATCTCTGTTCCTTCCCCTCAATTTTGTTGTGAACCTAAAACTACTAAAAAAAAATGGAGCATTAATTTAAAAAGTATTAAAAGCAAGAGATCTAGAGGGGCTAACGTAATGCTGAAGAGCAAAGTGTGAGAACTTTCCCAAACTTGCTGGAAAGCTGAAGTAATAAAAATCGCACGGCGTTGAGGAAAGAACAGGTGCAGGTCAACGGCGCAGAACTGAGAATGGAAACAGACCCACAGAGATCCAGCACTTAATGTTTGACCAGGAAGCAAAGCCAGTGTAGCGAGTCAGGATACAGTGTGGGAAATTGGATCCAATCTATAATCATCATCTTTGTCTACACAAAGATGTTACACTTTCCTCCAAAATTTACTCAACAGGTAAGCAGGATTTTTTAAAAATTATTTGATTTCAATTTAGTTAGCAGAGATAAGTTGAAATTTTCAAAATAAAAACTTTTGCTTTGTGAAATACATAGTCAAGAGAATCAAAACGTCAGCCAAGATAAGATAGGAAATATTCGATATATGACTTGTATCCAAAATATACAAAGAATTCTTAAAAATCAATGATAAAAATGCAAACTCCTGTAAAGTTGTCAAAATATCTGAATAGAGACCTCCAAGGGTAGATAACCGCAAATAAACTCATAAAAATATTATAGTGTTTGATATTATGGAATTGCAAATTACAACACCAGCACCCCACAGCACATACATGAGTGGTTCTGATAAGTGAACAAAGCGACTTCACTAACAGTTGCTGGTGGACGTGCAGACCCACGGTGGGGTAGGGGCCCCCCTCAGGGCTGGGGGGCAGGAACACGGGGCAGCCACTGTGCAAGACAGCTTAGCGGTTTCTTACAAAACTAAACGTAATTTTGCCATATGATCGAGTCATTGGACTTCGGGTGTTTACCCAGTCCGTTTTGAAATTTTATGTCCGTAAAAGAAATCCTTCATGTAAATGTTTATAGCAACTTTATTCATAATCGCCCCAAACTGGAATCAGTCAAGATGTCTTCCAACAGGTGCATCCATACGCTGGGAAATGAAGCAGCGACAGCAGGAAGTGAGGGAGCGAGGACATGGGTGAATCGTAGATGCGCGCTGCCAGCTGAGAGAAGCTGGTGTGAAGACTCGCCGCGGATCCCGTTTAGATGACGTTCTGGGAAAGGCACGACTACAGGAGTGAGAAAAGGAATCGGTATTGCCTGGGGCTATGAGGGAGGGGGCCCGGCTCCCCAGACGAAGACCAGAATGGTCAATGAAAGTCTTCTCTAAGATTCTGTCATGTGAATGCCTGACACAGAACATTGTGAAACCCACAGAACTTTAGAGCACAGAGTGAGCATTTATGTATGCAAAGTTTTCAAAGATCATTTAGGATCCCAGATGGAAAGCAAAGTGTGACAAAAAATAATTTAACTGTATTACAGATGCCTGAAACGATCTCCCTGAAAAAGACAGGCGACAACGTGCTGGAAATGGTACTTTACCTCGTGGTCTTCCTCCTCAAACCCCACAACTCCAGTATGGTCCAGAGCAGAAACCAAACCAAACCAAAAAAAACAAACAAAAAACCATTACAGGAAAAAACCCACCTCAATTTATTCTACAAAGTACCTGACGCTTAAAACACGAAACTGTCAAATCCGTTAAAAAAAAAAAAAAAAAAAAGAAAGAAAATCTGGGAAACTGTCACAGCCAAGGTAAGCCTAGGAAGACACGATGACGACCTTAATTACTTAAATTATTTCTAACTTTTTATAAAAAACAATTTTAAATGTAATTTAATAAATATTTGCCCCAAATTTTCAGTGACTGCTTCTTTACTGATTTCTGCTTAGTTATCCTAAATCATATTATGTACCAAGTATTTTTTGCTACATTTTAAAAATTAGATTTTCTTGGATCTTCCACTTTTATGATTATGTTTCGGTGACTTCTGTGTCATGTTGCAATTAGCAGAGCCCTGTGGGAAGCACTCTCTACTGCTCTTTATTTTTATGTAAATGACTTCCACAATTCACCATTTAAAACTGGTTTTTTTCCTGTTGATTTTTGCTAAAGATACTTTATATTTTTAGTTTTCTTCTATTACTGTGTTCCCAAAGTTTTTTGTTTTCCCCCATAATTGGAAATGACTTTTAAGTTCTATTCAGAGTCTGTGGTGCTTATGAGAGCCCATGCTGAAGCCTCTATTTTTAATTTGTTGATCTGGTAAATGATTTTGCTATTTTCCTAATTTTTCACCATTTCTGCATTCCTGGAGTAAATATTACTTGATCATAATTAGTGATTCTTTGGCTAGTTTTGCTTACATATTTTAATTAGTAATATTTTATTCAGATTTTTTAGCTATATTAATGTTTAATATTGGTCTGTGATTTTAATGTTTCTGTATTTATCAGGTTCAGTAATCATTTGTTCCATTTTCATAAAATGACCTGGGGAACATGTTTCTCTTCAATAGTTTAGATAACATTGGATTTGTCGGTTGCTTAAATGTTAAAATCTGAAACGATTTAACTTTTTACCTCTTTTTTTTTTTTTATTTGTTTATTTTCAGCATAACAGTGTTCATTGTTTTGGCATCACACCCAGTGCTCCATGCAGTACGTGCCCTCCCTATTACCCACCACCTGGTTCCTCAACCTTTTTACCTCTTTTAAGGCTGATCTTTAACATCCTTTCAATCTTCCTTGGGCAACATTGTATTCAAATTTTCTAATTCTCCTTGCATCATTTTAATCATGTGTGTTTCAGCAGAGGATTGTTTCCCTTCTCTGTGTTTTTTCAGCTATTTTTCTGAAGTTATAGATAATATTTACTTCTAAGTATTTTAACTCTTCTGTGTGTATTACGTTTCTGTGTAGGGTTGCACATTTGCTCCCTACTTGGGTTCACATACAGTTTAATTATATTATTGTTCTGAGGAAAAGAACACCTTGGATAAAATGTATCTTGTTACCTACTTTGTTTCCTGCCTATTTGATTCGTTCAATCTTTAATCTTATTGATTCCAGTTTTATAATTTTTATTAAGCTCACTTCCTAGTCTCCTTTCATTTGTTTAGATTTTCTTTTTCTAGCTTCCCAACAGGAATCTACATTTCCTTCAGGTGTGTGTGTGTGTGTGTGTGTGTGTTTGAGTGCTGGTGACAGAGACACTGGACGGCTTGGGCAACACCCCAGATTCCGGTAGTAGTGCAGCCCTAGCTCCTGCTCCTTGGTTTCAAGATCGCTGTGATTCCAATCTTCCTTCTCTTCCTTATTCCAAGGGATGTGCAGGAATTCTTTGTTTCAATTAGATGATTAATTCTTTTTATTTTTTCCAATTTTATTATTAGTTTACATGGCCTTTAAAATTTTTTACAGTAAAAAATGGAAGTTTCTAAGTAAAACCCTCTAGGTTTGCAGATTAAATGCTCTTTGGCGTAGAAAACCCTAAAGTTTACACACACACACACACACACACCTGTTACGGGTAGGGGCACATGCAGTGAAGTTGTGAGACATGAAATTCACACACAAAATTCAGTTGCGTTCTAAACACTAACAATGAACGATCCCCAAAAGGAAATTATGGAAATAATTCCATTTACAATAATATAGAAAAGAGTAAAAGAATTAGGAATAACCCTAACCACAGAGGTGAAAGACCTACAGAAGGGAAAGTAGGGAAGAAACAAAGAAGACACAAAGACGTGAGGAGGGAGGCCTTCTGAGCTCCTGAACATCCAAATCCCAGTCCGGCTCACAGCGATCTGCAGATTTAATGCAATTTTTATTAAAATCCCTTGTTAAAAGGGTTTTTATATTTTTTTTGCATAATTTAGAAAATCTACCTTCAAATTGTTATGAACTCTCATGGGGCTGTGGGTAAGCCAAGTAACCATAAAGAAGAAAAAAGTCTTGAGGACTCACATGCCTTGATTTAAAAACTTACTATGAAGCTGCAGAAATCAAAACAGTGTGGTTCTGGCATTGAGCTGGAGAGGTATGCCAAAAGAATAAAATAGTCCGGAACAAATCCTATCTTATATGGTCAAAAATTTTTCAACGAGGGTATGGAGACCATTTGGGAGGGAAAAGATAATCTCTTTAATCAACAGTCCTGGGAAAACTGGCTATCCGAAGGCAAGAGAACAAAGTTTACCCGACCCACGCCATGTACAAAAGTTCACTTAGAACGGATCAAGAACCTAAGTGTTTGGAACTGGAGTGCTGTGAGAGGATGAACTCTTTCAAAAAGTACATGAACCAGGGCTGCCAGGCTTAGGGATGCCGTTAAATGTGAATTTCAGGTAAGTGACTCCCCTTTAGTGTAAATATGTCCTACAAAACATGTATGTTAAAAATGTACCCATTGTTCACCTGAAATCCAAGTTCAATGGTAGCCTGTATCTTATTTGCAACTCTATACCGGAACCGTAGAACATGATAATAAACAAAATCATCTGTCTTAGGTTTGTGTGAAAAGAATAAAAAACTATCTCCTGAAAATTCACCTCAAAGTATCTTTCTAATAGCCATACAAAGGGTCCTATATTTCAACTTGTAGCATCAAGCAGAAGTCTTTTCTGAGGGAAACATGAGCTCAATTTAAAAAAAATTATAATATTAAGCAAAAGTCAGCAGGAACAACCAGAGACACTATGATTTTTTAATGCCATATATTTATATATCTATCTATATCTATATTTATATATCTATCTATATTATATCTATATCTATATTTCCTTAATGTGTTTTCCAAACTCCATGGGGGAGGAGTAAATTAGGAGAATGGCAGCACGCGACATCAAGACCTATCATACAGCTTCAGTGATAAGGACAGTGTGGAACCTGGGAAAGACACACAAATGGATCATTGGGGCAGATGGGCCTCGAAATAGACCCACGTACACATGTCTACTGATCTTTGCAAACGAGCCAAGGCAGAGCAGTGGGGCAAAGAGAGTCTTTTCAACGATTCAAAGATTGGTCCTGGAATGACTGGACAGACACGTGCACAAAAAAGAATGTAGGCACAGACCTCACACCCTTCAAAACATTAACTGAAAATGGATTATCAACCCAAATGTAACATGTGAAACCATAAAATCCTAGAGCAGATCATAGGAGAGAGTCAGAGGGCCTTGGGTTTGCCGATGACATTTTAGACCCAACACCGAAGGCACAGTCTGCAAAAGAAATAAGGAAATCACTTAAATAAAATTAAAAACTTCTGTTATGTAAAAGACACTTAGGAAAATGGAAAAACCAGCTGCAGACGGGAAAAACTCATGGCAGAATTCACGTCTCGTGAAGGACTGGCCTCCAGAATGTATAGAGCACTCTTAAAACTCAACACTGAGAAAACAGAGAACCTGATTAGAAAACGAGCCAACACCTCAGCAAAGACGTTCAGATGCCGGGTCAGCGTATCACGGGATGCTCCGCACCGACGTCCTCAGGAGTTGCAAATGCTATCCACGGGACGCCGCCGCACGTCTCTCAGAAGGCCAGACTCCAGAACGCCGACAGCACCAAACACCGGCAACCAGGGGAGCAACAGAAGCTCTTCTCGCCGCCACCGTGGGTGCCAGCAGGAGTGACCTCGTCGGCAAGCAGCTGGTGGTTTCTTCCAGAAGGAGGTATACTTGCTCTATCCAGCAAGTGCGTTCCCTGGTGTTGACCCCAAGGAGTTGAAAACACGTCCACACAAAAACCCGCAAACGGATGTTCATAGCAGCTTTATTAATAATCGCCAGAATGCGGGAGCAGCGGGGTGAGTAGATAAGCAGTCTGTGGTCCACCCAGACCGCGGGGTAGTCCGTGATGAGAAGAAGGCGCTGTCAAGCCTGAAACGATGGAGGAAACTTGAATGCGCATCACCGCGTGAAAAACCTGGTCTGAAAAGACTGTTTGTTGTGTGATTCCAACCCTGTGACACTGTGGAAAAGCAAAACGATGGGGGCAGTAAAAAGACCCGTAGCTGTCAGGGTTTGCAGGGGGAGGGGGGTAGGGGACGGACAGGTGGAGTACGGGTGGTTTTTAGGGCAGTGAAACCATTTTGGATGACCTTGTAATGGTGGGTGCATGTCCTTAGAGAGCGTTCATTACAAATTTGTACGTTGAATGAATGTGCAACAGCAAGAGAGAACCCTGATGGACGTTGTTAGTGGTCGTGCATCAGGGTCGAAGCCTCACGGATGGTACCACACATGCACAAGACGTCAATCGTCGAGGAAAACGTGTGTGTGTGTGTGTGTGTGTGTGTGTTTGGGGGCGAGGAAGGGAGTGCACACTGCTTCTCTGTAGTTTCTGCTCAGACTTTCCGTAAAGCTTAAACTGCTCTACGACATGAAGTTTATTAGTTTTAGAAAATTGCTAAGGCTATTGTTAGGGTGTGACAGAGAAATGAGAGACTATCCCAAACAACAGATAGACTTCAAAAAGTAAAAACAAATCACACTAAACAGAAATATTTGGTTTTGGGAATGAAAAACTCAGTGAATGGGGGCACCTGGGTGGCTCAGAGGGTTAAAGAGTCTGCCTTCGGCTCAGGTCATCATCTCAAGGTCCTGGGATCGAGCCCCGCATCGGGCTCTTTGCTCGGCAGGGAGCCTGCTTCCTCCTCTCTCCCTGCCTGCCTGTCTGCCTACTTGTGATCTCTGTCAAATAAATAAAATCTTTTTAAAAATGTGCTTACTCTTATAAAAAAAAAAAAGAAAATAGAAAAACTAAGCAGATGGATTCAAAGGCATGTTACGCTCTAACTAGAGAGAGAAATTGAGAATTAGAACATAGAGTTGAAAAAGCATCAGGACTCCCGCAAGGGGATGGAAAGGTGGGAAGACGCCTGGCATTAACTGATGCACAGGACATGGGGATAGTCAACTATTTTTAATTATCATCTGGTAGGAGGTAAAACAAACCAACAAACACACACCAAGTGATAAGGGTATGTGATTTTTCACGATTGAGAAGACAAAATTCTCAGATTCAGGAGGCCTGATACCACTCTATAAAGATAAGTCAAAAACGAAAAAGAAATACATTATATCAAAGACATTTTAAAACTGCAATAAAAAATATATCAACCTAGAATTTTCTAACTATGAAAGTATCTTTGTATCAAAAGGATAAAATCAAAACATTCTCAGCCAAAAGTGAACTTAAGGGCGTTTGCTACTATCAAATCACAAAGGAACCTGGAGGGCACTCTGCAGGAGACCCCAGACATGTCTAACACACTTTGGTGATATAAAATGACAATGGAAATGTTTAATTCGTACAGTTACAAAACTTTATAGAAATTAAATTTACATTAACAGTAGCAAATGCGTTTATAAGATTCTTATATTGTTGAAAAGGACAGAATAGTAAAATAACTGTTGATTTCATAATGTTCCACTTTTTGGAAGTGTTCCTAAAGGAAAAGAAATGGGGTGCAGGGTGCCTAATGCCCAAATTACTGAGAGACAGAGAACGGGAAGGGGAGAGAGGAAAAGGGGAGGGAGAGAAAGGAGGGAGGAGGGAGAGGGAGAAAGAAATTAAGAGGCAACAATAGAAAATTATCTTTAAAAAGGAAGTAAGATGCTGAAAGTCAAAATGAGAGACAAATTTGAATATTCTAGTTCTTACAGTGAGTAGGACTCGAATAAGCACTTCCAGGCAGGCGTCACATGCGAAGGTGCTCTTTAAAATAACCAAGCAAAATACCCTGGCGTCAGTCGAACAGAATCTGGGCACAACTGTGGAGAAAACCGCTGAGCTCCCTTGAAAGGTGCTAACCCAAAGCTAAACACACCAAGAGAAGAGACGCTTGAGAGGTCGGAGCACTGAGAGAAAAGATGTCACTTGCCCCAAATTCATGTGAATCTTCTTGCCTCTGCCCCCAACACGGCAACAAGGACTCTGGCAAGTGGGTTCTAAAACCTGCAGGGAAGAAAATGTGAGGAACGCCCGAGCCCCTGTCGCAGTCTCCAACTCAGCAGGCGGGCTGGGCGGGCAGGGAGGAGGGGGAGAGGACAGCGTGTGGACAACAGACTGGGGACCTAGTGGAACACAGAAATGCTACCCAGGTGCTGGACTCAGGACAGAAGGACGCCTTCATGTCTCCTCTAAGTCACTGCAGACGTGTTCCCCAGACAGACGGGTTTGGGGTCCTGTAGGCACCTGCTAAGAGGCAGACTCCCGGGCTTCGTGGCAGAACTAGGAACCCAGGCCGCGGGCAGTCTGTGGCCACAGGCTCTCGGGGGTCTCCAGGTCCAAGGAGCCCTGCCTCACAGAGCGACCCAGCACAGGGCCGTGGGGCCGCCAGGGGCACAGAGTCTCCAGGACTCACTGCTCCTCGTGCACAAGGAGACGCCCACGTGCAGCAACCTGACACAGCTCCCACGACCTTGTGTCCAGGCCACGGCAGAGAAGAGCGCTCCCAAGGTGAAGGGCGCTCGGCCCTCTGAGAGGGGAACCGGGTTAGCCTCTATCCCCGTCGTGGTCCCCTCCAGCGACCGCTTCCTCAGCAGCCCTGCTTGTCCTCCCGAGCTAGGTCTGCGTAGCACCGGGCTGGTCTCAAGGTCTGCTACAGCTCTGCAAAGGCTTACGGAACGCACCTACAGAAAATGCGTTTAACTCGGGGAAAAGTGCACCCAGAAAGCAGCATGACCGAGGAGCTGGTGCGAGTAGAAACAGGCTGATTAATCTTCGGTGTGAGAGGCTGGTTGTCCATGGGGGGATGGAATCGTCTCCCAAGCCCCCACCCCCTTCGGCAAACTCGGACCAATTCCAGTCGTGCACTAAGAATTTGTGTGAGTCACAAAACTTAAAAGCTCTCACAAGAAAAATCAGCGTCATGATTTTACAACCTTGAGATGGGGGAAAAGGCATTGAGATAGTCACAGAAAACGAACCTTGAAGAAGAACAAGAAGAAAAAAAAAACAACAACAACCAGGATACAGCAAGAAAGTCGACATTAAATTAAGAACTCCTGTGTCTCAACACATACACGGAAAACAGTGAAAAGACAAGCCATAAACTGGGAGTACAGATTGGCAACACATTTAACTAACAAAGGATTAATCATCGAAATATACTAAAAAAACAAAACAAAACTTCACCAAATCAGTAATAAAAAGGCAAACAACCTAATAGGTTCACAGCAGAGGAAAAAATATGGCAAATAAACCCATGAACAGATGCTTAACCTCATTAGTAATCTGAGAAATGCAAATTAAAACAATAATGAGATACCATTTGCACCCACCAGATTGGCAAAAGTTACAAAGTCTGACAATACTACTTGTTGGTGAGATGGATCCTTGAGAGCCCTTTGGCTCTGCTGGTAAGGATGTCAGTTGGCACAATCACTTTGGAAACAATTTGGATATTATGCAGCCAATTCTGGGATCCCGCAGCTCTTTCCGCAGGGACCCCGGCTACGTCACCGCGCCGGCGCAGCGGTCCACAGGCAACATAAGCCGGAGCATGCCTGGGAGCACCAGCCAGGAGATGGTACATGCTGACCCCACAAGAACAGACGAGAAGCTGGGGCATTTCCACACCGAGCACCCCATGCCGCACGGCGGTGATGAGGAACACCCACTGCGGGTACCAGCAGCATCCGGGATGCGGTTTCCCATAGCAGAGCTGAAAGGAGGGTCATCTTGCACCAACAGTAACATGATGTAAAGTCACTTTTTTTTTTTTTTCCTGGCACTGCTTGGGTCTTTGCAGAACACACTCTGGAAAGTCTTCTGCTGACAAATTGAAACAAATGTCTCCAAAAGGAAAACAGTACAGTACCCCTTCTTACTTTTTCTTTTCTGTCGACTCTTTCAATTTCATATTTTAAAAAGTACTATTTAGTCCCTGGAAGGGGTTCATTATGCCTCCCCTTGCCCCCCCCCCCATCTCTTGAGCGTGTTAACACGAGCGCTGAAAGACCAGGAAACTCAAGCGGAGCAAACCCACGTGTGCAGGACGCTGGTCATGACTCTCACCCGCTCACGTATTGACAGGCCTTTGTGTCTGGTTTGTTTATGCTTTTGTGATCCCCACACAGTGTTCTGAATCCTTGCATGTGAAATTTGAAGAAAACATTTAAGTGAAGACAATGGTGAATTTCTATGTCACAAATAATGAGACGCTTAAGATAAGGTAAATTAATCATACAAACTCGCAAGACAAGTTTGTGTCCTTCCTGGCCTGGGCACTTATTTTAATTTCTGTTCCTTGTGGTTTATATTTCCGAGGACGGCTTTCCTCCAGCCTTCTCCGCTTTCTGCCGTCCTGCTGTGGCCTGCTCGGCCCGTGGGCTTGCTCCTGAACAAGCAGCCTGTGGCTGCCCTTGACCATCCAAAGGGAATGTTGTAAACGCATGCGCACTGACTGTTTAGGAACAGATGATTGTCTCGTGGAAAAAGGGGTTCTTTTTTACATTATCTCCCCAAATCTCACTTTAACCCCCAAAGAAATTTGTTGGGAGGAAACAATTCAGAAAAAAAAAAAAAGTGTCGTGTTCGATATAAAAGAGAGGGCAATGGTTAACTCTGGAAACACAGCCAGGCCGGCCAGTCGGAGCCTGGACAGAAGCCTGGAACACACACACATTATCATTCCCCTTTTCTCTCCATTCTGCCCATCCCCATTTAACGTGGCTTCTCCTGGCTGATTTCTCTCAGCCAGGGAGATGAGACGCGTCGACTGAAATAATGAAACACACGGACGCAAAATAACCCCAAAGATGGGAAAGCCGAAAATGCAAGATTGATAAAGTCATTTTAATTTGGTTCTACATATGTTAAGGCAGTTCGGGTGACTTTTGGGAAGGAGTCCAGCTGTGTAAAGACAGATGTGCAGAAACTGATTGAGCACACGCAGACACACCCTCCCAAGGCGGGCGCGCGCTCTCCACCGAGGCAGCGCTCGGGACTTCAGAGCACACTGTGCCAGTCTCGCAAACCCGGGGCATCTCAGATGAGGTTCCGAGAAACAGCTTCTCCTTCACTGTGGCGGCGGCACGGCCACGGACATCTCCTGGTGCGGTATGTGTAGGATGTGAAAAATGACAGACAGCTCTCAGCAGTCCTCTCTGGCTCAGCAGGTGTGGGGGCAGAGGCGTGAGGCTGGACAGAGGGACGGGCAGGGGACAGAACCCCAGACAGAGAGGCGAGGAGTGGTGGCTCTGCCCCCAGCTTCTGAAATGAAGTCTCTCCTCTCCGGGCAGCTCCAGGATTCGTCTTCCCTCCTCAGTCCGCCCTCGCTGTTACTAATGTTCAAGAGCATCACAGATGAAATGAAGGCTCCCGCTGCTGCATTGATCCCCGCCGCAGTCTGGGCCGGGAGATGCCCAGACCGCACGCGCACCGACTAGCGCGGCCTGGGCTCCCGCTGCTCTGCCCTCCGCACAGTCTGGGGCCGGCCGTGGCTCGCGGGCCACCTGGTGTCCAGGGAACCGGCCAGGGATCAATATGGCGACAGAAGCAGCAGGGGACGGGCTCCTCTGAATCACGTGACCCAATAACGGCAAAGACAAGGCAGCTGCTGTATGTGAGGGCTTTCTAGTCACATTGGGGGAGGATGTGGATTTCCCTTTAGGGTCTTCAAGACAGGAGGGTCTGCAGCAGCATCGCCCCTCTGAGGTCAGAAGGAAGAAGAGGCTGAGGTCAGGGAAGGAGGCACTGGCCAGACTTCGCACGGCACTTCTCTGGAAAGACCAGTGACTTGAGATTTATAAGCACGCAGGTAATGGTTACAGGGCCTCTGTGTTCTCCATGGCAGCGATGTGCTGTAGAAAGATGTCAGGTGCCGTCTTTGAACGTGTTTCGGGATTCCCGACGGCACACTGGGGAGACAGTTCTATGCAAATCTCTGCAGTGATTATTACCAAGGTATGGTGTCCCTGGTTCCATCTGGCTTGAAATAATTTCCCCTTAAGACTAGGGACCAGGCATCATCTCTGAGAATCTCAAGGCCTGATGGGAAGGGACCATGAACTTCCCCTAGGTAAGCTCATTGTTTGGAAGATCTCAGAGCTCAAGAGTGAAACACTTGGCCCGTGGTCTCATAGCAGAACGCCAAGCTAGGAAGCCTGGGTTCCTGGTTTGGTGCCATTTCCAGGAATGGCCCTGTGTGCTCTCCTTCATCTGTAAGCAGTAGAGTGTGCCAGGCTCCAAGGAAATCTCTGCATAAATGAATCAACATTTACCTAGCACAGTGATGTACAAAGCACTGGAATTCAGCAACGCAGAAAGCAACATTCTGCTTACTCCCAAATGTCAACTGATGTGACTCCTAGCACTGTCCCTTGAAAAGCGAACTGGTTTATCACACGTTCACCAGCCCGAGCATTTCCAGCCATCTGTGTTTCTGACAAGCAGGGGTGTGATTACAGGGGACATGTAGCGGGCTTCCAAAACTTCACGCAGTCGTCAGGAAACACCAGCCTCTGCGTTAGTCTCTTTCTACATGTTCCCTTTGTGCAAAGAGGGTTTCACCTGATGCACGAGTTCTTAATTCTTCACTTTGCGAGCTCCCAAGGTCAGGCATCCAGCCTCCTATGCACCTGTTAAAAGCACACCTTCTCATCTCGTTCCATGACTCAAACATCCCGCTGGCTCACTGTGGGCACGTGCAAGTGCACCGGCCCATCCCCTAAGAGTGGGATAGCCGGCCACAGGGCAGACTTTGCGGTTTGTACACCTGAGGGTGTTCTCCTTGGCTTGCAGATGCCCTTCTCCTTGCTGAATCCTCATGCAGTCCGTCCTCTGTGTGTAAATATCCCTGGTCTGTCCAAGTGCACAAATTTCCCTTCTTATAAGGACAACAGTCCCATTCATTCAAGCCACCCCAAGGACCGCATTTTAACTCAGAGTCTCCTCTTTAAGGCATTACCTCCAGACACAGTCACATTCAATGCAGGAACTTATGAAACACAATTCAGCCTGTCACACACCCGCAGCGAAATCTGTTATATCACGTGTGCTCTCCCCATCCCAGAGTGGGTGACCTGGTATCTAGCCTGCATTTTCCTGATGACTAATAATACTGAGCACATCCCATGAGCTTCCAGACATTCTCATAGCTCTTTTTCTGATATGATTTTTACTGTCCATTTTGAAAAATTTGTTTGTCTTTCTCCTATTTCTGCTTGAGTAGCTTTATATATTCTCAATAAAAGTATATGCAACGAAATGCATGTTTTGCAAGCATTTTTCCCAACCTGTGATTTGTTTATTCATTTTTCTTAACAGCATCTTTTGATTAAATCAAATTGTTTCCTTTTATAATTAGTGCTTGTTTTTTCCATATAAGAAAACCTGTCCTCCTCAAGTTTATGAAGATTTATGGGTTTACTTTTTGTGTTAAAATAACACAATTTTTTTGTGAAAAATAACACAATTATTTTGTGAAAAATAAAATTAATTCTGTGTGTAAAGTGATGTGATAGTTAAAGTTCACTTTCTATTTGTGTCTGTTTAATTATTCCAGGATTTTCTTTTCTTCTTTGAATTATCTTGGCACTTCACTTGAAATAAACTGACTGTACATGTTTTCTCCAGTTCATGGTTATCTGTTCTGTTGGCGAGTTATCTATGATTATAGAAATAATTACACTATTTTCTTCTTAGGAAATTAATGGCATGTGTTTATTCAGTAACTAAAGTTCAATTGAAACTATGCTTTAAGGACAGTAGACCTACACAGTACTTTAATGTAGTACTGAGTGCATGCACAATATTCAGAAAACTAAAAATTATACAATCTTCATTAATCTAGTTTTCTACCTAAGACCTGAAATCAGCTAGAGTGAGTCTTTTAACTAGCCCTTCATTTGTTTTGGTTATTTTACATCGTTTGTATTTCCATGCAGATTTTAGAACCAGCTGATCAGTTTCTTGAAACGCCTGCTGCGATTTGATGGGCTTTAGTAAATCATTGGATTGGACTGGGGAGAATAAACTGTCTTCGTCATACTCTGTCTTCCATTCCATGAGTATGGTGTACCTCTAACTTCCTTCAGCAAAGTTGTAGTTGTCAGTGTCGATCGATTCCTAGGCATTTGATTTTTATAATTCAATTGTAAACTATAATTTAAAAAAATAAATTTCCTCTTGTTCATTGTGCTGTGTAGAAATGATCGCATTAGCACATCATACATTGACCTTGTAGCTGAGACCTATGTAAAACCAGATACTGACTCAGGCAGAGTTTATTTTGGTTTAATTTTTTTTTTTTGAGGTTTCATGTCATCTGCAAATAACAAGATTTTATTTTTTCCTTTCCAATCCACATGTCTTTTCTTTTCTTGCCTATTTCTCTGTGTAAAATGTCACACTGAAGTGGTAAGAACAGATGTCCTTGTTGTCCTGACCAATTGGGGAAAACCTGCCAAAAACATTAAATGAAGAAAAATTACGACCAGTATCTCTAGTGACCATAGAAGACAAAATCTTAAACAAAATACTAGTAAATCCAATGAAAAATACATGAAAAAATAACATGTCACCACCAAAAGAAGATATTTAGAAGAAGGCAACATTTATATAAACTTTAAATCAAGCAAATCATTCCATTAAAAGAATAAGAAGAAAACACACATGGTTATCTCACTGGATGCCCCAAATCGTCTTATAAAATTCTGCACCTGTTCATAATAAACTGTCAAAAGATGGGAATAGAAAAGTGCTTTCCTAACTCTATATATGTACGAAAATCCTATGGCTATAATCATAGTTGTGGGAAGTATTGAGTGTTTTCATTGTGGGATCAGAAAGACCTCAGCACAACAGCCTTTAATTTGCAAACATTGCATTCGATGTCCTAGGAAGTGTAACAAAGAAAAGAAAAAGCAAAAGATACTGAAATTGGAAAAGAAGAAATAAACCATCCTTTTCCTCAAGTATCGTAATTGTGTACCTAGAAAATACAAAGAAATCTACAAACGTATGTAGAAATGGCAAGTGAAATTTAAAAAACAAATCTTTCTGAATACAAAGGAACAAATAAAATTCAATTATATTTCTATACACTACCAATCTTCAAGAAGTAATTTCCAAAACAATATAATGTAACATGTAAATTTTCCAAAAAATAAAATACTTAGAATAAATCTAACAAAAGTTATAAAAAACATGTTTACTGAAAAATCTGAACCATTCCTGAGAGAAATTAAGAAAGACCATGTAATGGATGCTCCGTGTTCATGGACCTTAATATGCAATGTTTTGAAGATGATGGTATTTCTCGTTCAACTATAACATTCAATGCAATTCTAATCAATATTCTGAGACTTCTTTTTTCTTGTGAAAACTGACAAACTGATGGTAAGTGTGTGGTCAAATGAGGCAACAGAATTACTTTAAAATCTTGGAGTAACTTTGAAATAGAAAAAGACACTTCGATATCGAAAAAGGAAACCAAAGTATGAGCGGTGACTCCACCGGACAGCATGAGTTAATGAAATTTACGATGGTTGAGGCAGGAGGATACTGATCCTCAAGAAGCAGGAGCCCAAAGAAATTAGGATCCTGCGTGCACAGACCCGCGCATGCGCTGTTCCATCCTGCAGAGACTCGGCGCGGGTCAGCTCAGAGGTGGGGCGGGAGCTGGTGGTGACCGCTGTCAGTAACAGGTGCTTGAGCTGCTGGATATTCACAGGGGGACAATGAACCCCGACCCCTTCCTGACACACGCACAAAAAATCATTTGAGACGGACCAACCTAAACGCGAAAGTCAGCAAAACTGTAATGGGGTAAACCACACCTGAACATAAAAACTACAGTAAAAAGGGCGAACTAGCCACCCTCATATAAATAGTTTATAACCTCCCCCCAAACGGTCTCCTACTGCTTTTATGCCTTCCATATGCGTTTAATGTAGTTCCATCTGATTTAGGGTTATTATGATATTTGCTTTTCTATTAGTGCCTTCTGTCTTTTGTTTCTTTGTTTCTTTTTACCTGTCTTCTTTGGAATAATTGAATATTTGTTAGTAGCCTGTTTTAATTCTTATTTTGGGTTTTTAACTCTCTGTCTTTATGTTCCTTTTCTAGTCTCTAGAGATTATGATGTGAGTTCCTACTTCTTGTTGTTATCTAGGCTTACAATTGTACCACTTGATGGAAAATGTAAACTTCTGTTTTAGAGTCATGTGACTTACAGAAATTGAGAGACTCAAAGAAAAGTATTTTCTACTTGCCATTCTCATGCTCTTGTCTCTTCCTGTGGATCTGCTGTGGTATTTCTTTTTTTTTTAATTTAATTTAATTTAATTTTTTTTTCAGTGTTCCAAAATTCATTGTTTATGCTGTGGTATTCCTTCAGCCTCAAGAGCTTACATTAGCATCCCTACTAAGTCAGGCTTCATGGCCATGAACTCTTTTAATTTTCTTTTACTTGAAAAAAAAATCATTTTGCTTGACGTGGCATTCTGGTTTCCTTTTTTTTTTTTTTCTTATGGGAAACCAGTTTCCTTCTGTACCATCTCATACTTTGCTTTTTAGCACATTTTCTTTGTTTTTCAGTACTTTGAATATTTCATGTCTAGATGGAAGTTTTATTTTTATTTTTGCACTTGTATTGATTGATTTTCAGTGTGTTGATTTCCTTCATCAACGTGAAAAATTATCACCATTCTCCTTTTCAGTATTTCTTCCGCCCTGTTCACACCTCTCCTTCTGGGTCTGTGATTTGACTGATGTCCAATGGTATTGGTTTGTGGAGCCCGGGCTCTCAGTCCTGCTGTTACTATCTCAGGCTTCTCATCGTGACCTTGACGATGACGTTTGTTCTTTGTGTTCTGGTCTGGATAATTTGTAAGCTCTGTCTTCTAAATTTACTAATTTTTTAAAAAGAGTTGTAATCTCTCCAGTGAACTTTCTTATCTTTCCACAGATGTTGTTCCCTGCCCCCACTCTATCATAGTTCTTTAAATTCACGTCTTATAATGCTCTATCGGGATTTCTCTGCCCTCCCCTATTGACCGTTTCCTGACCATGGATAACTTTTACTTGCTTCTACAGTTGTCTTTTAATTTTTTAGTGTGTGCCTGGCATTGTGTCTGAAACGACAGTAGAGACTGAAATAGGTATTATTCACCCAGCAGGTGGCACGCCCTTTTTCTGTGAGACTGGTGCTGTGGGGCACCTTGTTCCCCAAACCTGTGCTGAAATTGGTGATTGTCTTTGGTGCAGCTTTGGTTAGGTCTTGGCCGACACCGGCTGCAGATGTTGTGAAGGAAGGATCAAGAAGAGTGTATCCCACTTGAGCTCTAAGTGCTGTCACACTCTGAG
This sequence comes from Meles meles, assembly GCF_922984935.1. Taxonomy (NCBI): domain Eukaryota; kingdom Metazoa; phylum Chordata; class Mammalia; order Carnivora; family Mustelidae; genus Meles; species Meles meles. Next base: position 94,996,960 of record NC_060077.1, on the reverse strand, counting down.
ACCTCTGCCCATCATGGCAGTCCGGTTGCTGTCCTTGTGAATCCCAGCAGCTCTCCTCTGTTCTTCCAGTTAGATGGTAGGGTTTTGGGTTGCCAGGAAAGTTTTGGGCACCCTTGGTGATCTCTCTGTGCAGCACACTCCTCGTTTTGGAAAGCAGTTAGTTTGGGGGTACGGGATTTGGGGCTCTTACACCAGCCTACATATGGCTAATTAAGGCCCTTTGAGATTTTGGTAGTTTCTCCTTACTCCATAAATATGGTGGGTTCTCCTTCCTCCTGTTACTCCCCCAGAACTGAGGGAAGATATAGCTATTTACTGGCTTAGAAAGGACTAATTAATTCCCAGCTTAAAGCCTCTGCGGTTTTCTATGCATCTTCAGCTCTCTGATGGGTGTTGGAAACCAAGGTTTCGTAGATCATGCAGATCATAATCATGGCTTGAGTGGAAGCAGCTTCCCACTTCTCTCTCGATCCTAACCGAAAACAGAAGTCCAGGTGCTTTCTTTTAAATATGTTGTTAGAACACGGTCTTGTATGAACATACGTGACCGTGAAATTTATCATCCAAACAGGAACATTGTTCAGAGTTTGGAAATGATGAAAACAACTAAAGTTAAGTAACTGAAGTGTTTACATATTGATTGACAATTTGATTCAACTTTATCGACAAATTTATGAAATAGCCTCATTCAAAACCATCGTAAAACTAAAATTATTTCTGAAACATAAGTAGTATATGTCTGTACAAGCTAAGCAAACTGCTTAAGATTCCTGATTCTATTAGTTATTTACACACTAAGTAAGCAATATGACTATACAAGCAGTATAATTGTGCAACTCTTGGTATGTGTCCTTGATGTAATCAATTTCTAAGGAATACATGTCTCTGTACCAAAGTGTTCATATTTTTCTGACGATTTAGAAAGATCTCATATAAATTTTTCATATAATTGCTTTTAATTATTCTTCAGAAGTTGAATTTTGTGATTAATAAATTTGAAGTCATTAACATTTTCAGTGGCCTCTTCCACAAACCATATATGTGTGTGTGTGTGTATATATATAGATAGATACATAGATATATGCATATATATATACAAAAATGTAAATATAATAAAATACATATGTATTTTGAAGGAAAGATACTCCTTCATAAATACTGAAATACTTGGTAGGCTTTGCTGAATAGGACATGTTTTCAATTTTATTGTTTATATTGAGATAGGTACGTATTTCCGTATTTCAGTCTCTGTATTTTCTCTGTCCTTTCCCCTTTATTCAGGGGCAAAAACCATCCAAACTCATAGCTATAACAAAACAGGATACACCTCTGAAATCAAGGTACTGTATTTATGATTCCTTTGTATAGTTTTTCAAAGCGAGATAATGTAAAATTATAGGACAGTTTCATTCTTTCTGAATAAAAATGAATATAATTAGTAATAAATAGAAGGTTGATTGGAAAGTATTTATTATAAATTAAGATATTCTAAACATGATTATATAATTTCAAAATTAAATCTTGCACATTCTTGAGTTCTTGGTATTTAATCTGTTTCATTTCTGCCTTGTTTATGGGGATATTTTTCCATGTCTCCTCTTTGTAATTTTTTTTTCTTGAAGGGAGTGAGGTAGGAGTGAGTGGATAACACAATTCCCTACAACTTCTAAAACAATAGTTTTTGGGAAAAGGTTTCATGAAAGGGTTTGATTAAGTACCTAAATAAATGTTTATTAATGTTTATGATAAAACTGTAGGGAAGTATTTTAGAAAATACCAATTTCATTGTAGGACACTTGGACTGATACAAAAAGAGCGCTTTACTGCTCCAACAATAACACTTTCTATGTCTGATTGAGGACAGGTAGTGAAGACCAGAAGTTCCTAGTGTGTGCTGAAATATCCTTTGTATTCAGCATCAGTTTCTTCACAAACCTTTCATAGTTCAGTGATTTTGGGTAGTATAAAACAGAATTAAACCTTTGCAGGCACGGCCTCTGTTTCCACTGTTGGAATGCCGCACCTTCCCCAGCGTGATTACGAATGAAGCACACCAACCCGTTTTTGACATTTGGTGAGTAAGAATATTATTTTTTCCATAATGCTGTTTTCACCAAAACTTGTATTTTTATTATCACAATGAAACAAATAATTTTATATTAAATGTTAACATCTAAATTTATAGTGTTTCCAACAACCTCACAAATTTCACGTTCAGTAGGATGAACTTAAACTTTTGATCCTGAGAAGTGGATAAAAATGTTACTCTGTTACTGAAAATAAGAACTTCTCTGTTTAAACCTGCTAATGACGGTGACGGGAACCTGGCGTTCTTTGACTTGGCAAATCTCTTCTGCTTTGCCCTTAGGGTAGACAGTTACACTTGCAAGTAAACACATCCAGGGTTGGTGCTGAAGAACTCACCTGATCTAAGTGAGAGGCTACACCTCACGGAAGGATGCACAAAGGTTCCCCCGGGCAGCCATGGGCGAAAACCGTATCTTTGGGACCAATCTTTGGAGGACAGGGTGGCTGTTTTGCAAGATGGTGGAGACCTTTTGGTAGATCTGTGTTTCAGATTTCTGGACTAGATGTGCCTGTGGCCTCCGAGTGGACACAGCGTGGTCCTCCGGGAAGGAGTTTTGCCCCTGCTTGCCCTCTGCTGCACCGCAGTGATGGGGGATGGGAGCTGAGGGGGTGCCCCTGATCGCATGAAATCCAGGCCATGCCCTAATGAGGGCACTGAACACGGCCAGGATGGCCTTGACCCAAGTCCCAGGTCAGCTCGTGGGGACATCCTGCTCCCCAAACACCTCGTGGTGAGGCACTGAGCCTATTTTCTGTGGAAAAAAAGGAAATCAGCTCTTTTCATTCTTTTAAGATTTATGTATTAATTAAAAAAATATTTATGTATTAATTAATTAGATCAAGATTAATGCAAAGATTATGGAATTATAGCAAATTGCAGAAGATAGTTAAGGGCAAAAGGATGCTTAGTACAGGTTGAGACCATCTTGGCTAAGTCTGCTCGGGGTAGAGGAGAATCGGTCTGGTTTGCTGGGCAGATACACGGGGGAAAATAGTGGTTCTTTCAAGCCCAAACAAACAAACATCCTCGAACCAACCCAAACAAGTGATCTCGGTTTTATTAATGTCTACATTTGAAAATTTACTTAATGAAATTAATTGTTATCATTGTGTTTATTATTTCAGTCTAAATTACTTAAAGTTTTATGGTGGAATGAATAAAGTGATCATTTTATCGTTCTTCTCCCTGTCTAGAATTAGTCATCCCGTCGTTCATTATTTCCTATCTTCCCATTCTCCTGCACAAATAATGAGTAATTGGAATTGTTCGTGACATTCTATTTCACTGAGATTTGAGGTCTTCCCTGATTGCCTGGAAAGAAATCTTAAATCCAAAGGCATCACCTGTCATTTCTGCAGCTGGGAAACCCCTAAGTGTCGTCCTTCATAATAAGCTCAAATCTGACATCTGAGAGTTTCATACCGATTCCTCTCAAGAAACGATGTCTTATGAATAGACAGATAGCGGGTTATGTTGATGGACATATTTTACTTGGATTTTCCCCTCAAAGTTTTGATTTCCTGTCAATTATTTCCCTAAGGTAATATGTTATCTGTCTCTTTCTCATTTCTAAAAAATTTAATAGGCTTATAAGCACGTCACCATATCTGAGGAAATTGTTTTATTAAAAAAAAACCCAAGAAGACCTTGGAAGTAGTAATATTATTTGAAGGGCAATTCTAAATTCTTTATGAATTAATAAATCTTAATTTTGCCGTTTTCTTTAAAAGTCGTTAGAGAATCCCTCGGAAAAACTGTTCGTCCTGGAATCCCACGACTGAAGATCTTTCTTCGTGAACACACACACCCAGACGCTCCCGCATCCAGGCTTACACACATTCCATACTCAAACCTGCTCTTTTTGTGGGTTTTTCAGATTTTCCAAGTTATGCAACCTTTCATGCTACGTTTAAAAACTGCAGCAATTATTCGAACTAGTATAAATGCCGTCATGATGGTTTGGTCTCTAACATAGGTAGCTGACGGGTGTTTGACCCACTCCGTTGCCAAAGCAATCTGTATCGGGGAGTGCACTTTCTGTTTTATGTATCATGCAGGGAATACCACGTCCTGTCTTTTTCGTGCAGATGGAGGTCTCTCCCGTGGGCGTGCTGGGAAGGAGAGAGGGACAGGACGCGTGCATTGGGCGGGAGAGCTGTGTCCCCCGCAGACAACGGTCTGTCTGGCGTCTCACTTGAACCAGACCACGCTCCTTCCCATTAGGACATGAAGCGCTTCTTCCCGCAGCCTCCCAGACGTTCAGGCAGAAGCAGATGTGCCCTGGAGTCCGGAGAGGCTTGGGCCTGTCATTTAGTATCCTTCCCATCCATGTGAAAAAAAGCCTTTCCCAATTTCCTTCCATCAAAAAAAAAAAAAAAAAATATGTAGACTCTCCCCCAGACAGGGGGCTTGAACTTACAACCCCGAGATCGAGAGTCACTCACTCTCCAGACTGAGCCAGCCGGGTGCTCCCTCTCCTCGTTTCTGAAATAAGGAAAGTGCAGAATGGACCGTAGATCCCATTGGCTCAGGCTCTTGTTTACTAAGTGGGGGGTGGGGGGCCCTCCAGGGAGACTGGACTTGCTGGACACCCCACAGCTCATCGGGGCACAGCCGCGGCCACAGCTGGCTTCTAGCTGACTCGCTGAGAAAAGCCCAGACCGTCACACCTTACCTGGTCGCGTCTGCGAACAGCCGGCAAGGCCTTCCCGTGAGCTCAGAGACTACGCACGGTCACGCACCTGCCGCTGAGCTCTGCCCTGTTACTCCAGCCGGCTCTGAGCCAGTCTTAACAGGACATCCTTGGTGGCAAATGAGGAACCCGTGGGCTTGGTGTGCTCGCACACTCTGAAAAGCAAATCTCAATCTAATTTTATGAGAAAAACCCTTTCAATGGACAGACATAGAGAAACAGAGCTTTCCCACTGGCACTTATTCCCTTCAAGACTCTGACACATAGATTATGGATTGTCTCCTCCTCCTTCTCTGTGAATTTTGGGGTCAGGTTTATTTAGGGAATCACCTAAGTTCCCCCAGCACAGCGGGGTGTCGAATCCACGTGCGGGACTAGAAACCTTTCTGTCCGCCCACCGGGCCGCTTTCCGTGGAGCCTGCCACGCTGTGGATGGACAGCGGACCTGGCAGGCATCTTGGGCTCCGGGTCCCGTTACCACGTGTAGGCTCAGACACGTTCGCGGTTTTCCCGCTCCTGTTCCACAAGCTCACCTCTGCTTCCTTCCGTGGTCTAATCAGTGCGCCGTGTCCTCCTTTCTGAACATTTCCTGAACCCAGGAGGGGGCATCTCCATTTCAACCTGTGCAAAGATTGTAGTTTTGATCTCATTGTCACATACATAGAAAGTTTCCTAAAAAATTTTGTTGTTAGAAGAGGGGATGTATTAGTATGTAAAGAACTCTGTGATAATTTCCGGCAAAATGACAGGGTCCAGGAGCTCGGGGGGTACACGTGGGCCAGTCACCCAAGGGCTTCCTAGGAAGCCCTCCCCCGGCAAGATCTGTCCCATCGCAAATTAGGGACACGCAGAGCAGAGAAAATTACCTTGACTGAGAATATTCCCTAAAATGACCCACTCACCCGGAGCAGATAACAAAAACACGGACCCAGGAGCTCCAGGCACACGTGAGGATGAGCATTCGCTGAGACGGTCTGAAGGTGGATCTTTGTGCTCGGTTTAGGACATTGGAGCAAGTTGAGAGAATGAGAAAATTCGGCGTTTGCTTTTCTATTTGGGCCACAGAACCAAACGTTCATGTGTGACCCCCACATGTTTACCGACTGCTGGCGGTTACGGCAAACGGCACGACCGAGCTCCAGAGACAGAAACGTCTTCTCCTCTCTGGAGCGCCGTGCACAGAGCGCTCGGCCTCTCTGAACGTGCTCTGTGGCCGCATCCCACCCACACGTAGAGAATTATTTCCACCACGTGATGTCCACGGTTTGTTTCTCGACAGTCTGCTACTTAGTAATTACACTAGGTCATCGCCGCTTGTGACTGGCCTGCCAGCCCTTGCTAAATCCAGGGGAAAGGATGAGATTTGGGTAAATTCTGGTGTGGCTGCGTCTCGTGGGCGTCTTGCCGGCTGACAGTGTTCTCTGTTTGCCCCGGGTCAGCAAGGATCCTAGCATGTGACCTTCCCAGTTATGATCTGTAAAGGGAAGCTCTCTTTTTGCATTTGAAAAAATGTGCCAAGAAGCGGCAGCAGCAGCAGGAGGAGGAGGAGGAGGAAAGAAAAGAGAAGAAGAGGAAGAATGAGAAGAAAGAGAAGAGAATAAATAATCTTTATGCTTCAGCTTATAAACCGGGGTAAAGAATTTGGGTGCCTGAGTCATTCGAGCTAAAAAGTAACTTCCCACATAATGCAGGGTTAGTGATCCTAGATGATGTATGCATTTCTTCACCAACAGAAGGTTCCTGCTTCTCTCTGGAGCGAACACCTGCGGGACGGTGGCCCCCTGACATCTTGGGTCCCTGGTCTCCATGCCCTGCGGCCGAGGACGGTCCGCTCGCTCCCATTCTGCGGATGAGCTCACTGGGGCCCAGGACGCAGGGCGGCTTCGCTGAGCTTCCCAGGTTCGCCCTGCGGCAGCCGTCATCTGTCTGCACTGACTTTGCCTACAGCAGGAGGCCTCAGACCGGCAAGGAGTTGTGTTCCTTTAAGCCAGTTCCACGGAAACCGTCCCCAGCAGCGTCGCCGTGACAGTCCCTTCCGAGGCCCCCAGAACCGCCGGGGAGCGGCGACGCCTGGTTCTCCGCACACCTGCACGGCCGAGCCACAGTCACGACGCTCGGGTGCGGGGAAGCAGGCGGCCCTCGGAGGTGGAGGGAACACACACGCATTTTGTAATGAGTGACTGTAATGAAAGCCAAATGAATTATAATAAAATATGGAGTTTTAAAAAGAAAACTACTCCCCGCATAATGTTGCTGGAAACATTCAGCGGCTCCTCCCTGCGTGCTGTTGTCGGAGTAAATAACGACCCAAGACAAACTTACGAAGTGGTTTCAAGTCCTAATGTGATGCAGAGAGTCAGTCATTTAATTTGTTAATTAGTATTATGCCAGAAACTATCTATTCAATATGAAGCAAATATGTTTGCAATCTTATCTGCCATCTGTTTAATAGATGGGAGGTGCTCCGAGCCGGGTTCTCAGGCAGGGCTGTGGAAAATTTGTTCCACAATTAGCGGAGCAGATTTTTAATTCCGGAGGAGCTCTCGGTGCGGGGAGCGGCCCCAGCCAGGCGCGGTTCGCGCGCGGCTCCGCCATCAGCCACGTCTGCACCGGCTCGGGCAGATGTGCGCGCCGCGCCCGGGGAGCGGGAGGCCGTGGTCGGGACGCCCGTGGGGGCTTCGGGACAGCCTCGGAGACAGACCCCGGCCCGTGACGACACGGCAAGCCCGGGGTCACCGGCGCGAGTCCCGGCCCGGCCGCTCCGGCCATCAGCCATCCCTCGAGGTTCCTTGGAGAAGACTGAAGTCGGCCACACCGCGCCCGCTCAAATGAATGCGCAAGGTGTTTTTAAGCTGCCGTTTTAAGAACACTGTAAGCCGCTCCTTGCAGAGATCCGAAGATGAAATGAGTGATAATCGCGACTGTCATTGGACGCGTCGCTCCTCTAGTTTTGGAGGGCGAGCCGGGCGCGGGGTGCGCTCTGAGGAGCCCCGCGCCGCCGCTCGCCTCGCTCCGGGTGCAGAGCTGCCTGCTGCGGCCGAGCGCGCCTGCTGGCCTCTGGGGTGATTCCGCCTGGGCCGTCGCAGGCGATCCCGGCTTCTTGCGGGTGACTCTTCGCAGCGCCGCTCCGCAGCCGAGGACCTCTGCTGACGGCACCGTGCACCACTTGTGAACACCAGCGCTCGTCTCTGTCACACTGTCCGTCGTTCCCGTGCCCCGAATGCTTTGCTCTTGCCAGTTCTGTAAATTTTGCATACGCTATTTTAACTCTTGTGAACAAATCAAAATTAAAAAAAATCTCTGTATGACATTTGCCCATAGTTGACCCTCCTCCTCCGCACGGTCATGTACAGTGCTCATCTGTTGGTTTCAAAGCAAAATACAGTAATTGTGTTAAAGCTCACCTGTGTGTGCGTGTGTGTGTGTGTGTGTGTGTGTGTTCCTCTGGATTTCTTTAGAGATGTGCAGTCCTTGTGGAAAGGGTAACAAAGACCATCCGAGCACGCAGACGGGAAATGGCAAACTAACGAGTGATTTTGTTCCACGGCTTCTGTCCCCTGTTCTCCTCCCGACGTCCCCCCAGTGAAGAGGTTTTACGCTTACGGTATAAGCAGTTTGTAGGGAGGGGACACCTAACGATGATTTACGTCCTGAGAGGCTGCTCCAGCATTTAAACCCTGTTCCCCTGAGAACTTCTTTTGGTTTATTGTGCAGAACTGACCCCACGAGCTCTGGCCCGTGCGGACAACACACTTCCCGGGATTCTCAGGTGTGTGTGGGCCAGCAGTGTCCGGGCACTAATGCTATCCCCTCTACGTGATTCCGTACTGTGCTTGTCGGATGCCCCGGGCTGCCGATGATCTCACTGCGCTTGGGAACGATAATTAGACTACCCAGAGTTGTCTCCCTAAACGCATTTCTGGGCCCCCTGAGTCACTGTATGATGATGATTTAACGCCCTCTATGTTTGATGCATAAAGACCATGCGCATCGTTCGTGAGGACACCTACAAATATCTGTGTATTAAACCTTACAACTTGGAGCGCCGGCAACGCCATCTTTCCAGGCAGTGCGAAGATTTTTGTACAGACGCCTCCCCAGCCCTGCCCCCCACGTCTTCCAAAAAAAAAAAAAAAAGGAGGGGGGCTTTCTGGCTAACAAGGCTTAGCTGAACAGGCACCTGATTCCCCAGACCTTCTGCACACAATACAGAAAGTCCAGTGGAGACATTACAGGAACAAACCCATTGTAACATTCTAAAACTCAATTCATCTGTTCCTAATAGTGCTTCAATAGTATCCTAGTAACCTCTTCTGTGAAGCTTCATCTGGTCTGTATTTGCAAACACTATTAAAAAAAAAGGGCCTTGTATTCAGGGGGAGAAAAGTCTGTGTTAATCTCTTCCGAGAGCTGCTGGGGAGAGGTGCGGGCGCCTCTGTGGGCAAGTGTATTTGCCAACATGCCATATGGGAGTCATGGTTGGGACTTTTTTTTTCCTAGAATAATTAAATGTTGATGGCAGAGTTCAAATGGATCATTAAAATTCAAAAGTGTAAGAAACAGATTTTTTCTTATGTTGCTGAACGCTCCAGAGGGCCGAATAGCTCGCAGGGGTGAGGCAGGCGGCCGTCCTGCGATCGGCGCGCGTCGGGATGCTGCTAATTTGATCATAATATAGTCATCTCTGAAGATTACAGCTATTCAATTAAATATTCTAATTAACCTGAAGTATTAGGCAAATGATACTAATTACAAATATTCTCCTGAGATTCACAGCAATGAAACCCCACTTGCAACTGATACTTCTAGCCAATGTTTCGTAACTCAATGTCCTATATCATAGGCTTTCAGAATATTAAAATGCAGTTAATTTGCCTAAACCTCATTTGTTTAATGGCATTAGCATTTTGTTTGAAATTGTAATAAACGTACATCCCGCTTTCAAGTAAAATCTGAAATGAGTGCACTCTTGGGGTAACTTAAGATTCCTGTTTACAGACCTCGCACTTTTATTCAGCGAGCGGAACAGCTTTGGTCTTCCTTTCAGCCATTAAACATATTGAAATTGTTTAAAAATGCTAATAATTTGTCTTTTCAAATAAGAAAAAAAAAGGATATTTTGCAGTAAAATTTCATGACGTCGCCCATGTGACCAGGCTCCTACCGCGAAGGCTCTGGTGCTTGAACCCCCTTCGGATCCCTGAGAGGACGGCGGCATTCTGTGGGCTGCTGTTTGGAGAAGCACTCACACTCGGGGCTGCGCCGTGTGCTCCGTGCTCTCCGCACCGTGCTGGCCCCGTGGTGCTGGCCTTCCCGCCCATTATCCACCCTCTGTGCTGCTCTGGGCACCCCCGGGGCCACCCACCTCCCATCCCTTCCCAGGGGCGCGTCTCAGACCCGGCTGGTCCCGAACGACCCAGGCCCTCTGTGCCCCTGGAGACCGGCGGTTCCTCTGGGTACACCATCTCGCATCTGCCCTGGGCACAGGGAGCAACGCCGGCAACTTGCAACGTTGGTCACGTCCCAGAGCGCACTGTGCGTGTGCTGCGTGTCTTCCAGGTGCCGCCGGACGAGCTGAGGGGAGGGCTGGCCTCCCCCTGGGATTTGTGGCCCAAAGGTGTGAGCACCGTGGGGACAGGAGAGCACGGCTCTTTCTGAGTACAGACACAGCGTCCACGTGGGCAAGTGACCTGCCCTGAGGGCAGACTTCGTGAATGGGGGTCGGGGGTCAGGGGACGTCCGCGGGACACTCCAATGTTGAGTTACCCCAGGGGTAAGCGCAGGGTCTGGACTGCAAGTAGACAGCAAGAAGGAAGAGAACGAGAGCATCGGGCACACGGAGACATGTGGGTGCGGCGGGGACACCAGCCCTGGGGCCACCTGCCCGGTTCCTGGGGGCACAGCTGCATCCAAGTCTTACCAAAGGGAGAGTGAGACAACACCGCCTCTCCTCACACCAGGGTCAGCACAATGAGGGCCGACACACACGTCCCCCCACGGGTGACTTACCTTTGTAAATACCGATGCCGTAAAATTCCTGAAACGCGCGGACCTCTCAGGAGCAGAGAAAGCGAGGGAGGGGACATTGATTTACACAACGTGAGCACAGGGGCTCACGCACACGGGGTTCCCACATTCCCGCCCTAGAGTCTCATCCAAGGGCTGTCAACACCTGAGCTAAGAAGGGGAATCTGTTTTTGGGATGGTTTATGCTAATGGTTGAGCTTCATGGACGCAAGGGCAGTCCCGTTTCTGGGGCACTCCCGTGCACCTGCTGTGTGGACTCGGGTCACTGATGTCCGCAGCTACTTGAACGGAAGAGAACAGAGCACGCCATTTCCTACGAGTTCTGGAAAGATCAATTTCACACACGGCGAAGGCAGGTTTGAGTGGAAGATGGTGTTTTCAAGGACGTACAGAAAGTGGGGACAGCCTGCTCTAGAAGGTTCTTTAGGAAGACAGAAGTGCTTGGCGGTCACAGCAGTGTGTGAAACACTGTGTGTTATCAGTTGCTTTCTTTTGTAGCTAGTTTGTATCAGGGATGGAAGGAGTGTAGGAGAAAAGCAACATAACACATTGAAGTAAGATTTATGTTCTCCTTATTTTCCTAAAAGGAAAATTCTCTGGTTACCTGTGAAAGGAGAGGCTGCGCGTGCCCACGCAGTGGGCTGCTCACTCGGTCACCTGGCACGTGCCTTTCCCTTGGCGTCTTCCGCCACGAGGACGCCCGCTGCTCTTTGCGAGGGTCCCAGAAGTGCGCCTGTGTGAGATCTGGTGACTGTAAAATAATGGAAAAGGAGAGAACGCGTTAGAAATAGGTGAACAAAAGACAGACACAATAAAAGAAAAAGAAAGTAAAAATCTTCCAAATCCAAGACTGTCCTACGAGGCTTTGTCTGGCTCTTCGAAGGGACCCCAGTTCCACTCGGGAATGTATTGGGCTTGTCCCTCTGTGTGGGCAAGGGGATGCGGACGCAGGGGTCAGAGCCCTGTGGGGGGACACGGAGCCTCAGACGCCCTCCCCGCTCTCATGAAACAGTTGTGTTCTCGAGGTTTCGTCCTCCCTTCACGTAAGCGCTGTGAGCGTAAAGCGCTGTGAGCTCCGACAGGCTGAACGAGGCGGGCACTTGCCGGATGGCGTGTTTCTGTCCTTTGAGAGGAGAAGAAGAAAGCGTTGCGTTTTGAGGTGCGGCTCCATCACCGCCCCGCTCTCCTCGTCTCTGGTGAAAAGCAAGGATCGTTACTCAGAGGTGACAGTTTTAAACCCCCCTGGTTTAACTCCACTAGAAATGGGCTGAAAAATCACACCATTTACACACGACGTGGACCCACGTGAACACCGACACGTGTGGGGGCCGGGGCGGGGATGGCGAACTGAGGCCGCTCCTCGTCCTGCCGGTGCTCCCCTGTCCTGTGGCCTCTGGGCTGGGGACCGGCAGGCGACCGGCATTGCGCTTTCTCAGGGGTGGGGGGAGACCTGGCAGGACGCAGGCCTCTGCGGTTCGTGGGGGCAGAGGGGCAAGCAGGGATCCCCGGGGGGCGACGCGCACAGCGAGGTCATCGGGAAGGTGCAGCCCTTCGCAGCACAGCAGCCTCAGAGTTCGCGGGGGTCAGGGCCCTCCTCCTGGACACAGGCGGTCCCGAGCACCCAGAGCCTGCGGGAGGGGGCTTCCTCAGGCTCCCGCCGGGTGCAGAACCAAGAACGCCGTTGGCTGAGGGAAGTCGGGAAGCCCCGACGCCGTGGCTGCACCAGGTCGTCCCCCGTGGGCCGTGTGAGAGCAGGCGAGGGAAAGGCCGCAGAGTGAAGTATCCCGTGACATGATTTTATGACGTGATTATATCGATCTGAAAGACACTCATCCAGAACCACAACCTTCCGTGCCCCAAGAAAAACCCAGAGCCTGTACAATCTTTTCAATCACTTGATATTCACAGTCTCATTCAAAGGCGAGTATGTCATGTTGTGTAACAGCCGTGCGCAGGGGCCCGTCCCCCCCGCAATACGCTTCAATAAGGTAATTTTCCTGCTGCCTAAGAGCATCAGCGGGGTGCAGTCCGGAACCAAAACAGACTATGACATCTTATTCACGCATACATCTGGAGGACAGAACTATACTTTATTAAAGGAAAATGGGATTGCAGGATTGTTTTGACAAGCGGCAAGAACGCACATCTCCGTTTACATACAGTACGGCGGTGGGTCGGAGCAGCTTCCGCAGCCCTGGAGAGCAAAGCCCGCACGACTTTCAGGACTCAGGGGGGTCGGCACAGCGGGGAAAGACAGGTGCTCCGCGGCTCGTGCATCCCCCCTTTTGTCCTTTCCTGGTGCGCAGAATCAGCATCCTTAGCGTCTCTGCGGACGGGGCAGGTGACTTTCTTCCTTTTAAAGTCAACCAAAGGTGATGCTTCCTTTTTTTTTTTTTTTAAATATATTTTAGGGTCGTCCTAATTCTCTCTGTAAGAGGGGGAGAAAGAACATATTCTCTGACCTTCTTAAATCAATGTAAGCATTGAGATTTAAAATAAATACTGAAAATAATGTCGGATTTTAAAATACCAGCTGTGCTCCAACACTTGCCTCCCCTTAAATCACCTGCTTTTATAGCTTTCTGCATCTTTATTACCCCTCGTGAAGCCTGCCAGGGAGTTCAGACCTCTGTCCCTGATTTTGATGACTGTTTTCCTAGATTTCCACATCAAAATGGTCAAAACATTCGCCGTTTCGGTTACTTGGAACAGCGTGAGTTCCTGAAGGGAATCACCTTCCAAACGTCTGCGAGAGGGAGACAGTCCGGGTCTGGACCGGACCTTCGAGTTGGGGGGGGTTGAGCCCGCGGTGGGGGGGGGGCGTGCCCGCCGCAGGAGGCCGCTGCAGCTCGCACGGGGACAGGACACTCGGGTTCTGACTCGTTTGCTTTTCCTTCGATAGAAAGCGGGGATTTTGCTCTTTGAGGAAGAGCAGAGGACTCGGAGACGGGACTGAACCGAGTGGACACGCGCACGCGGCAGCCGGGGAAAGGCTGCTGCCCAAAGCCCCTTCACCGGGAGCAGAGGCGGCCACAGCCCTGCGGCCGGGGGTTGGGACCGTGGTGGAGGGCGACGCGTGCACTCCCTTATCTTCAGAAAGCATCGGCTGCTGAGTCAACTTCGTGGGACTCAGGAGCCCGTTTTCCGTATTTCACCTGACGTAAGATCCCGGCCACGTTCCCGGACAGATGCTGCCTGGGAGGGAGCACCCTGGGGTGACCTGTGCTGAGCAGCTGCTCCAGGGCATGGGAGTCACGACAGTAAGGTTCCCCGGCACTCCTCGGTTCTCTGCACACAGACACGGGCTCGGGGAGACATGCCAGCCCACAACGTGCGATGAGACGATTGCGTGGCACGGATGTGGCCCACGTCTCGGCTGCGGTGGGGACGGCTTGGCACCCGCACTCTCGGCGTTCCTGGAAGAGCGACTGGGCCTCTGCTACCAGCGTGATTCTCCCTGCGCAGCGTCCCTCTGTGAGAAGCAGCGGGACCACTGGGTGAGATGGTCCATTCTGAGGGCCCCCTGCCACACGGGCACGGTCAGAGAGCGACACCCCGGTGGGGCCGGCTGCACCGGCTCCGTGGCCTGCTTCTTTAGATGCTCCTCGCCACGCGGGAGAAAGCCATCGGCTCAGCCCGGACTGCGGCCGCACCCCCGGGGGCTCCCCACCAGCCCAGATGCCATCGGCACAGAGGCCGTGAGAAGCTGCGCGCGGCTCTGTCTTCTGACCCCCATTTGCCACCTCATGAGTTGATGGAGCAGACGGCGGAAACACGATCGGTTGCTGGTGCTTTTAGGAGAGGTCCCTGCGGTCTGCAGAAGGGAAGAGAAAAAGAAAGGTCACAGGCTGCGTACATGCCAGGAAGAGGGGTCCAGACACGCAGCCCCCGGCCGGTGGCACACCCGCGGGGCTTCTGCTCCTGCTGCCACGACAGAGAGAGACCGTGCGGAAGGTCACAGGCCACGTCGGAAGCGCAGAGATGCCTGAGTCTGCCTCCTGGGAACTGGAACCGGACTTTTTTATTTGTGACAATCTGTAATTTTTAAATTAATGTTTTAAAATTTTACTAGAGAATGTGTTTTTCACGTGAAGATACGGAACGGACAGGAGCGTGTATTACCCGCAGAATACACAGGGCAGATGGTGAAAGCCAGGGGTCACGGCCTCCAGTACCGTGTGCGATTTCAGCGATATATCCTAGACACGTCCCTTGGAAGGAAAACTGGTTTTGAAAGAATGCTGGGCAGTGGCCACGACATCCCTGTTTTTGGTGCCGTTTTCTGCTTCCTCAAAGACAATTTTTTATGCCTCATCGTGTAACCTGACCTTAGGGAGTTGAGAGTGGGGAACTTTCTCTGATAGTCAGAACCTGAAGACAAGAGCCCCCAAAAGTGTGCTTCAGAGTCACACGGGACGACGTGCCCGTCGAGGGTGTTCTGAGTGGAGTCTCGGGGCGGTGCTGTCTCCTTGGGGCGATGACGGACGGTGGGGTCCCAGGAGCTCTCCTGTGCTGAGCCCCACTGATGTGTTCTCCTGCTCTGAATGAAGAACAGAAGTGGTGGCTTGAGGGGGCGGCGCTGGTGCCCCCCTGGTGCCCTCTCTCGGCTGGTGCCTAATAGACACTCGGCGCCATCAGATGGTGGGGAAGGACAGAATCCAGAGTGTACTGGTTAATAAAAAAAAAGCCAGCTGTCACACCCGGCTGTGTCCCCCGGACGCCAGTGGCGGGGCATGGCACCTTTGTGCTTGGGTTTCTACGTGTGGTGCGTTCTCCGACTCTGGGCTGGCTGCTCTGGGCTGTGTCCTGAACACACAGATTCAGCGACTCCTGAGCTAGTTCACGACCGGAGATGCTCTGATTCCTTCCTGCGTCTCCTCTACTCAACTCTCCACACGGACGGGGCTGTGCGCACGGGGGGGGGGGGACCCCACTTCTACCGGAAAATGTAAGTCCTCGGCTGCAAGTCAGAAATAAGTGGAAGCCACCGTAAGTGCAAATGATACTTAAAAAAATACTTTCTATTTTTAGGTTTATTTGGACACTTCAAGAAATGGCATTTAATGAAGGAAAATGCGTTCCAGCGCCAGGGTATTCGATCCCGACGCTCTTACCCATCATCCTCGTTAGTCCAGGAACTCAGGAAGGGGAGCTCAGCTCGCTGCGCTGCCGAGGCCGGCTCCGGGGACCGGGCGCTTGCTCAGACTGCACCTGCGCTCCTCGCGTCTCCCTGCGCGAGCGGCTGAGCGCGTGAGCGTGGGCAGGACAGGCTTCACCCTGAGGCGCGCCCGAAGGACACCTCTGTGCGACTCCGCTCAGGAGAGGGGCAAGGCTTTACTGCGAGGGGCAGGACCGTCCGCAGCCCACACACCCTTCAGGGGAATTAAAATCCTTTCCTGGAGTTCTCCCTGCGTCTGTTGGAACCGGGCGCGAGGCTAGACGTGCTGGAACTCTGGGGACGTCGCGGTCAGACTGTGGAATTTGGCTGAATGTACTCGGCCGGCTCCGTGTCCACATTGTCTTTGTCTTGGACAAACAGAGCTGGTGGCAGGTTTTCCTAGCAGTCAGCGCCGACATGGCTGGTGAGATTTGCCTTCACGCCCCACACGCTTCAGCTGCAAGTAAATTAGTCCAGCGGCTCTTGGAGGGTCTGCGTGCTTGTAGGGACTCCTGGCTTCTTTTTTCCTGCGCGTAAACAGGATGCTTCCCAGACTGACTTCTTTCGAACATAACTGAGCAAGGCAAAGCGCATCGAAAGCCTGCAAAGGGCACTTGGTCTTGGCAAGGTTTCGGTGCAGATGCCCAGCCCTGCTCTGGAGGTCACCTGGGCGGGTGTTCAGCTTGCCAATCTCCAACCTTCTCTTTCCAAAGCTGAAGGGACTGTGGGGAGCAACCAAGGAGACTTGGATCTAAAACTATGATTTGGGGGTTTGCGAATTTCTATTTCTCCTGCTCATTCCATGGTGACAGCGTCTATGCCCCCGGAAGCTCTCGGGGACCTGTCTCAGAGTCAGCTTCCCTGTCTTCCCTGCTGTAGCCTCAGGTGCAGACGTCCCCACCATGAGGCCCCGACCTGGGGGTGGTCCAGCTCTCCTTCCCCGTGCCTTTGCATCCAGTCGGCATCCAGCACTGCCAACTTCTACCTTCACGCGTCTCCCAAACACTCCGGGTCCCTGCTCCGCGTCGGCCCCGAGCGTCCTGCTGGGACATCAGCGTCCCTCCCTCCCCTCTCTCACCCTTCCTTGTCAGCGTTGAGGGACTCATCCCTACAGCATGACACTGATTGCTGCTGGTCCTTACAGCGCCCGTTCATAGCTGCCAGGCCCCGTGCTGGGCTCCATGAACGAGCGCCATCCACGTCCCCGGGTGCACCTGCAGACACTGGGACCCAGATGTTTCAGGCGACCCTCCTGAGGTCACATGGGTGTAAACGTTCAGGCTGGGCCGTGACCCAGATGGGCTGTTGACAAGCACTGTTCTCCCTCTCAAAGCACCTGTCCTGCTCTCAGTTCTTCAAAGGATTCAAGGTTTTAATGAAAAAAAATCCCAGACAGCTTAGTCTGCCATTCAAGGTCCTTGTCATGTGACATCTTCCCCACTGTTCCAGCTGGTCCTCCCGTGACCCCCTCCCCACCCAACATGCATACACGCAGGCACGTACCTTAACTTGTGCTGGGTCTGTGTAGGTCGCTCCCGCTGGTCCATGCCCAGGGCAGGATTTTCCTTCCTATTGAATAATATTCCACCGTGCACGTATTCCATACACACCACGCCAACAGGAAAAGGTTTTGGAAGCCGAAGAGACACTACATTGGGGTCAGCTTTCCAGCACAAATTAACGAGTCCATCCACACTGAGCACTGACCTACTGTTACGTCTGGAGTCAAGATTATATTTTGAAGCCAGACATTTCTTACACTTGACAAAGCACGCACTGGGCGTTGAAGATGTCAGTGGAGGACATGCAGGCTTATCCCACTGCATGTTGAACGGACTACCGGGGGGTCATTGAAGGGGCCACCTTCCCCTGAAATTGCCCTGACATCCCCCATGCCCCAGGGGAACGGGGAACAAGGACACTCAGCCCTGTAGGTCATCTGTGCGAAGGGACTGGGCGCCCAACCACCACCGTTGTGGCTGACCCTCTGGGAGCAAGCTCGAGACTGTCATTCGGGAGACCACGCCGAGAAGGCTCCCCGGATGGTTCTGTGGCTTTCCACAGCTCTTGTGTCCCGTGTCCCAGAGCATCTGTGGCTCCCACCCTGAGCTCGGTTTTGCAACTTGACCTACAAAGAAAACACACAATGAAGTGTTCTGTGGTCAAAGCCCTACAAAATGTGTGAACTCTTGATGGGAGTCCTATATCCCTGGAATTTAATTGTGACTTAATGCTTAACGATCAAAATTGTTTCTAAAAGTCATTTTGTAATATAAATGACCATTCCCAGTTAATTGATTTTCAGAAGGTAAACTTAACATATTTGGGTCTTCTTAAGTAAAATTTTTCTGTAGAAATGTCCAAATGTAAGACAAACTGGATAATATTCATCAGCAAGATCATAAGATCAGGGTAACTGGTTGGCCTTAGATGCTGAGAATTCCACACACAGCCTCGCGAACCCTGAAGGACATTTTTTTTTTAAAACAAACAAACAAACAAACAAACAAAAAACCCTCTGTAACCAAGAATGCTGAGTCTCAGAGTGAGGGCAGCGCCTGTCTTGCCCAGAAGCCCAGGCTCTTCACTTTACTGTGCCCTGTCCTTAGGCTGTTTACTTAGCTGAGGGCCTCTGCGTGCGTTAGGGGCTCAGCATAGCAACGTGCTTCTTACTCAGCCTGGCAGTGCGGTGGCTGGTGTTCGCTCTGCCCTTTGGAAGGCAAATCAGGCTCTCTTTAGCAGGACTTTCATGTGCAGTGGTCCCGATCGGTGCAATTTAAAAAAGTAAACCAGGGGACCTCGTCGAGGAGGCCTGGTACACTCACATGTTGACCATTTATCACAAAAGCTGTTTGGGCAATACGTGCCGGCCGACACAAGCAGGTGCACAAGGAGGTGGCCACAAATCCCATCACCGAAGGGTCAGGTCTACGCGGCACAAAATCCCTTGCCAGAGCACGCAGATGGACGCTCCTGCACCATGGAGCGTGCTGTTAGCAGGAGGCTTTCCTGGATGCCTCTTGTCCTGTTGAGGAAGCTCCCTTCTTCCTGTTCCTGGTTGGCTAATCCAACATACATCAGCGTCAGATTCTACCAAATAATATCTCTGCTTCTATTGAGAAGACCATATTGTTTTTCCTTTTAAATTGGCTAACATGGTGAATCACATCGGTTGCTCTTTGGATATTAAACTATGCTTTTATCCTTGATCGGTCAGGCTGTATTATCCATTCTCGGATATTGTCGGACTCAGTTTTATTTAGAGTAATTACAACTGCACTTGTGACGAATATTGGTCTATAGATTTCTTTTCTTGTAGTGCCTTCTTCTGGTTTTGGCACCAAGCAATGCTGGCCTCACAGGATAGGAACAAAAATACAGCCCCTCCTCGACAATCTTCTGGAAGAGTTTGTCTACAACTGGTATCGTTTGTCTCTTGAGTGTGTGCTAGAACGCATCATCATAGCATCTGGACATGGAATTTTTTTGTGAGAAAATTGTAAACTATAGTTCGATCTTATTAGTAGATATAGGCAATTTGGGTTATTCATTTCTTTCTGTTTTTCTTGCATGATGTATGTGTCCTTCAAAAAAGTCATTCATTTCATCCAAGTTGCTGAGTTCATTGGTACACAATTATTCATAACATCCCCTTCTTTATCTGATATCTGTAGACTCCGTAGTGATGTCACCTCTGTTATTTATGACTCTGGTAATTTGTGCCTTTGTCTTTTCCCCCATAAATCTGTCTTGAATTTTGACAATTTTAGTGATCTTCTCAAAGAACCAGTTTAATTCCTTTGATTTTCTTTATTGTTTTTCTGTTTTCTACTTTAGAATTTTTCACACTGATCTTTATTATTTCCATTATTCTGTTGACCTCACATTTTGTTTGTTTCTCTTTTTTGAATTCCTTAACATGGAAGCTGAGGTCATTGGCTTGAGACAGTTCTGCTTTACTACCACGTGGACAAGGAATCTCCTAAGAGATTCCTTAGCGGCATCCTACAAGTTTGATGTGTTGTGTTTTCATTTTCATTTATATTACGGTACTAAGTTTTTTTTCCTGATGTATTCTTTGTCCTATGGGTTATTTAGAAGTGTATTATTTAATTTTCGAACATTCCAGTATTTTCCAGAAATCAGTATTTTACTGATTTATAATTTAATTACATGGTGATAGAAAATACCTTGTAAGATTTACATCCTCCTACATTTATTAGAACTGATCATACTATGGCTTATCACTGTAAATGTATGCAATGAAAGGAATGTGTATTCTTCTGTTTTGGGTGGGGTACTCTAGAAATGTTTATCAAATCCTACTGGCTGATGGTGCTGTTTAGCTCTTCCCTGTTACCAGTGACCGGTTCTGCTTCTGTATTGAGGCTCCACCAGTTGCTGAGAGCCGCGTGTCCAAGTCCCAAATCATAACTGTGGGTTTACTATTTTCTCTTTGCAGCTCTACCAGTTTTTGCTGTAAGTATTTTCTTTTTTTGTTAACATATAATGTAGTATTTGTTTTGGAGGTACAGGTCTGTGATTCCTCGGTCTTACATAATTCACAATGCTCCCCCTAGCACACACCCTCCCCAACGTCCATCACTCAGCCACCCCATTCCTCCCATCTCCCTCCTCTCCAGCAACCCTGTTTGTTTCCTGAGATTAAGAGTCTCTTATGGTTTGTCTCCCTCTCTGATTTCATCTTGTTTCACTTTTCCCTCTCTTCTGTAATATCCTCTGTCTTGTTTCTCAAATTCCTCATATCAGTGAGATCATATGATAACTGTCTTTCTCTGATTGACTTATTTTGTTCAGTGTAATGCCCTCTAGTTCCATCCACATCGTGGCAAATGGCAAGATTTCATTTTTAATGGCTGCATAATATTCCATAGTGTATGTGTGCATGTGTGTGTATGTGTATATATACATACATGCACACTATATCTTCTTTATCCATTCATATATCAATGGACATATAGGCTCTTTCCATAGTTTGACTATTGCAGACATTGCTGCTATAAACATTGTGGTGTAGGTACCCCTTCAGATCACTACATTTGTATCTTTGGGGTAAATACCCAATAATGTAATTGCTGGGTCATAGAGTAGCTCTATTTTCAACTTTTTGAGGAACATTCATACTGTTTCCCAGAGTGGCTGCACCAGCTTGTATTTCCACCAGCAATGTAGGAGGGTTCCCTTTTCTCTGCATCCTTGCTAACACCTGGCATTTCCTGACTGGTTAATTTTAGCCATTCTGACTGATGTGAGGTGATATCTCACTGTGGTTTTGATTTGTATTTCCCTGATGCTGAGTGATGTTGAGCACTTTTTCATGTGTCTGCTGGCCACTTGGATGTCTTCTTTGCAGAAATGTCTTCATGTCTTCTGCCCATTTCTTAATTGGATTGTTTGAGTGTTGAGTTTGATAAGCTCTTTATAGATTTTGGATACTAGCCCTTTATCTGATATGTACAAATATATTTGCAAATAACTTCTTCCATTTGGTGGGTTGTCTTTTGGTTTTGTTGACTTTCTTTTGCTGTGCAAAAGCTTTTGATCTTCATGAAATCCCAATAATTCATTTTTGCCCTTGCTTCTCTTGCCTCTGGTGATGTTCCTAGGAAGAAGTTGCTGTGGCTAGGGTCAAAGAGGTTGTTGCCTCAAGGATTCAGATGGATTCCTTTCTCACATTGAGGTCTTTCATCCATTTTGAATCTATTTTTGTGTGCGGTATAAGGAAATGGTCCAGTTTCATTTCTCTGCATGTGGCTGTCCAATTTTCCTAACACCAATTGTTGAAGAGACTGTCTTTTTTCTATTGGACATTCTTATCTTATTGAAGATTAGTTGACCTAGAGTTGAGGGTCCATTTCTGGGTTCTCTATTCTGTTCCACTGATCTATGTGTCTATTTTTGTGCCAGTACCATGCTGTCTTGATGACGACAGCTTTGTAATAGAGCTTGAAGTCCGGAATTGTGATGCTACCAACTTCGGCTTTCTTTTTCAATATTCCTCTGGCTATTCGAGGTCTTTTCTGGTTCCATATAAATTTTAGGACTATTTGTTACAATTCTTTGGAAAAAAGTTGACAGTATTTTGATAGGGATTGCAGTAAATGTGTAGATTGCTTTAGGTAGCATAGACATTTTCACAATATTTGTTCTTCCAGTCCATGAGCATGGAACGTTTTTCCATTTCTTTGTGTCTTCCTCAATTTCTTTCATGAGTACTTTATAGTTTTCTGAGTACAGATTCTTTGCCTCTTTGGTTAGGTTTATTCCTAGGTATCTTATGGTTTTGGGTGCTCTATTTTAAATTTTACAAACCTGTAGGATTTTCATGTTTGTCTTCATGGAGAATTGATACCCTCATCATTAAACATCATCCTTCTTTGTCTCTGGGAATAGTGTTGTACTGAAGTCAACTTTGTCTGACATGAATATATGTACTCCGGCTTTCCTTTGATTCACCTGAACCTTTCATTTTTAAGTGAGATTTGTCTTTTTTTTTTTTTAATTTTTTTAATATTTTATTTTATTTATCAGAGAGAAGGAGAGAGAGAGAGAGCACATAGGCAGGCAGAGAGGCAGGCAGAGGTGGAGAGAGAAGCAGGCTCCCTGCCGAGCAAGGAGGCCATGTGGGACTCGATCCCAGGACCCTGGGACCATGACCCGAGCTGAAGGCAGCGGCTTAACCCACTGAGCCACCCAGGCATCCCGAGTGAGATTTGTCTTTATACTTAAAGTGGATTTCTTGTGAACAGCATCTAATTGGGTCTTGCTTTTATTCCAATACGGTATTTTCTATTAGCTGGTATATTTAAACTGCCACAACTTACGTAATTACTGATACAGTTGAATAAAATCTATCATCTTGCTAGCTGTTTCTATTTGGTTCATCTGTCCTTTGTTTCCATTTTTCCTTTATTCTGTTTTCATTTGGATTAACTGACTTTATCCTTCCATTTTATCTTCATTGTTGGTTTATTATGTATAACTCATTTTATAACGTTTCTATTATTTGCTCTCGTGTTTACACTAAACATTTTTAACCAGTGCCTCTTGCTGTCGTGCAAGGACACTATTGCACTGTACGCTTGACTCCTCCCGTCAACCTTTCGTCGATTTGCGTCATATAATTTACTTTTCCATGTGAGAGAAATACACACTGTTGATTGCTATAGTTTTGCTTTAAACGAGGGCGGGAATTTTTGTATTTCTCTTGCCGAGTCTGCAGTGGGCTTTACCAGTGCCCCGAGAATGAGTGTTTGCTGCATTCCTCAGGGGTTTAAAGCTCGGACCCACAGGAGGCGTGGGTGGAGTTCCATGGGGCACCGTGCGTCGTCTCCTAAACTCGATGCAGCTCCCTCTTGCAGACATGTGTCACCGAGATGCTTCTTTACAATTCACTCGTTGCCCATCTCTTTTGTGAGCACCCAGTGGCAGGCGCAGAAGAGAGTGTGTAGTGGACGCCCATCCCCAGGCTCTTGGATCCCCTCATCAGCCAATACTCAGCCCTTAACTGCTCAATCAGAAATTTACCTGGCCTCTTACCTTGTCTGGCACCCTCCTCCCAGACGAAGAGGTGAATGTGTTCATCTTCCCCGGGACACCTGTGGCTTAGACCTCGAGTAGGCAGATTGCCTTACGATGTTAGCCCTCCAGTGGATTCAAAGCAGAAGCTGCAGATTCGAGTTTCTCCTACATTTCCTCTTGTTGTTTTAGAGTGGAAGGATACCCTTTCCAGCTTTCCACCCCCCAAGGGAGCCAGATGACTTAATCGAGTGTGTCAAATCCATAGTTTCCTCCAGACCGCCACCTCCTTTCACACCACAGCAGGGCTTTGGAATTGAAAAGAACAATTCTGCACAAGTTGCACACAGAACCCACTTTCCCCAGGAAGAAGGTCACTTTCCTGGAGCAAAGATGTCAACACCTGCAGAGACATCATTGTTCTTAGAAAGGGCTTCACTCACACAGGTGGCAGTGACGCAAGGATCCGTGGCCGTCTGGGGTGGTGGCTCCTCTGGGTCTGGCCCGCGGGAGGTACTGGAGGACAGGCAGGCTTCAGCTCGCACGAGCAATGCCCAAGTGGGCCGAGCCACGAGGGTCTGGGCAGGGCCGTGCACGTGGGGCAGGGGCCCACCTGCTCATGTTGGAAAGACCACAGACACACAACACACAGACACACACCATACTAACAGGTGGCCTTTTGAAGAGCCTGTCCACTTTCGCCAATACCAATACGTATCTGGAATGACAGCGCAGCAAAGCGCCTGCGGACGTTCGGCGGTCTCCCTGCCTGTCTCCCTGCCTGTCTCCCTGCCTGTCTCCCTGCCTGTCTCCCTGCCTGTCTCTTGACGTTTCCTGGGGATTCATAACAATATTTTTAAAGACAGAAGCTTATCGTCTCTTTTCAAACAGTACGGCACACTGCACTCAGAAACCGAGATGGCTACGTGGGCAGGATGCATTCAGAAACAGAGAGGGCTGGAGCTGTTCTAGGGATACTCTGTTAATGTGGGTCTAGGAGCCCCCAAACACTCCGACCCCTTGATGAGCCGTATTTTTGATAAGTCCTGAGTATTCGCTGGGTGCTGAGTCAGAAGCGGTGCTGGGCAGAAGGCTGGCTCCCCCCTGCTTCGTCCTCCCTGGACACGACACACGGAGGCACCAGCGGTAGTAAGACTCCCGTGGACGAGGCTGAACAGACTCCCGTGGACGAGGTTGAACAGACAAGAACAAAATGAAGATAAAACAACCATGTTCACTTTGTTCATATTCTCTGCTTGAGGGTTTTCCCTACACATTTATGTTTTATTGGCAATTTGTTCCACCCAGTGGAAGACACTCCAGCCTCAGCAACACGATCTCCTGATGTACAAACAAAACGCATTTAATTTGACTCAGTGTATTACAAGCATTATAATCCCCCTTTTGACTTTAACATGATCGACTAATCTCATCTGTTCAGAGGGATAAGCCTGTCTCAGCCATGATGACAGGCTTAGAGAATGATGGAAATTAGGGCATTCTTGGAGATTATACACTGTAACAACAGATAAAGGCTTTGCATAGAGACTTGTCTACAGGTGGTTACTTGTGGAAATGGTGCATCGAGGGCTGTGTGCGGAGACGGCAGCTTCACTGAGGCCAGGACGCGCACACACAGGTGTGGACCACCTCGCAATTAGCACAGGTAGGGGACAAGGCAAGAGCTGGTTCCCACTGCTCACGGCCGTTTCCCAGCAAGGACGAGGAGAAAGTGACTTCTGCAAACAGCTTCTTCACGCAACGCAGTCCAACCGGCTCAGGGAACTCCTCCTAGAAACGCTGCCTCCTTTCCACTGGAATGGAAGGTGAGTCTTTGGTCGGAAGCCCAGCCTGATGGAAGAAAAACACGACACGAACAAACTTCTAGGATTGTGTGTGACTCTTAGGGCAGGGGGTAGAGCCAGACGTTAACAAAAGCACCAAGCAGAGAGGGCTCCCAGGATGAGTGTGGCTCCGAAACTCGGTCCAGACGTGCCTGGACACAACCCCGTGCACGAGATGTGTGGCCTTTGAGTTGAGCGCGTCTGAAAACAGAATGTTCTTCAGTGTTTCTTATTTTAAGTAAAATTAAATAAGTAAATAATAATAAATGACTTGTTTTGCTTTTTTGACGTGCAAAGCTTCCCTTGCACACTCACAGCGAAGCCAGGGCAGAGCTGATGGGACAGACGCCACACAGGGTGCCCTGTCTGCTGGAGGGCATCCTGGTCCCAGGGGCACTGAGGCCTGATGGAAGGCGCCGTGTGGGGAAGCATCTCTCAGAGGCCTGGCGGAGAGCTGGGGCGGTCCTGGGAGACGCCTGCTCCCCTGCCGATGGCTGTTCCTGGGAGGAATGGTCTGCGCAGCGCAGACGGTAATGTTGGAGCCCAAGCTCCTCCAGCTGGCCCTGTCCCCAGTGAGTGGTCCTCACTGTGCCAGAGCCTTGTCTCCACGGCTTCCTGTGGAAGAAGGCGCAGTGTCTCCCCTGGGAGCCACGGACAGGGGCCCCCGTGACTGAGCAGGAACTAGGGAGGACCGACTGGGATGACTAGTCCCTCCCCTCAGCACAGAGCTGTGCTGCCGTGGAACAAACGTCCATGTCATCCGGCACCTGCAGAATGACAGGCTGCTGCGTGGCCCCTTTCACCCACGTATCTGCTCCCGGGCCTGCAAACCCAGCGTCTGCAATGGCTGTAGGACTCAGATGGGAGCAACAGAGACCCTGGGAAAGAGGCAGCCTTTTTGCGGAGTGCGACGTGAATTAGGATCCGATGCGGGGGCGGGAAGAAGGGCTCTCACGGGGAGAAGCGCGAAGGGACACGGTGTCGTTGGTGGGTGCAGGACCGACCCTGCGTGGGGGGTGTGGAGCTGACACCTGCGGAAGGCCTGTGTCCGCTGCGGAGCTCAGGCTTGGGCAGGACGAGGGCTGCGGAGGGCACCGAGCCCCCAGCGGGATCGTCCCAGCCGCAGCATTCTCCATCAGCATCTGGGATGTCTGTAGGCGGGAGTCGTGGCACCCCGGACAGGTGCATGTGGGTTTCAGAAGGAGAAGGACCATCTCTGCCAAGCTGGGTGCTGGCCTGGAGTCCGCATGCCTCCGACTGACCCCGGGGCCAGGAGGGGCTGCCGGGCCAGCGGGGCGGGGGTGCTCCAGAGAGCAAGCGGGAGGTAGAGAGGAGGCTGACTCTCCAAAAGTCCTGAGTCAAGCCATCAGCCCTGTTTAAAGAAAAAAAAAAAGGCAAAAAGGCAGGGCAGGGCATCATGCAGATGGGAAGGGAGGAGGGAGGAGGGACAGGGGGAGGGAGGAGGGGAAGGAAAGCCCGACTCAGTGAGGAACTCTGAAGTTCTCTTCTGGTGAAAGCAGAGATTCTCCTCGGTGACGACGTGTCTTCAGCTGTTAGCCTGCCTCGGGCTGTGGCCTCTCCTTCTCTGTTCCTTGATGCCTCTCGGTTCCTCTTCTGGGGCTGCTCTGCTCCTGCCTGTTTCCGGGCTGTGTCTTCCAACCTCAGAAGCGCAGCACGCTCCTGCCTCCCAGCGACTCCTGCAGCTTCCAGAGACCTGGGCCCTGCTGTGGCCCTGATGGTTCCAGCTGTGCCCCTGGGACCTGTCCAGGAGAGGGACCTAATGAATTCTCCTATCAGCTCTAGAAGGTTTTTGGTGGAGTCCACTGGGTTCTAGGAAACAAACAGGGTTGCTGGAGGGGAGATGGTGGGGGACGGGCATGTGGGGGAACGGGTCCTGGCTGTTTTATGCAGCTGATGGAGCACTGACCTCCACCCCTGAAACTACCACTAGAAAAAAAGGCTCCTTACTGTTTCCCTCCATCGTGTTACTGACCCCCCTGCCATTCCTGTCTAATCTCACGGTATGGAGAGACACTCACGGATGAACTTACAACACGTGACTCTGTGACCCACGAACAGCAAAGCTGTAATGTCGGCAAGAAACATTCTAACTAGACAGCGCGGTTACTGGTGGAGAAACGTCTACATTATTAAACATTTTAATCTGGAGGCACAAGGTATTTCATCGAATACAACTCACATAAGTTGTAAGATCTAACCTGATCTGTGCATCACTAATAAAGAAAAACAAAAATGCTGACTAAGCTGGGACACAATAACTTAATATTTTTTTATTTCTCAGTGGAGCTGTTTTGGTTTTGCTCAAACACACATGTCCTCAGGTTGCACGAATATACATACATGAAAAGGAAAATCATGCAACATAGAAATGGTTTAGGACTCGGTGGGCACAAAAGAGCAGACGGCGGCCAAGCGCACATTAATTCAGGAACACATATGACAGGAGTGAGGTGATTCCCGTCCTGGGGCAGAACGGACAGAAGTTGTCTAGAAGAGAGGCGTGCGCATGCAGAGACCCCGTGGGAGGGGCTGAGGAAGGTGGGTCCCGGGTCTTGGTCCACCCACAGTGGGATACCCTCTGACTCGGGAAGAAAGGTCGTGCCCCAACCAGAGCTCACCGTCGAAGCAGACCCAAACCAAACTACCCCAAATCCTAGCACGATTAACTTCTTCAGTCTCCTTGCTTTTTTTCCCTAATAGTGTCCAAATGGTCATTCTGGAACACTTTTCCAGAGTAAGGCCACACACGTTGCATTTGGCTGGACGAGTGTTGTACGTTAAGGGAGGGGGCGGTCACCACATGGGGAAAATATCCCCCAATCCCTGTTTTGAGTTCCCTGTCGAGACAATCAGCGCACCAAAGTCTAATAACACCTTCATTTAATTCCCATGAAAACGGTCACGATTCCAGACACGATTTTAAAAATGAACCTTTTGCCGAGACGGCAAATCAGGTTGCGATGTGCCATGCCAGACTCATGTCCGCCAGCGAAGGGTCCTTCTTCGTGGGCAGTCGGGCGAGGTGCATCATGGTCCCCGGGAAGGGAGAAGGTAGTTTGTTTTCTATCTGGAATTTTTATTCCTCTCCTTGAAGACTTTGTGGAGGATATAAAACAAGTGAGAATGTCTATGGGGAATCATTGCCTCTTCATGGCAGGCAAGAAATTCCAAAAATGTTTAGTCTGTTTCCCTCCATTCTCCCAAAGAAAAGGTTATATTTCCTTTTTCAGTGCCTATAATCTTTTTAGAACCTTCTCTTTACTGAGCCCATAAACATCACGGAGCAGCGGCAAATCATCCCGGCCTGCAGAACCCCTGTCCAAAAAGCCACCAAGCAAGAGAGGCAGAGAAGCTGGTGTCGGTGAGTCTTGGATCAACTCATTTTTTAAAAAGATTTTATTTATTTATTAGACAGAGATCACAAGTAGGCAGAGAGGCAGGCAGAGAGAGGGGGGATGCGGGCTCCCCGCTGAGCAGAGAGCCCGATGCGGGACTCGATCCCAGGACCCTGAGATCATGACCTGAGCCGAAGGCAGAGGCTTCACCCAGGAGCCCTGAATGAACTCGTTTTGTGACGATACTTACAGCACCTGAAATCCTTGGGCCCATCGTTGCCCAGCAAGCCCTCCGGGGGGTGAGGCCATGGTAGGGTTCAGAGAGCCCGTCACAGGCTTTCAAACACTCACCTCATTGCACCTCGTTTCATAATATAAGGCTTCAATTTTTCTAAAAAATATCATTGGAAGAAAAACTGCCCCATTTCCCTTCCTGCCATAAAAGGGAGGCGCCCACCGCAGTCAGACGCCCCACCCTGGCCGTAGGATGCCTTGCCACTAAGTAGGGTAACCCTTGGTAACTTCGCGCCCAAGCTCGCCCGCTTCGTGGCCATGACAGGGTGTCGAGTGGACGCCGCATCCGCCGATCCTGCCCAAACACGGAGACGCCTCAAAGATGCGCTGTTCCGGGGGGTTCAGAGCCCCGCGCAGTGCCACAGCTCCAGGTTTCTCCGCGGGGTCAGTGCCACCGGAGAAGGCGTGCGGGAGGGTGCGCGGCGACCCGCTGTCAGGAGGAGCCGGAGGGTTGGCCGCTGGTGCACCGTGACACTCGGCGCGGACAGCCGGCCCCAGCGCAGCCCCGCGGCCCAGGCTCGGCTCCGGCTTCCCGTCTCTCTCCAGTCGGGCGCTCCCCGCACCCTGGTTCCCTAGATTTTCCGCAGGTTCCCAGACACGTGTTCCGCTCTTGCCAAATAGGACCTAGGAACCCTTCTTAAAGGAAACAGTACGGGGTATTTATTACTGTTGTACGTTGCTCTCAAACGGCTTGATGGGGTTTGCATCAAGAACAAAGGAACAAAGGTAATATTTCTGTAGAGGCTTCAGCCGAGTTTGGAAAAGTGTCTTGCCCTGACAAGAGCATGACGTTTTGAATTTAAAGCGATGATTTTGGGATTAATCACACTTCAGTGTCACTCTGTGACCATGTTTAGCGAAACGTTTTAGATCTCGGTACTTTATGACCAGATCCTTACCACCACCACCGGCTTGAGTTGTGTAGCTGGTTGGTCCAATGTTTGATCGCCTAAACAAGGATTCATGCGTCTACCCAAAACATACCGAAGCCAGGGCAAAACAAATGCACAAATCGGTAAGAAACCCATCAAAGTGGTGTTCCAGGGGCGTCTGGGTGGCTCAGTGGGTTGAGCCGCTGCCTTCGGCTCGGGTCATGATCTCAGGGTCCTGGGATCAAGTCCCGCATCGGGCTCTCTGCTCAGCGGGGAGCCTGCTTCCCTCTCTCTCTCTCTCTCTGCCTGCCTCTCTGCCTAGTTGTGATCTCTCTCTGTCAAATAAATAAATAAAATCTTTAAAAAAAAAAAAAAGTGGTGTTCCAACACACCGGACGCACGCGTGTAGTTGAGAACCCTGGACGTGGATGTCCGCCGGGGGCCACACCTTCGCTGCCTTCCCGCCCCCCTCCTCGGGGACCCGTGACCTCCAGATCGGCACAATGCAGGGCCGTGTAAGCCCCACGTGCTGCCTGCAGGACAGACAGAAACAGGCCAGTGACCGCAGATTCTAGCCCTTCTCAGTTGGTGTCATACCCATCTCTCTCTCAAAAAAAAAAAAAAGCAAGCATTTTCTAGACATTAAACTATATTTGGAGAAATGTCTTGCCAAGCAGAAAACCGAAGTATCGCTCCCCGTGGGACGACGGAGGACGTCTCTCAGAGATGAGCAGATCAGCAGCGTGTTGCCAAAGGAAGTGTGTGAATCACATCTGTCTCACACACACAAGGGTGCGCTTCTTGCTATAAATTTGTTTGCATTTTGCTTCTATTGGGTGTTGCTTATGGTACTCCTGAGTCCTGGAGACCTTCCTTCCTACTACCTTCTGGTACGGGAAAGCGACGTCTCATGTTTGCAGATTTCCATGGTGGGGCGGGGGCTCTCGCTGTGCCTCCACAGGAAGCCGAAGTCAGTCGCTGTACCCAGTGTGGGGGCAGCGTCGTGGGACCCAGGACAGTCTGGGCCTTGCGGTCCCCTCATGAGGCTCGGGAACGCGGCAAAGCTTGAGATGTCTGTGGGGTGAGGGGCCTGGGTGGCCTATCCCAGGTTTTCCTGTGAGCCCTAGAACCTCACGATTCCTTGAGACATGGATGACATTAAGCATATTCAAAAGTAGAAGGGAAGTTGGTTTTGTTAGAAAATGTATAGGTCAGTGTCCTTCAGAAAATGTCCTTGTGTGGTTTCGGGAGTGAGCAATCAGCTGCGGGAGAGAATGGCAAATGAAACTCCGGCGGATGGTGCGGGGGCAGGAGGCTCCGAGGAAGCCGGCCTTCTGGGGCGATCCTGCGGGTGCGGAGGCCGTCTTGCAGGCGTTACGGCGGTGTGTGAGGAAATCGCTGCTGGGGCAGGTCTGAGGAACGCATCTCATCTTCACACGCGTTGCTCTGACTAAATATACCGTTTTATTACACCCTCCTTTCGTAGTTTGGGTTTCTGAGCACACTTCTGTGAACAGCGGGAGTAATGGTAACCCTCACGCATTCCATCAGGAGGCCCGGGGTCCCATGTCTGTTTGCACTTGCACAATGTCAACAGTTTGGATCTAAAGACGGAACTTGGCCAGGGGCTCATCTTGGCTCTGAGCGAATTGTGTTTGGTGCCCAGCTGGGAAAGAGCTGCGCTTTGCCACCCACGCTGAGCCCGCCGCCTGGGGGACACGGGGAGGGGTGGACGGAGCCTTGCTGCCCTCTCTCTGGCTCTGACCCCGCCGCGTTCTGTGCAGGGAGCTCCCTTCTGCCCCTTTCCTTGGCTAACTCACAGCAGCCCTGGTCACCAAGCGTCTGTGCCGGGGCTATTTCTAGGCCACACTGAAGGGCCTAGAAGTCAACACCATTGCCTTTTCCTGGAAAGGGAGTTTTAAATTATGATTTACAAGTAAATGTGATAGAAATTGCTGAGACATGATTCTTTAGGAAGAGTGAAAGTCCGTCGTGTTTCCTCACGCCCCAGTGTGCCAGATCGTGCCGGTGCTGCTCATCCATCCCGTGGTTCCCGAGCGTGCGAGTGAATGGACCCACGGGGTAACGAGAGCGGGCGAGGCTGACCTGGCATGGAGGGCTAGTGCACAGTCCTGTGGGTCAGTGGGTATTTGCAGGCACGACTCTGCAAGGGTGACCTTCAGACCAACGGACATAGCATTAATTTCCGAATTTCCAAATTACAGCGCACGGAACTGCATTTAGTAAGTTCTGTAAACTCAGTTTGAGCCAGACAGAAAGATTCGATGACCTACGACTTCTGTTTTATAAACGCCAATTTCTTAGTTTCTGCCTTATGTCTTCTAGAACATCGGAGTTGACGCGGCGTCCTGGCCATGGCCACATTGGGCCACTTTGGCCTCTTCCATGTCCAGAGGTGCCTGCAGGTGCGTCGGACGCAGGTGAAATCACCCAGGTCATTGGGGTCAAGTCAAACCACGTCCTATTTTTTGGCTTTCAGTGGACGAGATCCATGGAGCTTCAAAGAACAGGGCTTTCACCTTAAGACACTTCTATTCTGGTTCAGGAGAGACATTTGTCCCAAAGGCTATACTACAAAGGTCACAGTCAAGGGTCGAAGGTTAGAGACCATGGCAATCATGGGAAGCACAGAGGTCAAGGAAGTGATTTCTGGTCAGGAGGAAGCACAATGAGAACCCAAGCCGGATGGGTTGGTCAGCTTCTGCTACCAGGAATTCTCTTTATCCTGATAAGAGAAGGTCGATCACCATTTTAGGCTGTTGTTTAACACAGATGATGCTTTTGTGCCACTGTTCAGTCTTCACAATTTCCATTGCTCTATTAATTCATAGCAATTACAATCATTCTGGTGATTAGTTTTTGGTGCTCCTCTATTGTAAGAAAATACTATTTTCGATGGTAATTAGGGTGTAGCAATAACTCATACCATCAGAATACTCACCAGTTACTAGGAACTTAGTAGCCTCCAAAAGGCTCCTCGGTTCACATTTTACAATATTTAGATCTGTCTGTGATTTATGTCATGCCGCTGAGCTGGGTCCACTTGGAATCTATGAAATGTCAAACCAGAAAAACAACAGCACTTTATAACCCCGGTTGGTGCGTGCCCTCATTTACAATTTTATGGCACGCCCTCTTGATGCTGAGAACTATTGGGATTTCTGAACTCTTTAAAGCCATCTTTATAAAGATTTTCCTGAGCCAGTAATTTTAAATGACTATGGTACCTTGTCAAGGGCCCTTAATTACAATCATCTCCGAATGTCAGCAAGAGGAATGGAGTGGAGAATGATTTAAAGACCACAGACAAGTCTAGGTGAGCGGCGTTTTCCATCACTTTAACATTTCCCTTTTGCTGAAGTGATTGAATAGATTATTTATGAACATCAAGCAAATTTTCTGGAATTAAAAAAAATAATTATATCCCATCCATTCTCCAGTACATGGCCCTTGTCAGGGAAAGACAAAATGAGTCACAAAACATCCACTGTGTTCCAGACATAAAACCCTTTCGTAATTAGTCAGGTCCTGGTTCCTGAGTCCTGATACATATTACTATTGAACAACGGATCACGTGGACTTCTCAGTCTCTGGAATTCCACTGCCGAAGACACACAGATTAAAGGCATCACAGGAAATAGGGCCGGCGATGAGCATTTTCCTTTGTACTTTGTAGGGAGCAGGAGGGACGTGCCCTGATCCGGGTGTTTTATCCCAAGAGGGAAGAGAGATGAGACGTGGGAGGGTATGTGTTCTGAGCTGCGTTTTCCTGAAGGAGAATTTTCTCTCACTTGGCTTTTCTAAAAGAGCAAAATTGTATTCCCATGCCTTTCTCACCGATCTTACAGGACCTGATCCCACTTCGTCACGGCTGGGTGCCCAACACCAGTGTCCATGGGGAGAGAGACGTCGTCTAGAGCAAGACCCCCACGGTGGAGCTCTGCACGGCCTGGCACGGCCCCCACAGACATGGGCTTTCCGGGCGCTGCTGAAAGGTTGGAATTACGTGTCCTTCTGATGAAGAATTAAGAGCTCTTGGAAGGATCTGGGGTTCTCGGAGTTGGGAGAGCCGCAGGCGGGGAAAAGGAGAACCCTCGAGGTCTGGGTCCAGACTCCGCGGGTTGACGGTTTGGAGCTCCATTTAGGAGTCAGACACGGGCACAGGTGGGCAGTCTCAGACTGAAGATGGCCAGGGTGCTGCACAAAGACAGAAGTCGGAGACCAGAAGGGCGTGCGGTCCTTCTCCTTGCCTGTGCAGGCTGCCGTGGAGAGCTATAGCCCTGGCCCTCGGGGCTCCCACGACGCACTCTTGCACATGGCCAGACCAACCAAGGGCAGAGCAGGGACACTGACGTCACACAGACTTACAATTTTTGATGACCTAGGATACAGACAAAGCATTTTTCCCATTTTCCATATATTCTTATACAAATCTGTGTGCAGTAAAAAATATCATACCTTTCCATGAGGCCTAGGGACTTTGATATACTTTAATCAATGGCTTGTACACGATGCACATTTCATTTCTAGGTTAATCCAAACCTGCTTTTAGGTGCTGGGAGCCAGATGTTCTTGGGTAAAAGAAAGCTTAAACTTTTTATTTTGTGGGTCTATGTGTGTGTCTTGCTTGGGGCATGAGAATCATTTTTCTCTCTTCAGTGAGGTTGTTTTCAATTACAGCTATGTTTGTGCTACAAACATTTAAAAAATTAATGGATATATTTGGCTTTTGGTTTATCTGTCAACATACTGGTATTAATCTAGTTATTATGATAGATATTTGCTTAAAACCCTTTTCAAATGGCAGCCTCAGTAACAGCAAAAGTCGAGCAAATTGGGGCTCTTTCTCTCCCCGCCCAAACCCCAAAGCTGGAAAGGACATGTGGGTTCCGCCAAGCGCTCAGGGAAGCCGCATGTGCTCAGCGTCTGGGGCTGGCTGACCTCACATGTGGACGGGCCTGCCGTGCCTAACGTGCTCTCACTGCAGAAACCTGAGGTGCTCGTGGGAGGCACCATCTGTCCCTGTGGCCACTGTGGCCGGGAGCCTGAGGTGCCCCCGGGACAAACTGGCAGTGCGGTCACTTTGTCATTTGGTGGGTGAGCCATGGAAATGTAGGTGAAATCCCAAACATTCCTCTGCTTTCTGCAAAGCCCTAGCTGGAATGATATTTTCCACAGCCAGGATGAACAGCCCACCCTGCTCTCCGTCCTCTGTGTCCACAAGGACCAGGTCACAGCAGCAGGTTAATCGAGAGAAATGTCCAGTAAAGCAAGTTTAAGGATGCACCCACTAATTAATGGGGAAAAAGCTTTATCGGCCTGAAAACTTGTTTACCCAACTTGCCAGGTAGACCAGCCGTCCATCAGGGTCCAGGGCTGAAGGAACCTCAGGAACTCCAGGTTTCAAGGTCGACCATCCCCTCTGCCAATGCCCTGCCTTCCTCCAGACACCCAGACTTTTGTGCCTGCGTCACCAGTGTTCACGTCTGACCCAGCCCTCAGCGCTGCTCTGTAAAACGCACAGTAGAGAGGGGACTCCTGCACGAAAACCCCCACTCGGGTCAGCTCAAGCGACTACAAACGAACAGCGAAGGACATATACGGACCCGTTGGGTCTGAGGACGGGACAACCCAGGCTCGCAGAGCTCCAGTTAGCACACTGACCCCATTTTCCCTTGGGTGACCACCTTTCCCCACCTCCTTGCCCAGGACAGACGACCTTCCTCCACACGGGGATGACAGAGGGTGCTTCCTTGCTAAACTCATTCCAGACACACAGCAACCCCACAGGAAAGAGGGGATTTGGATCCATATTTAAGTCCTAGGCAAGGATGGAGACTCATCCGGCTTTGGTCATGGCCCCAAGTTGTGTCCAGTGACTAATGACCCCAGTTGGTTTTGTGTCCCTTCATGGCCTGGTAGTGACAGGGTCTCCGACTGCTTGCCGGTCAGGTACAAACACCAGGTCTTGAGGGGCTGAGAGTCAGCAAAGCCTCAAAAGAGGGAAGGAGAGGGTCATCACCGGGAAGATGGGGAAGAGCCCTGGACCACGTAGATAGCAGACATCGTCCTCAGACATGGACAGAGTCATCCATCCCCCAGACTCTGTGTTCTCCCTGCACGAGCCCAAGTGTATAACCAGGAGTGGGTGTGAAACAGCCCACCCTGCAGCCAAATTTGGTTACTGGACCTAAGCATGGCCTTTGGCCTCAGAGGGAGTCAGCCCTCTGCTCCATGGCTGATGGTTTGTGAACCCTTTTGGCTGATGCATCAACCTCTTAGAACATCCAAGTCCTTGTCTATAAAGCAGAAATGGTGTGTCCCAGAGTCCCAGAGTAAGCGCTGGGAACACAGGCTCAGAGACGACCCACTGCCATGGCAGCAGGAGCCTATGAGGTCACACTGGGTGCAGCCCTGGTCCAGTTCCCTGTGGTCTGTCCCTGTCATCATGAAAGCCATGGTGGAGGATGGCATCATTGGGGAACTTGATGTCCTGTCCCCCGGGACCAAGTGGTGGCCAGGAACCCCACATGGTGCAGACTTGGTCTCACTTCCTCCTCTTCCTCCTGTGAGAAGGATGTTTTCAGTGCACACGGAGGTTGTCTGGTCCACGCCCTTCCCACCTCCCTCTGAGAAGACCCCCATTTCTTCCATTCCACCGTCTGCGTCAGAGACTGGAGGTTTAGATGAGGTGGTCCTGGCCTCCTGCTGCTGGTGATGGAGAACCAAGTTCCTTCCCAGTCATGGGACATAGCAAGCTGTGAGCACTGAGCCCCCCAGGGGGAGGCTGGGGTATCCGGAGGACCTCCGCAGGCACGATCTCTTGGGACTGTCACATCCTGTCAGTCATGAGGTGTCTGTGGCTCTCAGAGGCGAGACTCATGACAGTCAACTCAGGGAAGGAGCCAAGAAGTCATCACAGGGCTTTGCTTTGTTGCAAATCTATGTTCAGAATATAGAAGGGCCACATTTTCCATGTACAATATGCAGCGATGGTCACTGAGGTTTTTAGAGGATCTATAGAGTCTTGCGAGCCACATCTGAGAAAGGCAAACAGCGTTACTCAGACCTAAGTCAAGTGGAGCTGGGATGTACTGGGAAGTATTTCATTCCTTCAGTTTGTTCTCCAAATTATTGATTTACAATGAAATGAACCTTAGGATATGCATACGCAGAATGAGGACATGCCCATGAATGCAGTGCTGCTGGTCATCCTTTCTAATTTCTGTTTCTGTCTTAGTAAAATTTCAGTTAGTTACATACAGAGCTATGTTAGCGTCAGGCGTGTGGTAGGTACAGTGATCCGTCCCTCCCATGCCGCACCTGGTGCACGTCGCGAGAGGCTCAGGCCTCAATCCCCACCAGCTGCTCTGCTCACCCCCACACCCGGTGACCATCATTGTGTCCTCCGTGGTTAAGAGTCTGCTCGTTGGTCTGCCTCCCTCCGTTTCTTTCCCTCTGCTTGTTTGCTTTGTTTCTTAGATTTCATGTAAAAGTGAAATCATACGGTGTGTGTTTGTCTTTCTCTGACTGACTTATTTCGTTGAGCAGAATACCTTCTAGTTCCATCCATGTCATTGCAAATGGCAAGATTTGATTCTTCTTGCCAGCTGGATAATGTCGCGCTGTGCATCTCTGCCACGATGTCTTTATCCACTCATCCACCGGTGGCCGCTGGGGCTGCTTCCGTAGTTCCATTGCTGTGAATCAGGTGGTAATAAACACTGGGCTGCATGATCCCTTTGAATTAGTGTTTCTGTAGTTTGGGGGTAAATATCTAGTAGTCAGTTGCTGGCTTGTAGGGTAGCTCTATTTTCAACTTTTTGAGGAGGCTTAAATTCTGTTTTCCAGAGTCTGCACCAGGTTGCCTTCCCACCAACAGTGCAGCAGGGTTCCCTTGTCTCCACATCCTCGCCAGCACATGTTATTTCTTTCTTTCCTTTTTTAAAATTTTAGTCATTCCAACAGATGTGAGGTGATCTCTCATTGTATTTTTGATTTGCGTTTCCCTGATGATGAGTGATGATGAACATCTCTTAATGTCTCTTGGCCATCTCTACGTCTTCTCTGGGAAAGCATCTATTCATATCTTCTGCCTATTTTTTAATTGGGTTATTTGTTTTTTGGGTGTTAAGTTGTATCAGTTCTTTATATATTCTAGATACCAATCGTTTATCAGAATGTCATTAGTGAATATCTTCTCCCATTCTGTTTGTTGAATGTTTCCTTCATGGTGCAGAAGCGTTTCATTTGAGATAGTCCCAACAGTTTACTTTTGCCTTTTGCATTTTTGATTTTGAAATGCAAAGGATAAGGAATTGGAGGGTGGAGTGGGAAACTCTCCTCAAATTTGTAAAAATCATATTTTTTGTGATCTTGCTTTCTCTGTGAGGTAATTTAAAGTGCCAAGTGCATGTGAGAAATAATAAAACAATTATCTAATGAGAAGTAGGAAATGAGAAAAAAAATGGTGGACAGAAAAGAAAACAGAAGGTTTATAAGGATTTCTTGGGCTTAGTTGTCTTAACAGTCAGTCTTTCTGCCTGTGGACAATACCCTTTCTCTCCCGGCATGGCTCAGGCTCTAAGCCTAGGAGCACCCACTATCCCTTATAAAAACCGTTTTTTATTTTGGGAATTCTTAGGGGGAAAGGTACTTGTACACACACACACAGGTGCTCACATGTTTGCCTGCATGGGCTTACACACACACTCACACACACACACACACATACTCACCCCCTAGTCTTAGACAACTTTTGTCCTCAGTAAGGAAAGAAAGCTTTGGCCACTCAGATTCTACCTCAATACCAGTCCCTTGTGAAACTTGCTTCTGAATTTGCTGCCTCGGGTATCAGTTTTCATTCCTTAGATGATCCTGACTTTCAGCTATGGCAATACATAAAAGGTTGAGCCTTTAAAGACCATAAAATCCTTCCTACCATTATGCAGAAAACACTACTGGAAACTAATGATGTGGCGTGATTACTCTTGGTCACTAACAGAGTCTGGATGGTTTAAAATATTCATCATGGCATTCTGAATATATTTTGGCACACGAGACATCTGCTAAACCCTAAGGAAACACAATTTTAAGCGAGTCTCTACAAAGGAGTTTACCAACACAATGGGGGGGGGCGCGGAGCTGCTTCTACAGAAAAGTTCATAATTACATCTAGTTCCTAAATTCCAATCCGTAGTGAGAAGGAATTTTAAAACAATCAACCAGGTGCAAGATAAAAATGCGATGATAAGAAGCCGAGGAAGTGGGAGCGAGAACGCCCGAAGTGGTACTGGATCCAGGAGAGGAATTGGTCTGAACTGGGGATGTGCTCGCTTCGGCAGCACATACAGTCTGAACTGGGGTTCTGTCAGATGTAGGCACAGACATGTGCAGACATGTGCATATACACACAGGCTAGGCACACGTTTTCCCTTGGCCAGCTAAGAAGATCCAGGAACAAGGGCACCCATAGCAATATGCACACCGAGAGCCTAGCGTGGTTTCAATACCATTCTCCAGTAAAGGAACCGGAGCTTCTTGGAAGAATAACTTGTCCTAGGGTTGGGGCAGGAAATAATACAAGCTAAGCCTGGAACATCTTGTTTCAAAAAGTGAGGAAGTGCTCAAAAGATAAATGGAGGTGTGGGAAAAGATGCAGGGACAGACTGGAAGAGCACCAAGGGCCAACAATGGAACAATCTGAGTGATGGAATGCATAACAGAGTGTTGCGTTATAACCCCCAGGATAAAGTAGATGACCGCCAGTCCACACACAAATAAATAATTGAATGAGGGTAGAAAAGACAAATTCCCATGAAGAGAGATTCCAAATAATTTATGTAGATACTTTGCTTTCAAAAGGTGGAACACAGCTCCCCTCTCCTTAAATGTGAATTGTGCCGAGGGACTTCTTCCAAAGAGGCCGCGTTGGGAAGTGGGGGAGATGAGGAAGGAGGGGGAGGAGGGAGAGTAGATGGAAGAAGAGGAGGGGGAGTAGGAAGGGAGATGGAGGAAAAGGACAACTTGAAAGTGGAGAAGCCTGGCAGACACACCTCTACCAGGGGATGAAGATCAGCGTCAATGCCAGGAAGCCACGTTGGCAGCATGTGATATGATGCGCTGAAGATGGCACCTTGACTTCCCCAAACCCATAACCCCAGTCCTAGCTGAGAAAAGTATGAGACGAATTCCACTGTATAGGCATCTGCAAAATACCTGACCAGCCCTTCTCAAAACTGTCAATATCATTAAAAACAAGGAAATTCTGAGGAAATGTCTCAGCAAAGAGGAGTCTAAAGAAGCAGGAAGACTAACTGTAATGAGCTGCCCTGGATGGGATCCTGAGGCAGAGAGAATCCACTAGGGAAAAGTGAAAAATTCAGAACCAATTATGGAGTTTAGAATGTATTAATATCGTTTACTCATTGTAACAAATGTAACCTATTAACATAAAACATTAATAATAGGGAAAATTGTGTGAGGCAAATACAGAAAGTCCTTGTACTATTCTCACAATGGTTCTGTAGATTTAACATTGTGCTAAAATATAAGCTTAGGGTGCCTGGGTGGCTCAGTCAGTTAAGCATCTGCCTTCATTCGGCTCAGGTCTTGATCCCAGGGTCCTGTGAGTGAGCCCCACATCAGGCCCCAGGCTCAGCAAGGGGTCTGCTTCTCCCTCTGCCCCACCCCCCAATGGTGCGCTCTTTCTCTCTCTTTCTTTCTCAAATAAATTCTTCAAAAAAATAGATAAAAATAAACAAAATACAAGGCTAATTTTTAAAATAAAGCAAATAATATAAAATAAACAAAAATAAAACCTACTAATATCATACTTAATGTAAAATAATGAATGCCTTCTATCTAAGACACGGGAAAGGATGTTTGCTCTCACAATTCTAACTCCACATTCTACTAGTCCAATAAGGCAAGACAAAGAGATAAAAAGCATACCATTTGGAAAGAAAGAAATATAACACCTCTATTTGCAGATGAAAAGATTGTATAGAATATCCCAAAGATTTTCTACTGTCTCCCAGACCTAATAGGGAAGTCAGGTCAGCAAGTCTGCAGAACACAAGATCAACATGCACAAAACCCAGTTGTACTCCCAGATACTAACAAAGGACAGGCAGAAACCAAAATTAAAATCACAGTATCATTTGCAATTGTGCCAAAGAACAGGAATTACTAAAAACTCACATAAGGGTCTGTATGCTGAAAATCGCTAAGTG
The DNA here is from genome assembly GCF_922984935.1 of Meles meles. Taxonomy (NCBI): domain Eukaryota; kingdom Metazoa; phylum Chordata; class Mammalia; order Carnivora; family Mustelidae; genus Meles; species Meles meles. The sequence continues at coordinate 94,955,834 of NC_060077.1, read as the reverse complement.
ATGATGAAAGAAAGCACAGAATGCTTAAATATATGGACAGATACTTCTAAATAAAAGGGTACACATACCATGTTCATGGATTTGGAGGGTTATCCCAGGAAAAGACTCATTTGCCTGAATTGATGAATTGATTCTTTTCAAAGAGAAAAGAAAACTCTTTTCAAAATTCCAGCAAGTTTTTTAAACAGAGATACACTGTTTCTAAAATCTGTATGCAAAGTTACAGGTCCGGGAACAGCTAAAACTGTCCTTGAGGAAGAAGAAGAAAGCTTTAGGGTATACTAAAGGCTTGTCTGTGGTGTTGAAGAGGGCATGGAGCCAGTGCAGGGACATTCACACAGATAATGGAACAGAGGACAGAACTCAGGAATGGACTCACACAAATACGCCCAGCTGACCTTTCCCAAAAGTGCAAAAGCAATTTAATGGAAAAACAAAAACAAACAAGCAAACAAAAACAAAACCAAAACAGACTTTCAAGAAATAATGCTGGAGCAACCTCTAGGCGGGACAGACAGACTATACCTTATACAAAATCACAGGCTTAAAGGCAAGATAAAAACTATCAAATATTTGGGGGAAAATAGGGAACGCACATCTGGATCTAGGGCTGGGCGCGAAGATCCTGGACACAGACACCACAGGCCGGGTCCGTCACAGGGAAGACGGCACGTTCGCCCTCACCAGAATGTAAAACTGCTCTGTGAAGGATCGCACTGAGACGACGAGAATGTAAGAGGGGAGGTGAGTCTTCACACCATGCACTCGAGAGATGATCTGTCACAATCGTGGGAAAAGAACTTCCCAAAGTCAGGAGTATAAAGGAAACAATCCGAGTAGAAAAATGCCAAAAAATATAAATGAATCACAAAGACAGACAGATGGCAAAAAAGCACAAGAAAAAAGGTTAGTTGTCATTATTTAAGGCGATGAAAATTAAACCATAGTGAGATATCACTTCACACCTGTCCAAGTGGGAAAACAAGAAATAGCGACCACAGCGGGTGCTGGGCGTGCAGGGGAGGAGAGGAACCGGGTCTCTTCCACGTTGCTGGTGGGCTTGAAAACGGTGGGGCTGCTGGAAGAAGCCATTTGCAAGTTTCCTGTGAAACTAAGTATCCGGTTGCCAGAGAGCAGCTTTACGGACAGCTGACAAACTGTGGGGACAGTCTGGGTAACCACCGGGTTGGACAGTTGACCAGACGGCAGAGCCCCGCCCAGAAACAGACGGAGTCCTGACGCACTCGATGGGGTAAGTGTGACGGGAGCTGTGTTGACAAGGAAAGCCAGTTTTGCAAGGTTATGTCTATAGGGCTCCACTGACATCCCGTCTCTGGGATAACAACATTTGAGAAATGGACAGCGGACTAGCAGCCGCCCAGGGTTAGGCACGGATGGGGCAGGAGCCCACGGCTGTAAGTGGACGGCACAGGGATCCATGCTGTGGGACATGCACAGTGCATCGATGGGGGACGGTCAGCAGGACGGTCAGTGGGACAGTCAGCGAGACGGTCAGCGGGACGGTCAGCGGGACGGTCACAGAGGCGGTGAGACGCAGGGTGGACACAAATGCAGATAAAACCTCAGCCGTGAGCCCCACGCGTGCAGCCCGTGGAAGCAGGTCAGCTCCTACCTGAGTACGAGCGGCGAGAGCACGGAGCAAGGAGGAGGCCCGTCCCTGGGTCACCCACTCTTCCCGAGCAGGACCCCGAGCATGCAGGCCACCCTCCACGGTCCGGCTCAGGGTTTCTGGAAGAGCCTCAGGGGGGCAGCTGGAGGCGGAGCCGCCGGCTCAGTGGGAAGCGCTCAGGTTCCTGTGCAAAGGCCCGGTAAGCGGAAGCCCAGGAGAGTGGCCTGCAGGGCGCACACCGCGTCGAGCTGCAGCCCTGCTCGCCGGCTCTGCCCGCGCTGAGGACCTCCTCTCCGCTCCTCAAGTGCTTTAGTGCCGTATCGGAGGAGGTTTCGAGTGGGGCGAGGTGGCTGCGGGGAATGACGGCCGTGCCCAGCGATGGTGCTCGGGGACACGGCCATGGTGCTGGGGACGGGAACCCGGGTTTCAGTACCGGCTCGCACTCCCTCTGCAGGCCGCCCCATCGCCCCGAGCATCTCCGTGTCTCCCCACGCTCCGCTGGGACGCTCCTGCCCTGTGTTTCTCGGGGAGGATGGACCCCGCGGGAGAAGAACGTCCACGCGCCCAGGCTAAGGCTGCCCGAGTCAGGCTGGCACCTCCCGCCCTGCCCCCAGCGACTGCGGGGTCCCCCCTCCCAGACACTGCTGGGCTGGTCTCCTGCCTCTTCCTGACCCCGTTTCCCCCATCGGTTGCCCCCAGGTCCCGTTTGTATGGAAATTCCAGAAGGGGCTCTTGGAGCTCTCCACCAAGGTCTCTCAGCCGGGCAGCTGTAGCGCCTTCCAGACCGTGCCTGCGGCCCGCTCGACGTCCCGCCTGACATCCCGAATTCAGGCCAGTGAAGGCCTCCGCTGGAACCACCCCGAGACGGGCCCTCGGCCTACCCTCCCGGGATCCAGCCACTGTGGAGGGAGGAGACAGGGCTGCTCTGAAGAGCAGCCTCTCCTGCAGCCTGTGGAAGGTCTCTGGCACGTCTTGTTGTCGCTCTCCCTACCACCCGCGGCTCAGCGCCTGCGTCCTGCAAGCACATCTCTTCGCTCTCTTCTCCACGGACACTCACCCACTCGGTAAGCGCACCAAGAGCAACGACCCTAAAGACCCCGCGTGCGGGTGGTTTTCAGATGCTTGTCTCCAGCTGGGACCGCCTCTCAGCCTGCAGGTCTGTAGGTTCCGTCCTCTCCGTGAAAGTCCAAGGGACCTCCCAGCCCTGCCGCCCTCCCCCGCCCCCCCACCCACCACCGCACCCGCTGCACCGACCCGTCCCGGCAATTCCGGGGGAAGCTGCACCTTCCGTTGCCGCTCCCGCCCATCCCCTGTGTCTCCACGGCCCCTTACTTTCTCGTCCCCAAGTGCAGACGCCACCGCCAGGACGCGAGCATCCGCTGGACACGCGCCATCGGCATCTCACCGTCTGCGTCCCGCTCGCAACCCCCAGGCTCTCCCCTAGGATGCCCAGCAGCCTCGGCTCATCTCTGCTCGCACACCCGCTGCCCTGCACTGGGACTCACACGGACGGCCCGGTGACGCTCCACGTGTCTGTCAGTGGTACTCCACGGACCGTGACGTGACTCGCCACCACCCCGGCCGTCGGAGCCCAGGCTGTCACGGGGCCCAGCAGGCCCTCCGCGCGCTCGGAGAAACTGAGGCCAAGATGGTGACAAGGATTCCTTCCCCCGTGCCACTCCCCTCGCTCGGGGCTCCGCCTTCCGGACGGTCCCAGAGACAACTAACTCCACGGGAGCTGGAGGTCTCCCGGCAGGTCGCAGCTTGGCCAGACAGGATCCTTGCCGACCCCCGCACACTCATACGCCGCCCATGCCCCAGTTTTCAGCACCAACGCGGATTTCCGGTTCTCCTCCCGCCGTGGGGATGTCACTCCCTGTCACGGTTGTCACTTGTAAAGGATGACTGAGCCCCGAGCAGCGACGCCCCCCGACATACGGTTAGTTTGGGGCCCTCCATGCAGGGGCCGGCGACAGATGCGCACGCGAGTCCCTGTTTCAGAGCTGGCTCAGGCAACGTCTCAGGCTTCTCCGACCTTGATTCGCGGCCAGCTTTTCTGAAGCCCCAGGTCCTGTCTCCAGGGTGCTGGGCTCTCCCACGCCCTCCGGGGCCCCCAGTCCCTCTGCCTGCAGATGGTCACTTCCTGTCGTGAGCTCGGTCGAATCCCAACGGTGCCCCCGGCCTCCGCCACGTGCCAGCGCCCTTCACCCCACCGCGGGGCCCTCACGAGTCTGAAGTCCCCCCGACGGGGGTGAGCCTTGCCTGCCATCACCGTGCTGAGCGCCGCGACTCCCCCAGCGGGTGGTGCGAGTCTGCGGAGTGTCCCTGGGCAAAACCGGCCTCCAGCACGGCTGGTGGCTTCGGAGGGCCTGACCCCACCAGCTTCCCTCTGCTGTGCCTCAGGGTGAGCCTACAAGCAAGACCAGCCTGGCCAGAGGACCTTTACCGCAGCCACAGGCTTGGCTCGGGGACAAGGATGTGGCCAAGTTTGCCTCTTCCGTGATGCAACATCCGGCCCAGATGGAAGGAAGGAACGAGGACAAGGAGCAGAGACAGGCAGCTTCTCCAGCCGCTTCTGCAGAAACACCCTGCTGCAGGTTCTGGTCACGCTCGGATCACACACTCCTCTCTCGGCCGCTGCCGTGGACGCGGGGAGAGAGCATCCTGCTAAGACGGGCTTGTCCTACGCTCAAAACATTGCCTGACGCCGTTATCCGAGAGCTGGATTCAGCGGTTCCTGAAGTGTGTGTGTTTGTCTCTCCTGACACACATGTGCACACACCTGCCGACGTACCTCTGTAGACGCGCACATGCCGTCTCACGCTCGGTATCAGGTTTTGTAATCATTCGTGTGTAAATCTCTGTGTCCAGTTCTACGGACATTGCAGAGCTACGTCTTCCTCCATATGGGATGTTCTGCGTACAGCGCAGGCTTGATCGCCGAGTCCCCGGAGACCATACACCAGCCACTGTGACACCCGTGCACACCCTGCTTCTTTCTGGAATGATCCTGGCCCGTGAGCCGGCCTCGTGCGGCCCCCCACGGTGAAGGGGCAGGAGCTGGCGGGACAGAGGTGGGGTTAGTGACGAGCGCGGAGGCCACAAAGGAGCCGTCACGTCGCGGGCCCTGCACGGTGGTTCTCCAGTGAGGACAGCGGGAAGCGGGACCATGTCTAGCCCCCCCCTTCCCACACCTGCGCTCACCTGTTATCCTGGGGGAGAGATCAGGTTCTTAGCGAGGGGCAGACGGGAGGGGAGCAAGCGTTTTGGACATTTCCAGTTTCAAAGAAAGAAATCAAGTTTCCTGGGTTGTGCCTGTTATCATCTGTGCTGCCTTCCGCCACCTCTGTCCCCTGGACATGGAGGCGGAAGGACCTGGGGGCTCCGACTGCTCGCCAGGGTGCTAAGGAGCTGCGCGGACCAGGAGGGGCAGGGCTGAGTCAGGGTTAGGATTCCCATCCCCTATAAGGGCCCTTTTCAACAGCAACTTGCAAAGGGAGCCTGAGATGGGAGGGAGCTGAGGGCAGAGACCCGGCAGGGGGCTCAGGGTTCTTGTGGGAAAGGGCCCAGGAAACCCTCATGAGGCACGTTGGGCTCAAAGGCACAAAATAAATGACAGGGAGCCCTTCCTCCGTGGCGAGGGGTGCACAGCCGGATGCCCCCAAATGAGGAGGCTTCTCATTTACAGCATCTAGAGATGCCGCCAGAGAATCGTGACGCTTGTGACCCACACGCACCCCAGCTAAACCCGTCCGCACAGCTCGGGCCAGCGTCCCTCCTCTTGTCTTTCCAAATGCAGACCTCGCAGTCTAAGCACGAAGGCCGGGACTTGTAGAAATACTGGGTGAACGTGAACACGTCAGTCAATTAACCCTCCTCGGTCACGCAGAGGTATTTCCACGATGGAAGCCAAGCCGGCAGCTACACTTTCAGATGATTTTCGGGGACAGTTTTGTAGGGACGTCTCCTGCACGTGTTGTCTTCAGGAAAGACTCCGCACCGGGTTTCGTGGAAACACATGTGGAGAGGCCGGGACTCCTGGGCGGGCTCTGTCTGTCCCTCTGCGTCATCTGAAGAGCCTTTGATTCGAAGCTGCTTTGAGTTTTCCAGCTGCAGCGAGCCTCCTTCCGAGGCGGTTGGACCCTGGGCCAGTAAACCGTCTGATAGTCAGCGGCTTGCTAGCGCCCGATCTGCTTCTGCTGAGTTCGGGCGGCCAGGGGACTGCGGGCAGCGTGGGTGCGTGTCCTTATGGGGTCCGCAGCTGGTGTGGACGGAAGCACAGTCGCTAACCAGCGGCGTCACGTGGGTCTGCCTCGTCGTTTGCTCCCGTTCACGCGTGTGCCTCCCGCCACCGCCACAGGGCAGCACGAGGACCCGAGGTGGGCGAGAGAGCCCTGGAGTGGGGCCCGCACTTGCAGAGTGGTCACTGGTCCCCTCCTAATTGCTCTGCACTTGCGTTGCACACTGTAGGGAGAAAGAGGGACAGAAACAGGGAGAAGATAAGTCTGTGTGCACAGGAGTAAAATGTGTCTATTACGTGTCCATGTCCTAAATGAAGGACCGCCCTTGTACCAGCAAACAGCTGCGAGGGAGAACACAGAGACCGGAGGTCACGGGGTCCGCCGTCACGCTCGTCGCTCGTCTTCATGGAGGACGTGCTCTCCACTCGGGCGGCACTCCCTGGCGTCCCTTCAACTGACCTTTTCCCCGTGCAGCCCGACAAGGCCCAGTCCTGTCTTCCTCATGGGAGGAACGGCGCACGTCAGAGCCGGAAACTTCACCTCTGAGCCGTGGCCAGCGGCCTTGCCCCTCGATCCTCACGTGAAACCCGTTAGGTCCAAGTCATCACAAATGAGCCCTGAGGGCCGCATGTTTGCTTTAAAAAGATAAAACTGGGCCAGTAAATGATAAAACCCAAACAACTTGGGAAGGGAGTACTCTTGCCTGTTCACGTTTGGACCATTTTCTGTGAACAAAATCTCTATTTCTTAGCGCCGCTGCGTTGCCCTGCAGGACGGGAGCATAACGCCCCGCCTGTATGCGGCTTCCTTCCGGAGAAGAACAGGTTGCAAGGAGGGAGCCTAAGAAGTCCCTCTGTCATGCCCTGGCTCTCTCTCTGTCCCACTGTGCTGTTTCTTAACCAGGTTCTGCTCTGGATCCTGCCTTCCACTTCCTTCTCCAGCTTCCATCCTTCTGATCAGCGACACTGCAATCCCCAGAAGGCAAACCCCAAGCAGCCACTGGCCCTGCACCCGCCCCAGCCCCGCCCCAGCCCCGCCCCAGCCCCGCCGTCCAGCAGAGCAGAATCAAGTGCACCTGCCGCAGAGCTGCTGGGAATGGGAGAGAGGACGGAGGGCTGGGGCCTGGGTGCGGGGAAGAGCAAGCCTGTGCTGCCGAGGGGGGAGGCAGGGGGTGGCTCCAACTGCCCCCAGAACACCCCACGGGCACCATCACCTTTGCTGGGTGGCACATTAGGAAAACAGAGACTCCCCACATGGCTGCTGCTGGCTTGGAGGTCCTGGCCACCTCTTGGGTCCAGAAGTGTCCCCAGCAGGGTTGGCGTCTGAGGATGTCAGACCATGAGTGGGGCCATCCCGGAACCCTGCACAGGTATTTCAAAAAGCTCTGAGGCGGTGACCCTAGTAGGACAAGATGGAAGGTTTTGGATCCGTTTGTCTGTCACAATAGAGCTTGGTAGTTGATGGTCTTGGCTTCTCCGCTCTGAACACACGTATGATGTGGTAGTGGTCTTTCTGGAGAGCGAAGCCCTGGCTCTGAACAGTACAGCGCTGTCAGCAGGACGGGTCCCGTCTCAGGGAATTTCACAGGGACAGGTCATCTGGGAGGACCGGTCTCCTCGCCCCTCTGGCAGGTGGGCTTCTTCTTGGTTGGGTTTTGAACGGAAACCCTTAGTTTCATAAATTATGACTCCCTTACTGTAACAGTCTGGATCAGCCAGAAGGGACCCCGCATAGCACCCAGTGTCCTAAGTCACAGAAAGACAAGCTTCTTCAGCATCCCCGCAAACACGAGGCTACACTTTATTACAAGGGAGCACGTCTGCGTGTGTGCCGGTAACTGCCGTGGAGGCCTTTGTTTTCACTGTGATGTGCTTTAGGAGAACATTTTATTTTGAGTTGTGATGGAGCGCACATCATACAAACTCTCATCCTGACCCCTTGCAGGGTGCATGGGGACGTCCCTGGGGACTGGGGGAGACCCAGCTTTTTTCTCAGCTGCCAAGTCCCTGGACGCACTGGGGACAGCACCCCAGCTCCTCCGCGCCACGTCCCGGGTCACCTTCCCTCCTGAGGACACATCAAGGACGGAAAGTTTACCCAGATTATCAGTTCTGTCTCCTCGACCCTGAGTCAGCCCAGACGTGTCCTCCTGAAAGGTCTGAGAACAGAAGGAGGTGGGTTGGCGTCTAGAGTAGAAATAGGGCGGGAAAGGGGCAAAAGAAGGGCTGAAGGATGTTCAGTTTCTGACACAGACCGTGGGGCGATCCAGAAGGAAGCTGGGCTCAGACACCAGTTAGGAACTGGGAACGGAGGACCCGGGCTTCCTCAGCAAGCCAGCCCCGCCCGAGGACAACGCCCCGTGGGGACCGTGGGAATGAGCGTGGGGGCCGCGGGGGCCGCGCGGTGGGACTGGCTCCTGCGGATTGAGGCTCTGCCGGAGCGCAGGAAGGGGACGCCAGGGCCGCGCACTCGGTCGCTGGGGAGCCGCCAGCCCACGCGTTCTCGCGCGGACAGGCCGTGGCGCAGCGAGCTCCACACCCCCTCACCGGGGCCCTGCGCTCCGAGGGACCGGGGGCAGCCGCTTCCGGGCAGACCGCGCACGGTCCCAGGCTTGAGCCCCGGCTCGGCCCCGGTTTGCTCGCCGGAGAAGGTGGAGCGGCCGCATGTGCGTTGGAGCCCCGCGTGGTCCCGGCGGAGACAAGCCGCTCTGCCGAGCCCGGCGGTGGGGCTGATTTCACTGGCCCTGGGGGCCCGCCACCCCCGGGTCACCCTGCGCGGGCCCCGCAGCCCACAGCAGGAGCGCGGGTGGGTGGCCGACTGGGGTTTGCACGCAGCGGCTCTTGCGCGTTTCTCGTCCCCGTGAGGTCGGCGCTGCCGCAGGAGCGGGGGCGGCCTCGAGGCGCGGATCTGGTGGGCGTTTGCGCAGGTTTGGAAACGCGCACACGGTTCTCTGCCGGAGGAAACCGGTCCTCGGCCGCGTTCCCGCTTCCTCCGCGAGGACGGTCTGCGCGGGACCCCACGCGCCCGCGAGGAGATGCCGTGCGGGAGCCGGAGCGCGGGGAGGCGGACCTCGGGCCGCGGCGCTTCCTCCGCGGGGGCCGCGCTCTGCGCCCAGGGACACGGGCCGCCCCGCGCTTCCCACGCTTGTCCCGCAGAACCCGCGGCAGGAGCAGAGCAGAACCGGTAGGAACCGCAAACAGCAAGAAGAAACGAGAAAATGCTTATGAAAACTTCATTTACTAGAAACTTATTCGCGATGAATCATTTTCGAAGAGTGCAGCGCTTCTGCGAAAACAGATACAGAAATCAGCCCATTAAAACGTTTTTAAAGTGTGTAAATTCCAAATGGTATGAGTTTGCTGAAAATAATCGCCTTTTTTTAGCATGCTTCCTACTTATTGCGACATAATGCTTTCCAAATCATCTTCTAGATTTCAGCTCCTTTTTGTTTGTGAGTGTTGGAAACGATGATGACAAGAACAAAATGAATTGCAGCCCGTTTCCCTCTTTTTCTCCTCAAATATAAGATTTTAAAAATTTATTTCTCCTTATTTATTCATTTGTTTCCATCCCAGCAGGACTTAGTGGACGCAGCACAGGCCCGCAGGGAGGCTCTCTGCCTGCAGCTCAGCTGGGCCCGGCCGGGGCTCCTCCGGAAAGCCGGTCAGACCACGAGTCTTCTGGGGCTCCTCTGGCTTAGCTCAGGCTCTTAGGGTGAGAAGCAGCAAAACTCCTGGGGACACGTTCTTTAAATGGAAGTTTCTCATGCACTGGTCCCTCAAGAATAAAAATTCACCAAATCTCCCTTCCAAAATACTTCAGACATGCACACGCCCGCCCCGTGCCCAGAGACCCTTGGCTCTGCGGGCTAACGGCCATGACACCCACCTGCTCTGATGCCCGAGGCAGGGGTCCTGCCCCGCAGGAAACGCGTGCTCTGAGCATGTACGTTCGGAGCAGATTGACTCTTAGCTGCTGTTACAGCGTCATCCATATTCCCAAGCGTATTTTCAGGCAAACCTTTTTTAATCCAGCGCTCTTTTATGCACCCGAAACTCATCTGTCATCTTAAGAATAGTTTCTCCGTTTAAGAATCAGGGGACCTACCTCTTTAGTAATTCATTTGGGTCATAGTTACCCAGATCGTCAACATCAAGCCATCGATGGGAATGATTTGGGACAGAGAACCTGAACGATGAAATGCGAGTCTTGACCAGAGGAAAAGTGATTCTCTCTGAAAGAGAATGATCGTTGCAAGTTAGGGTCCCAGGTTACAGCATAATAAATAGGCACCTCCAGGTCCATCTGACCCACAGCTGGATTTCCTGCTTTGTGTTAGGATCTCAGTAGTCTCGGCACATCCATACTGTGCTTCTGGAAACATCACGGGCCCAAGGACGGTTAATATGATTTCTGTGGGGAAAAGAAGGAAGCCTGACCAAACGCTTTGGAGAACCACGATCTCTTATCAGCATCTTTAACCTGTATAAGAAAACCAGTCGAAATCAAGCAACTTAGCTTTGCTTTAACATCCATTCATTACGGAAATCATCCGTGTTCACAGCAGAGTTATGAAAGTGCCACTTGCGTACCTCACTGGACATCTTCTGGAGACCGCTGGGTCCGCGGCGTATCTGTATTCGCTCACACGGGGTGAGGAGGAGCCCTTCGGGTCGGCAGTGTGGGCAGCGAGTGAACGCAGAAGGTACAAAAGCTGCACGTATTACAGCCGGAGAGAGGAGGCGTTTCCAAAATGGTACAGATTCTACGTTGGGACACATGAACGTTTAAGCTGCAGGCTTCAAGTCTGAAAAGGATCACAAGGCTGGCAAAACGCAAAACCCACGCAAGAAACCCAGGGAAGTGATTTGAGGACGTGGAGATGCAACATGGGGGGTTAGGGGAGGTAGGAGAAGACTAAATGAAACAAGATGGGATTGGGAAGGAGACGAAACATAAGTGACTCTTAATCTCACAAAACAAACTGAGGGTTGCTGGGGGGAGGGGGGTCGGGAGAGGGGGGTGGGGTTATGGACATTGGGGAGGGAATGTGCTATCGTGAGTGCTGTGAAGTGTGTAAACCTGGCGATTCACAGACCTGTACCCCTGGGGAGAAAAATACATTCTATGTTTATAAAAAAATAAGAAATAAATAAAAAATAAAAAAAAAAAAGAAACTCAGGGAAGTAACACTTGCGAGAACAGCAGGTGCCCCTGTGCCCCTTGGGGGACATCAGAGGAAGGTGAGGACGAGGGAGAGCGCCGGGGCCTGGAGCAGCGGATCGGAAGCTGGGGGGCCACGCGATGGCATCTGCAACACAGAAAGGCCATGCGGCTCCTCTTTGGAGAGCAGAGGGAGCGGAGACCGGGTTCGAGGAGGGGTCCGGGCAGAGGAGGGCCAGCGCAGACCCCGCACCCCTGCTGCAGACAGACAGCAGCGGCCACAGAGCAGGCGCGACCAGGAGGTGGGAGTGGCAGGACACTGGGTCGCACGGAAGGCAACCAGCTGGGGAGGGCCGAGCTGGGCGAGGGTGGACACAGAGCCCAGAGTGGCGTGTTCACCGGCTGCTGGCCCGACGGCCGGGAGGAGGTCCAGATGCCCCTGGCCGGGGACGCAGGACTGGGGGCTGGGATGGAGCTCTCCAGGTTGTGGCCGTCGGTGTGTGGACTGGTGATGACCCCCGGCGTGGATGAGGGTGTCCAGGCCGCCCAGAAGGTGCGGCAGCGGGAACGGGGCCGGGTAAGCCCTCGAGGGGTCCAGAGCCCCGCCTGCTGTCATGCCACGTGGCCATCGTTAATTGTTACATTAGCACTAAGTCACGTGAGAACTAAGGACTGCCTTAGGCATCGGGGTCAATGAGAGAAACTTGGAGCCCATCACAGCGTGACTTTTTCATTATCCATTTCCTTTGAGGTCGCTTCTGAGTGTGATGAGGTCACTGTGCCACCTCGCATCTCTCACTTACTCTGTTCTGAGCCTTCGTGAGGCAGCTCGATGCCAGCCGAAGCGGGAGCATTCACGCCACAGAAGGGGTCAAACGTCATAAGTCCGGCCTCCCCCTCTCCAAGGACAGCCGATCCCATGACATTCACGGGGCCCAGGGCCAAGCCATGACGGACTCAACACACCTGGACCCCTGAGGAGTCCAGGGACCCCCACACAGAACAGCTTGCAGGTCCCCCACCGCGGTCCCTGCCCCCTTTCATCCCCCAGTCCACGAATTCCTGGGAGATCCTCTCCAGGCAGTTAGCCACGGCTCATGCCCTGCCCCCACTCCAGCCCTTTGCTATGCTCTGAATATGTGTGTCCCCAAAGCCCACCGGCTGAAATCCCAGGGCCTGGTGTGACGGAGCAGGAAGCGCTGGCGGTGATCTGCTCATCAGGGTAGAGCGTCACAATTGGAACCTGAGCCCGCAGAGAGGCGACCCCACAGAGCTTCCCAGCCCTCCACCACCGGGCCGCTGCGAGGGTCTGTCAGCTGGACAAGCGTTCTCACCAGATCCTGACCTTACAGGAACCCCGACCTCACAAGTCTGGGCTCCAGAACAGCGAGAAAGAAATGCTTGCTGTTCCTAAGCCACCGGTCTGTGGCATCACTGCAGCAGCTCGGATGAACTAAGGCACACTTTGTGCTTCCTACTTTTTCTTTTGGTCTAAGATGAGCAGCTGCCCAGAGTCTGCTGGTGAGAAGAGACTCCCACTGGAAAAAAAAATCCCAAAGCTGTGTCCAACCTTTTGATGACATTATCTAACCAATATGGTTGATGTGGGATAAAATCTGCATGGCACACAACATGTAGAGAATGCTCTCTTTACGGGATTGTGGAAACTTCACAGGATTTGTTGATAATGAAAAATTGCAAATTGCAGGAAGTTAGTATTCTATCTGATAAGAAATAGGAGTGATTACTTGACCCCTGGAACTGAAGGAGAGAGTGGAAACATTCCCGCTCCTGCAACCCTGAGACACATTGCTGTCGAGACGCTCACCATAGGCAGAGCCGCTCTCTTAATGCTCCCGCCATCTCTCAGAGCATGCCGACATTAAAATGTGGGTATAGGAATCTCCACACTGTTCTCCAAAGTGGCTGCACCAACTTGCATTCCCACCAACAGTGTAAGAGGGTTCCCCTTTCTCCACAACCTCTCCAACACACGTTGTTTCCTGTCTTGTTGATTTTGGCCATTCTAACTGGTGTAAGGTGGTATCACAATGTGGTTTTGAATTGAATCTCCCTGATGGCTAGTGATGATGAACATTTTTTCATGTATCTGTTAGCCGTTTGTCTTCATTGGAGAAGTGTCTGTTCATGTCTTCTGCCCATTTTTTGATATGATTATCTGTTTTGTGTGTGTTGAGTTTGAGGAGTTCTTTATAGATCCT